>NW_027472720.1:0-391757 GCF_030347505.1 Rhynchophorus ferrugineus | reverse complement strand
TGGAACGAAATCGCCAATAGATAAGACCATTTTACAATTTGGGCCCAAGTTAGAAGCAGAGCCTAAGGTGTAAATTATCGATAGTCCATATCTCGGAAACTATAAGAGATAATGCAATTTGGCAACCGGCAATGTAATTAGCATGCCGAATATTACTTGGAATGTGAATTGCAACCAAATCGCCAATAGATAAGACCATTTTACAATTTGGGCCCAAGTTAGAAGCAGAGCCTAAGGTGTAAATTATCGATAGTCCATATCTCGGAAACTATAAGAGATAATGCAATTTGGCAACCGGCAATGTAATTAGCAAGCCAAATATTACTTGGAATGTGAATTGGAACGAAATCGCCAATAGATAAGACCATTTTACAATTTGGGCCCAAGTTAGAAGCAGAGCCTAAGGTGTAAATTATCGATAGTCCATATCTCGGAAACTATAAGAGATAATGCAATTTGGCAACCGGCAATGTAATTAGCATGCCGAATATTACTTGGAATGTGAATTGGAACGAAATCGCCAATAGATAAGACCATTTTACAATTTGGGCCCAAGTTAGAAGCAGAGCCTAAGGTGTAAATTATTGATAGTCCATATCTCGGAAACTATAAGAGATAATGCAATTTCGCAACCGGCAATATAATTAGCATGCCGAATATCACTTGGAATGTGAATTGGGACGAAATCGCCAATAGATAAGACCATTTTACAATTTGGGCCCAAGTTAGAAGCAGAGCCTAAGGTGTAAATTATCGATAGTCCATATCTCGGAAACTATAAGAGATAATGCAATTTGGCAACCGGCAATGTAATTAGCATGCCGAATATTACTTGGAATGTGAATTGCAACTAAATCGCCAATAGATAAGACCATTTTACAATTTGGGTCCAAGTTAGAAGCAGAGCCTAAGGTGTAAATTATCGATAGTCCATATCTCGGAAACTATAAGAGATAATGCAATTTGGCAACCGGCAATGTAATTAGCATGCCGAATATTACTTGGAATGTGAATTGGAACGAAATCGCCAATAGATAAGACTATTTTACAATTTGGGCCCAAGTTAGAAGCAGAGCCTAAGGTGTAAATTATCGACAGTCCATATCTCGGAAACTATAAGAGATAATGCAATTTGGCAACCGGCAATGTAATTAGCATGCCGAATATTATTTGGAATGTGAATTGGAACGAAATCGCCAATAGATAAGACCATTTTACAATTTGGGCCCAAGTTAGAAGCAGAGCCTAAGGTGTAAATTATCGATAGTCCATATCTCGGAAACTATAAGAGATAATGCAATTTGGCAACCGGCAATGTAATTAGCATGCCGAATATTACTTGGAATGTGAATTGGAACGAAATCGCCAATAGATAAGACCATTTTACAATTTGGGCCCAAGTTAGAAGCAGAGCCTATGGTGTAAATTATCGATAGTCCATATCTCGGAAACTATAAGAGATAATGCAATTTGGCAACCGGCAATGTAATTAGCATGCCGAATATTACTTGGAATGTGAATTGGAACGAAATCGCCAATAGATAAGACCATTTTACAATTTGGGCCCAAGTTAGAAGCAGAGCCTAAGGTGTAAATTATCGATAGTCCATATCTCGGAAACTATAAGAGATAATGCAATTTGGCAACCGGCAATGTAATTAGCATGCCGAATATAACTTGGAATGTGAATTGGAACGAAATCGCCAATAGATAAGACCATTTTACAATTTGGGCCCAAGTTAGAAGCAGAGCCTATGGTGTAAATTATCGATAGTCCATATCTCGGAAACTATAAGAGATAATGCAATTTGGCAACCGGCAATGTAATTAGCTTGCCGAATATTACTTGGATTGTGAATTGGAACGAAATCGCCAATAGATAAGACCATTTTACAATTTGGGCCCAAGTTAGAAGCAGAGCCTATGGTCTAATTTATCGATAGTCCATATCTCGGAAACTATAAGAGTTAATGCAATTTGGCAACCGGCAATGTAATTAGCATGCCGAATATTACTTGGAATGTGAATTGGAACGAAATCGCCAATAGATAAGACCATTTTACAATTTGGGCCCAAGTTAGAAGCAGAGCCTAAGGTGTAAATTATCGATAGTCCATATCTCGGAAACTATAAGAGATAATGCAATTTGGCAACCGGCAATGTAATTAGCATGCCGAATATTACTTGGAATGTGAATTGGAACGAAATTGCCAATAGATAAGACCATTTTACAATTTGGGCCCAAGTTAGAAGCAGAGCCTAAGGTGTAAATTATCGATAGTCCATATCTCTGAAACTATAAGAGATAATGCAATTTCGCAACCGGCAATGTAATTAGCATGCCGAATATTACTTGGAATGTGAATTGGGACGAAATCGCCAATAGATAAGGCCATTTTACAATTTGGGCCCAAGTTAGAAGCAGAGCCTAAGGTGTAAATTATCGATAGTCCATATCTCGGAAACTATAAGAGATAATGCAATTTGGCAACCGGCAATGTAATTAGCATACCGAATATTACTTGGAATGTGAATTGGAACGAAATTGCCAATAGGTAAGACCATTTTACAATTTGGGCCCAAGTTAGAAGCAGAGCCTAAGGTGTAAATTATCGATAGTCCATATCTCGGAAACTATAAGAGATAATGCAATTTGGCAACCGGCAATGTAATTAGCATGCCGAATATTACTTGGAATGTGAATTGGAACGAAATCGTCAATAGATAAGACCATTTTACAATTTGGGCCCAAGTTAGAAGCAGAGCCTAAGGTGTAAATTATTGATAATCCATATCTCGGAAACTATAAGAGATAATGCAATTTGGCAACCGGCAATGTAATTAGCATGCCGAATATTACTTGGAATGTTAATTGGAACGAAATCGCCAATAGATAAGACCATTTTACAATTTGGGCCCAAGTTAGAAGCAGAGCCTAAGGTGCAAATTATTGATAGTCCATATCTCGGAAACTATAAGAGATAATGCAATTTGGCAACCGGCAATGTAATTAGCATGCCGAATATTACTTGGAATGTGAATTGGAACGAAATCGCCAATAGATAAGACCATTTTACAATTTGGGCCCAAGTTAGAAGCAGAGCCTAAGGTGTAAATTATCGATAGTCCATATCTCGGAAACTATAAGAGATAATGCAATTTGGCAACCGGCAATGTAATTAGCATGCCGAATATTACTTGGAATGTGAATTGGAACGAAATCGCCAATAGATAAGACCATTTTACAATTTGGGCCCAAATTAGAAGCAGAGCCTAAGGTGTAAATTATCGATAGTCCATATCTCGGAAGCTATAAGAGATAATGCAATTTCGCAACCGGCAATGTAATTAGCATGCCGAATATTACTTGGAGTGTGAATTGGAACGAAATCGCCAATAGATAAGACCAGTTTACAATTTGGGCCCAAGTTAGAAGCAGAGCCTAAGGTGTAAATTTTCGATAGTCCATATCTCGGAAACTATAAGAGATAATGCAACTTGGCAACCGGCAATGTAATTAGCATGCCGAATATTACTTGGAATGTGAATTGGAACGAAATCGCCAATAGATAAGACCATTTTACAATTTGGGCCCAAGTTAGAAGCAGAGCCTAAGGTGTAAATTATCGATAGTCCATATCTCGGAAACTATAAGAGATAATGCAATTTGGCAACCGGCAATGTAATTAGCATGCCGAATATTACTTGGAATGTGAATTGGAACGAAATCGCCAATAGATAAGACCATTTTACAATTTGGGCCCAAGTTAGAAGCATAGCCTAAGGTGTAAATTATCGATAGTCCATATCTCGGAAACTATAAGAGATAATGCAATTTGGCAACCGGCAATGTAATTAGCATGCCGAATATTACTTGGAATGTGAATTGGAACGAAATCGCCAATAGATAAGACCATTTTACAATTTGGGCCCAAGTTAGAAGCAGAGCCTATGGTGTAAATTATCGATAGTCCATATCTCGGAAACTATAAGAGATAATGCAATTTGGCAACCGGCAATGTAATTAGCATGCCGAATATTACTTGGAATGTGAATTGGAACGAAATCGCCAATAGATAAGACCATTTTACAATTTGGGCCCAAGTTAGAAGCAGAGCCTAAGGTGTAAATTATCGATAGTCCATATCTCGGAAACTATAAGAGATAATGCAATTTGGCAACCGGCAATGTAATTAGCATGCCGAATATAACTTGGAATGTGAATTGGAACGAAATCGCCAATAGATAAGACCATTTTACAATTTGGGCCCAAGTTAGAAGCAGAGCCTATGGTGTAAATTATCGATAGTCCATATCTCGGAAACTATAAGAGATAATGCAATTTGGCAACCGGCAATGTAATTAGCTTGCCGAATATTACTTGGAATGTGAATTGGAACGAAATCGCCAATAGATAAGACCATTTTACAATTTGGGCCCAAGTTAGAAGCAGAGCCTATGGTCTAATTTATCGATAGTCCATATCTCGGAAACTATAAGAGTTAATGCAATTTGGCAACCGGCAATGTAATTAGCATGCCGAATATTACTTGGAATGTGAATTGGAACGAAATCGCCAATAGATAAGACCATTTTACAATTTGGGCCCAAGTTAGAAGCAGAGCCTAAGGTGTAAATTATCGATAGTCCATATCTCGGAAACTATAAGAGATAATGCAATTTGGCAACCGGCAATGTAATTAGCATGCCGAATATTACTTGGAATGTGAATTGGAACGAAATTGCCAATAGATAAGACCATTTTACAATTTGGGCCCAAGTTAGAAGCAGAGCCTAAGGTGTAAATTATCGATAGTCCATATCTCTGGAACTATAAGAGATAATGCAATTTCGCAACCGGCAATGTAATTAGCATGCCGAATATTACTTGGAATGTGAATTGGGACGAAATCGCCAATAGATAAGGCCATTTTACAATTTGGGCCCAAGTTAGAAGCAGAGCCTAAGGTGTAAATTATCGATAGTCCATATCTCGGAAACTATAAGAGATAATGCAATTTGGCAACCGGCAATGTAATTAGCATACCGAATATTACTTGGAATGTGAATTGGAACGAAATTGCCAATAGGTAAGACCATTTTACAATTTGGGCCCAAGTTAGAAGCTGAGCCTAAGGTGTAAATTATCGATAGTCCATATCTCGGGAACTATAAGAGATAATGCAATTTGGCAACCGGCAATGTAATTAGCATGCCGAATATTACTTGGAATGTGAATTGGAACGAAATCGTCAATAGATAAGACCATTTTACAATTTTTGCCCAAGTTAGAAGCAGAGCCTAAGGTGTAAATTATTGATAATCCATATCTCGGAAACTATAAGAGATAATGCAATTTGGCAACCGGCAATGTAATTAGCATGCCGAATATTACTTGGAATGTGAATTGGAACGAAATCGCCAATAGATAAGACCATTTTACAATTTGGGCCCAAGTTAGAAGCAGAGCCTAAGGTGCAAATTATTGATAGTCCATATCTCGGAAACTATAAGAGATAATGCAATTTGGCAACCGGCAATGTAATTAGCATGCCGAATATTACTTGGAATGTGAATTGGAACGAAATCGCCAATAGATAAGACCATTTTACAATTTGGGCCCAAGTTAGAAGCAGAGCCTAAGGTGTAAATTATCGATAGTCCATATCTCGGAAACTATAAGAGATAATGCAATTTGGCAACCGGCAATGTAATTAGCATGCCGAATATTACTTGGAATATGAATTGGAACGAAATCGCCAATAGATAAGACCATTTTACAATTTGGGCCCAAATTAGAAGCAGAGCCTAAGGTGTAAATTATCGATAGTCCATATCTCGGAAGCTATAAGAGATAATGCAATTTCGCAACCGGCAATGTAATTAGCATGCCGAATATTACTTGGAGTGTGAATTGGAACGAAATCGCCAATAGATAAGACCAGTTTACAATTTGGGCCCAAGTTAGAAGCAGAGCCTAAGGTGTAAATTTTCGATAGTCCATATCTCGGAAACTATAAGAGATAATGCAACTTGGCAACCGGCAATGTAATTAGCATGCCGAATATTACTTGGAATGTGAATTGGAACGAAATCGCCAATAGATAAGACCATTTTACAATTTGGGCCCAAGTTAGAAGCAGAGCCTAAGGTGTAAATTATCGATAGTCCATATCTCGGAAACTATAAGAGATAATGCAATTTGGCAACCGGCAATGTAATTAGCATGCCGAATATTACTTGGAATGTGAATTGGAACGAAATCGCCAATAGATAAGACCATTTTACAATTTGGGCCCAAGTTAGAAGCATAGCCTAAGGTGTAAATTATCGATAGTCCATATCTCGGAAACTATAAGAGATAATGCAATTTGGCAACCGGCAATGTAATTAGCATGCCGAATATTACTTGGAATGTGAATTGGAACGAAATCGCCAATAGATAAGACCATTTTACAATTTGGGCCCAAGTTAGAAGCAGAGCCTAAGGTGTAAATTATTGATAGTCCATATCTCGGAAACTATAAGAGATAATGCAATTTCGCAACCGGCAATGTAATTAGCATGCCGAATATCACGTGGAATGTGAATTGGGACGAAATCGCCAATAGATAAGACCATTTTACAATTTGGGCCCAAGTTAGAAGCAGAGCCTAAGGTGTAAATTATCGATAGTCCATATCTCGGAAACTATAAGAGATAATGCAATTTCGCAACCGGCAATGTAATTAGCATGCCGAATATTACTTGGAGTGTGAATTGGAACGAAATCGCCAATAGATAAGACCATTTTACAATTTGGGCCCAAGTTAGAAGCAGAGCCTAAGGTGTAAATTATCGATAGTCCATATCTCGGAAACTATAAGAGATAATGCAATTTGGCAACCGGCAATGTAATTAGCATGCCGAATATTACTTGGAATGTGAATTGGAACGAAATTGCCAATAGGTAAGACCATTTTACAATTTGGGCCCAAGTTAGAAGCAGAGCCTAAGGTGTAAATTATCGATAGTCCATATCTCGGAAACTATAAGAGATAATGCAATTTGGCAACCGGCAATGTAATTAGCATGCCGAATATTACTTGGAATGTGAATTGGAACGAAATCGTCAATAGATAAGACCATTTTACAATTTGGGCCCAAGTTAGAAGCAGAGCCTAAGGTGTAAATTATTGATAATCCATATCTCGGAAACTATAAGAGATAATGCAATTTGGCAACCGGCAATGTAATTAGCATGCCGAATATTACTTGGAATGTGAATTGGAACGAAATCGCCAATAGATAAGACCATTTTACAATTTGGGCCCAAGTTAGAAGCAGAGCCTAAGGTGCAAATTATTGATAGTCCATATCTCGGAAACTATAAGAGATAATGCAATTTCGCAACCGGCAATGTAATTAGCATGCCGAATATCACTTGGAATGTGAATTGGGACGAAATCGCCAATAGATAAGACCATTTTACAATTTGGGCCCAAGTTAGAAGCAGAGCCTAAGGTGTAAATTATCGATAGTCCATATCTCGGAAACTATAAGAGATAATGCAATTTGGCAACCGGCAATGTAATTAGCATGCCGAATATTACTTGGAATGTGAATTGGAACGAAATCGCCAATAGATAAGACCATTTTACAATTTGGGCCCAAGTTAGAAGCAGAGCCTAAGGTGTAAATTATCGATGATCCATATCTCGGAAACTATAAGAGATAATGCAATTTGACAACCGGCAATGTAATTAGCATGCCGAATATTACTTGGAATGTGAATTGGAACGAAATCGCCAATAGATAAGACCATTTTACAATTTGGGCCCAAGTTAGAAGCAGAGCCTAAGGTGTAAATTATCGAAAGTCCATATCTCGGAAACTATAAGAGATAATGCAATTTCGCAACCGGCAATGTAATTAGCATGCCGAATATTACTTGGAGTGTGAATTGGAACGAAATCGCCAATAGATAAGACCAGTTTACAATTTGGGCCCAAGTTAGAAGCAGAGCCTAAGGTGTAAATTTTCGATAGTCCATATCTCGGAAACTATAAGAGATAATGCAATTTGGCAACCGGCAATGTAATTAGCATGCCGAATATTACTTGGAATGTGAATTGGAACGAAATCGCCAATAGATAAGACCATTTTACAATTTGGGCCCAAGTTAGAAGCAGAGCCTAAGGTGTAAATTATCGATAGTCCATATCTCGGAAACTATAAGAGATAATGCAATTTGGCAACCGGCAATGTAATTAGCATGCCGAATATTACTTGGAATGTGAATTGGAACGAAATCGCCAATAGATAAGACCATTTTACAATTTGGGCCCAAGTTAGAAGCATAGCCTAAGGTGTAAATTATCGATAGTCCATATCTCGGAAACTATAAGAGATAATACAATTTGGCAACCGGCAATGTAATTAGCATGCCGAATATTACTTGGAATGTGAATTGGAACGAAATCGCCAATAGATAAGAAGATTTTACAATTTGGGCCCAAGTTAGAGGCAGAGCCTAAGGTGTAAATTATCGATAGTCCATATCTCGGAAACTATAAGAGATAATGCAATTTGGCAACCGGCAATGTAATTAGCATGCCGAATATTACTTGGAATGTGAATTGGAACGAAATCGCCAATAGATAAGACCATTTTACAATTTGGGCCCAAGTTAGAAGCAGAGCCTAAGGTGTAAATTATGGATAGTCCATATCTCGGAAACTATAAGAGATAATGCAATTTCGCAACCGGCAATGTAATTAGCATGCCGAATATCACTTGGAATGTGAATTGGGACGAAATCGCCAATAGATAAGACCATTTTACAATTTGGGCCCAAGTTAGAAGCAGAGCCTAAGGTGTAAATTATCGATAGTCCATATCTCGGAAACTATAAGAGCTAATGCAATTTGGCAACCGGCAATGTAATTAGCATGCCCAATATTACTTGGAATGTGAATTGGAACGAAATCGCCAATAGATAAGACCATTTTACAATTTGGACCCAAGTTAGAAGCAGAGCCTAAGGTGTAAATTATCGATAGTCCATATCTCGGAAACTATAAGAGATAATGCAATTTGGCAACTGGCAATGTAATTAGCATGCCGAATATTACTTGGAATGTGAATTGGAACGAAATCGCCAATAGATAAGACCATTTTACAATTTGGGCCCAAGTTAGAAGCAGAGCCTAAGGTGTAAATTATCGATAGTCCATATCTCGGAAACTATAAGAGATAATGCAATTTCGCAACCGGCAATGTAATTAGCATGCCGAATATTACTTGGAGTGTGAATTGGAACGAAATCGCCAATTGATAAGACCATTTTACAATTTGGGCCCAAGTTAGAAGCAGAGCTTAAGGTGTAAATTATCGATAGTCCATATCTCGGAAACTATAAGAGATAATGCAATTTGGCAACCGGCAATGTAATTAGCATGCCGAATATTACTTGGAATGTGAATTGGAACGAAATCGCCAATAGATAAGACCATTTTACAATTTGGGCCCAAGTTAGAAGCAGAGCCTAAGGTGTAAATTATCGATAGTCCATATCTCGGAAACTATAAGAGATAATGCAATTTGGCAACCGGCAATGTAATTAGCATGCCGAATATTACTTGGAATGTGAATTGGAACGAAATCGCCAATTGATAAGACCATTTTACAATTTGGGCCCAAGTTAGAAGCAGAGCCTAAGGTGTAAATTATCGATAGTCCATATCTCGGAAACTATAAGAGATAATGCAATTTGGCAACCGGCAATGTAATTAGCATGCCGAATATTACTTGGAATGTGAATTGGAACGAAATCGCCAATAGATAAGACCATTATACAATTTGGGCCCAAGTTAGAAGCAGAGCCTAAGGTGTAAATTATCGATAGTCCATATCTCGGAAACTATAAGAGATAATGCAATTTGGCAACCGGCAATGTAATTAGCATGCCGAATATTACTTGGAATGTGAATTGCAACTAAATCGCCAATAGATAAGACCATTTTACAATTTGGGCCCAAGTTAGAAGCAGAGCCTAAGGTGTAAATTATCGATAGTCCATATCTCGGAAACTATAAGAGATAATGCAATTTGGCAACCGGCAATGTAATTAGCATGCCGAATATTACTTGGAATGTGATTTGGAACGAAATCGCCAATAGATAAGACCATTTTACAATTTGCGCCCAAGTTAGAAGCAGAGCCTAAGGTGTAAATTATCGATAGTCCATATCTCGGAAACTATAAGAGATAATGCAATTTCGCAACCGGCAAAGTAATTAGCATGCCGAATATCACTTGGAATGTGAATTGGGACGAAATCGCCAATAGATAAGACCATTTTACAATTTGGGCCCAAGTTAGAAGCAGAGCCTAAGGTGTAAATTATCGATAGTCCATATCTCGAAAACTATAAGAGATAATGCAATTTGGCAACCGGCAATGTAATTAGCATGCCGAATATTACTTGGAATGTGAATTGGAACGAAATCGCCAATAGATAAGACCATTTTACAATTTGGGCCCAAGTTAGAAGCAGAGCCTAAATTGTAAATTATCGATAGTCCATATCTCGGAAACTATAAGAGATAATGCAATTTGGCAACCGGCAATGTAATTAGCATGCCGAATATTACTTGGAATGTGAATTGCAACTAAATCGCCAATAGATAAGACCATTTTACAATTTATGCCCAAGTTAGAAGCAGAGCCTAAGGTGTAAATTATCGATAGTCCATATCTCGGAAACTATAAGAGATAATGCAATTTGGCAACCGGCAATGTAATTAGCAAGCCAAATATTACTTGGAATGTGAATTGGAACGAAATCGCCAATAGATAAGACCATTTTACAATTTGGGCCCAAGTTAGAAGCAGAGCCTAAGTTGTAAATTATCGATAGTCCATATCTCGGAAACTATAAGAGATAATGCAATTTGTCAACCGGCAATGTAATTAGCATGCCGAATATTACTTGGAATGTGAATTGGAACGAAATCGCCAATAGATAAGACCATTTTACAATTTGGGCCCAAGTTAGAAGCAGAGCCTAAGGTGTAAATTATTGATAGTCCATATCTCGGAAACTATAAGAGATAATGCAATTTCGCAACCGGCAATGTAATTAGCATGCCGAATATCACTTGGAATGTGAATTGGGACGAAATCGCCAATAGATAAGACCATTTTACAATTTGGGCCCAAGTTAGAAGCAGAGCCTAAGGTGTAAATTATCGATAGTCCATATCTCGGAAACTATAAGAGATAATGCAATTTGGCAACCGGCAATGTAATTAGCATGCCGAATATTACTTGGAATGTGAATTGGAACGAAAACGCCAATAGATAAGACCATTTTACAATTTGGGCCCAAGTTAGAAGCAGAGCCTAAGGTGTAAATTATCGATAGTCCATATCTCGGAAACTATAAGAGATAATGCGATTTCGCAACCGGCAATGTAATTAGCATGCCGAATATTACTTGGAGTGTGAATTGGAACGAAATCGCCAATAGATAAGACCATTTTACAATTTGGGCCCAAGTTAGAAGCAGAGCCTAAGGTGTAAATTATCGATAGTCCATATCTCGGAAACTATAAGAGATAATGCAATTTGGCAACCGGCAATGTAATTAGAATGCCGAATATTACTTGGAATGTGAATTGGAACGAAATCGTCAATAGATAAGACCATTTTACAATTTGGGCCCAAGTTAGAAGCAGAGCCTAAGGTGTAAATTATCGATAGTCCATATCTCGGAAACTATAAGAGATAATTCAATTTGGCAAACGGCAATGTAATTAGCATGCCGAATATTACTTGGAATGTGAATTGGAACGAAATCGCCAATAGATAAGGCTATTTTACAATTTGGGCCCAAGTTAGAAGCAGAGCCTAAGGTGTAAATTATCGATAGTCCATATCTCGGAAACTATAAGAGATAATGCAATTTGGCAACCGGCAATGTAATTAGCATGCCGAATATTACTTGGAATGTGAATTGGAACCAAATCGCCAATAGATAAGACCATTTTACAATTTGGGCCCAAGTCAGAAGCAGAGCCTAAGGTGTAAATTATCGATAGTCCATATCTCGGAAACTATAAGAGATAATGCAATTTGGCAACCGGCAATGTAATTAGCATGCCGAATATTACTTGGAATGTGAATTGGAACGAAATCGCCAATAGATAAGACCATTTTACAATTTGGGCCCAAGTTAGAAGCAGAGCCTAAGGTGTAAATTATCGATAGTCCATATCTCGGAAACTATAAGAGATAATGCAATTTGGCAACCGGCAATGTAATTAGCATGCCGAATATTACTTGGAATGTGAATTGGAACGAAATCGCCAATAGATAAGACCATTTTACAATTTGGGCCCAAGTTAGAAGCAGAGCCTATGGTGTAAATTATCGATAGTCCATATCTCGGAAACTATAAGAGATAATGCAATTTGGCAACCGGCAATGTAATTAGCATGCCGAATATTACTTGGAATGTGAATTGGAACGAAATCGCCAATAGATAAGACCATTTTACAATTTGGGCCCAAGTTAGAAGCAGAGCCTATGGTGTAATTTATCGATAGTCCATATCTCGGAAACTATAAGAGTTAATGCAATTTGGCAACCGGCAATGTAATTAGCATGCCGAATATTACTTGGAATGTGAATTGGAACGAAATCGCCAATAGATAAGACCATTTTACAATTTGGGCCCAAGTTAGAAGCAGAGCCTAAGGTGTAAATTATCGATAGTCCATATCTCGGAAACTATAAGAGATAATGCAATTTGGCAACCGGCAATGTAATTAGCATGCCGAATATTACTTGGAATGTGAATTGGAACGAAATTGCCAATAGATAAGACCATTTTACAATTTGGGCCCAAGTTAGAAGCAGAGCCTAAGGTGTAAATTATCGATAGTCCATATCTCTGAAACTATAAGAGATAATGCAATTTCGCAACCGGCAATGTAATTAGCATGCCTAATATTACTTGGAATGTGAATTGGGACGAAATCGCCAATAGATAAGGCCATTTTACAATTTGGGCCCAAGTTAGAAGCAGAGCCTAAGGTGTAAATTATCGATAGTCCATATCTCGGAAACTATAAGAGATAATGCAATTTGGCAACCGGCAATGAAATTAGCATGCCGAATGTTACTTGGAATGTGAATTGGAACGAAATCGTCAATAGATAAGACCATTTTACAATTTGGGCCCAAGTTAGAAGCAGAGCCTAAGGTGTAAATTATTGATAATCCATATCTCGGAAACTATTATAGATAATGCAATTTGGCAACCGGCAATGTAATTAGCATGCCGAATATTACTTGGAATGTGAATTGGAACGAAATCGCCAATAGATAAGACCATTTTACAATTTGGGCCCAAATTAGAAGCAGAGCCTAATGTGTAAATTATCGATAGTCCATATCTCGGAAACTATAAGAGATAATGCAATTTGGCAACCGGCAATGTAATTAGCAAGCCAAATATTACTTGGAATGTGAATTGGAACGAAATCGCCAATAGATAAGACCATTTTACAATTTGGGCCCAAGTTAGAAGCAGAGCCTAAGTTGTAAATTATCGATAGTCCATATCTCGGAAACTATAAGAGATAATGCAATTTGGCAACCGGCAATGTAATTAGCATGCCGAATATTACTTGGAATGTGAATTGGAACGAAATCGCCAATAGATAAGACCATTTTACAATTTGGGCCCAAGTTAGAAGCAGAGCCTAAGGTGTAAATTATCGATAGTCCATATCTCGGAAACTATAAGAGATAATGCAATTTGGCAACCGGCAATGTAATTAGCATGCCGAATATTACTTGGAATGTGAATTGGAACGAAATCGCCAATAGATAAGACCATTTTACAATTTGGGCCCAAGTTAGAAGCAGAGCCTATGGTGTAAATTATCGATAGTCCATATCTCGGAAACTATAAGAGATAATGCAATTTGGCAACCGGCAATGTAATTAGCATGCCGAATATTACTTGGAATGTGAATTGGAACCAAATCGCCAATAGATAAGACCATTTTACAATTTGGGCCCAAGTCAGAAGCAGAGCCTAAGGTGTAAATTATCGATAGTCCATATCTCGGAAACTATAAGAGATAATGCAATTTGGCAACCGGCAATGTAATTAGCATGCCGAATATTACTTGGAATGTGAATTGGAACGAAATCGCCAATAGATAAGACCATTTTACAATTTGGGCCCAAGTTAGAAGCAGAGCCTAAGGTGTAAATTATCGATAGTCCATATCTCGGAAACTATAAGAGATAATGCAATTTGGCAACCGGCAATGTAATTAGCATGCCGAATATTACTTGGAATGTGAATTGGAACGAAATCGCCAATAGATAAGACCATTTTACAATTTGGGCCCAAGTTAGAAGCAGAGCCTATGGTGTAAATTATCGATAGTCCATATCTCGGAAACTATAAGAGATAATGCAATTTGGCAACCGGCAATGTAATTAGCATGCCGAATATTACTTGGAATGTGAATTGGAACGAAATCGCCAATAGATAAGACCATTTTACAATTTGGGCCCAAGTTAGAAGCAGAGCCTATGGTGTAATTTATCGATAGTCCATATCTCGGAAACTATAAGAGTTAATGCAATTTGGCAACCGGCAATGTAATTAGCATGCCGAATATTACTTGGAATGTGAATTGGAACGAAATCGCCAATAGATAAGACCATTTTACAATTTGGGCCCAAGTTAGAAGCAGAGCCTAAGGTGTAAATTATCGATAGTCCATATCTCGGAAACTATAAGAGATAATGCAATTTGGCAACCGGCAATGTAATTAGCATGCCGAATATTACTTGGAATGTGAATTGGAACGAAATTGCCAATAGATAAGACCATTTTACAATTTGGGCCCAAGTTAGAAGCAGAGCCTAAGGTGTAAATTATCGATAGTCCATATCTCTGAAACTATAAGAGATAATGCAATTTCGCAACCGGCAATGTAATTAGCATGCCTAATATTACTTGGAATGTGAATTGGGACGAAATCGCCAATAGATAAGGCCATTTTACAATTTGGGCCCAAGTTAGAAGCAGAGCCTAAGGTGTAAATTATCGATAGTCCATATCTCGGAAACTATAAGAGATAATGCAATTTGGCAACCGGCAATGAAATTAGCATGCCGAATGTTACTTGGAATGTGAATTGGAACGAAATCGTCAATAGATAAGACCATTTTACAATTTGGGCCCAAGTTAGAAGCAGAGCCTAAGGTGTAAATTATTGATAATCCATATCTCGGAAACTATTATAGATAATGCAATTTGGCAACCGGCAATGTAATTAGCATGCCGAATATTACTTGGAATGTGAATTGGAACGAAATCGCCAATAGATAAGACCATTTTACAATTTGGGCCCAAATTAGAAGCAGAGCCTAATGTGTAAATTATCGATAGTCCATATCTCGGAAACTATAAGAGATAATGCAATTTGGCAACCGGCAATGTAATTAGCAAGCCAAATATTACTTGGAATGTGAATTGGAACGAAATCGCCAATAGATAAGACCATTTTACAATTTGGGCCCAAGTTAGAAGCAGAGCCTAAGTTGTAAATTATCGATAGTCCATATCTCGGAAACTATAAGAGATAATGCAATTTGGCAACCGGCAATGTAATTAGCATGCCGAATATTACTTGGAATGTGAATTGGAACGAAATCGCCAATAGATAAGACCATTTTACAATTTGGGCCCAAGTTAGAAGCAGAGCCTAAGGTGTAAATTATCGATAGTCCATATCTCGGAAACTATAAGAGATAATGCAATTTGGCAACCGGCAATGTAATTAGCATGCCGAATATTACTTGGAATGTGAATTGGAACGAAATCGCCAATAGATAAGACCATTTTACAATTTGGGCCCAAGTTAGAAGCAGAGCCTAAGGTGTAAATTATCGATAGTCCATATCTCGGAAACTATAAGAGATAATGCAATTTGGCAACCGGCAATTTAATTAGCATGCCGAATATTACTTGGAATGTGAATTGGAACGAAATCGCCAATTGATAAGACCATTTTACAATTTGGGCCCAAGTTAGAAGCAGAGCCTAAGGTGTAAATTATCGATAGTCCATATCTCGGAAACTATAAGAGATAATGCAATTTGGCAACCGGCAATGTAATTAGCATGCCGAATATTACTTGGAATGTGAATTGGAACGAAATCGCCAATAGATAAGACCATTTTACAATTTGGGCCCAAGTTAGAAGCAGAGTCTAAGGTGTAAATTATCGATAGTCCATATCTCGGAAACTATAAGAGATAATGCAATTTGGCAACCGGCAATGTAATTAGCATGCCGAATATTACTTGGAATGTGAATTGCAACTAAATCGCCAATAGATGAGACCATTTTACAATTTGGGCCCAAGTTAGAAGCAGAGCCTAAGGTGTAAATTATCGATAGTCCATATCTCGGAAACTATAAGAGATAATGCAATTTGGCAACCGGCAATGTAATTAGCATGCCGAATATTACTTGGAATGTGATTTGGAACGAGATCGCCAATAGATAAGACCATTTTACAATTTGCGCCCAAGTTAGAAGCAGAGCCTAAGGTGTAAATTATCGATAGTCCATATCTCGGAAACTATAAGAGATAATGCAATTTCGCAACCGGCAATGTAATTAGCATGCCGAATATCACTTGGAATGTGAATTGGGACGAAATCGCCAATAGATAAGACCATTTTA
Source organism: Rhynchophorus ferrugineus (assembly GCF_030347505.1). NCBI lineage: Eukaryota > Metazoa > Arthropoda > Insecta > Coleoptera > Curculionidae > Rhynchophorus > Rhynchophorus ferrugineus. Next base: position 374,992 of record NW_027472720.1, on the reverse strand, counting down.
CAATTTGGGCCCAAGTTAGAAGCAGAGCCTAAGGTGTAAATTATCGATAGTCCATATCTCGAAAACTATAAGAGATAATGCAATTTGGCAACCGGCAATGTAATTAGCATGCCGAATATTACTTGGAATGTGAATTGGAACGAAATGGCCAATAGATAAGACCATTTTACAATTTGGGCCCAAGTTAGAAGCAGAGCCTAAGGTGTAAATTATCGATAGTCCATATCTCGGAAACTATAAGAGATAATGCAATTTGGCAACCGGCAATGTAATTAGCATGCCGAATATTACTTGGAATGTGAATTGCAACTAAATCGCCAATAGATAAGACCATTTTACAATTTGGGCCCAAGTTAGAAGCAGAGCCTAAGGTGTAAATTATCGATAGTCCATATCTCGGAAACTATAAGAGATAATGCAATTTGGCAACCGGCAATGTAATTAGCAAGCCAAATATTACTTGGAATGTGAATTGGAACGAAATCGCCAATAGATAAGACCATTTTACAATTTGGGCCCAAGTTAGAAGCAGAGCCTAAGTTGTAAATTATCGATAGTCCATATCTCGGAAACTATAAGAGATAATGCAATTTTTCAACCGGCAATGTAATTAGCATGCCGAATATTACTTGGAATGTGAATTGGAACGAAATCGCCAATAGATAAGACCATTTTACAATTTGGGCCCAAGTTAGAAGCAGAGCCTAAGGTGTAAATTATCGAGAGTCCATATCTCGGAAACTATAAGAGATAATGCAATTTGGCAACCGGCAATGTAATTAGCATGCCGAATATTACTTGGAATGTGAATTGGAACGAAATCGCCAATAGATAAGACCATTTTACAATTTGGGCCCAAGTTAGAAGCAGAGCATAAGGTGTAAATTATCGATAGTCCATATCTCGGAAACTATAAGAGATAATGCAATTTGGCAACCGGCAATGTAATTAGCATGCCGAATATTACTTGGAATGTGAATTGGAACGAAATCGCCAATAGGTAAGACCATTTTACAATTTGGGCCCAAGTTAGAAGCAGAGCCTAAAGTGTAAATTATCGATAGTCCATATCTCGGAAACTATAAGAGATAATGCAATTTGGCAACCGGCAATGTAATTAGCATGCCGAATATTACTTGGAATGTGAATTGGAACGAAATCGCCAATAGGTAAGACCATTTTACAATTTGGGCCCAAGTTAGAAGCAGAGCCTAAGGTGTAAATTATCGATAGTCCATATCTCGGAAACTATAAGAGATAATTCAATTTGGCAACCAGCAATATAATTAGCATGCCGAATATTACTTGGAATGTGAATTGGAACGAAATCGCCAATAGATAAGACCATTTTACAATTTGGGCCCAAGTTAGAAGCAGAGCCTAAGGTGTAAATTATTGATAGTCCATATCTCGGAAACTATAAGAGATAATGCAATTTGGCAACCGGCAATGTAATTAGCATGCCGAATATTACTTGGAATGTGAATTGGAACGAAATCGCCAATAGAGAAGACCATTTTACAATTTGGGCCCAAGTTAGAAGCAGAGCCTAAGGTGTAAATTATCGATAGTCCATATCTCGGAAACTATAAGAGATAATGCAATTTGGCAACCGGCAATGTAATTAGCATGCCGAATATTACTTGGAATGTGAATTGGAACGAAATCGCCAATAGATAAGACCATTTTACAATTTGGGCCCAAGTTAGAAGCAGAGCCTAAGGTGTAAATTATCGATAGTCCATATCTCGGAAACTATAAGAGATAATGCAATTTGGCAACCGGCAATGTAATTAGCATGCCGAATATTACTTGGAATGTGAATTGGAACGAAATCGCCAATAGATAAGACCATTTTACAATTTGGGCCCAAGTTAGAAGCAGAGCCTAAGGTGTAAATTATTGATAGTCCATATCTCGGAAACTATAAGAGATAATGCAATTTCGCACCCGGCAATGTAATTAGCATGCCGAATATCACTTGGAATGTGAATTGGGACGTAATCGCCAATAGATAAGACCATTTTACAATTTGGGCCCAAGTTAGAAGCAGAGCCTAAGGTGTAAATTATCGATAGTCCATATCTCGGAAACTATAAGAGATAATGCAATTTGGCAACCGGCAATGTAATTAGCATGCCGAATATTACTTGGAATGTGAATTGGAACGAAATCGCCAATAGATAAGACCATTTTACAATTTGGGCCCAAGTTAGAAGCAGAGCCTAAGGTGTAAATTATCGATAGTCCATATCTCGGAAACTATAAGAGATAATGCAATTTGGCAACCGGCAATGTAATTAGCATGCCGAATATTACTTGGAATGTGAATTGGAACGAAATCGCCAATAGATAAGACCATTTTACAATTTGGGCCCAAGTTAGAAGCAGAGCCTAAGGTGTAAATTATCGATAGTCCATATCTCGGAAACTATAAGAGATAATGCAATTTCGCAACCGGCAATGTAATTAGCATGCCGAATATTACTTGGAGTGTGAATTGGAACGAAATCGCCAATAGATAAGACCATTTTACAATTTGGGCCCAAGTTAGAAGCAGAGCCTAAGGTGTAAATTATCGATAGTCCATATCTCGGAAACTATAAGAGATAATGCAATTTGGCAACCGGCAATGTAATTAGCATGCCGAATATTACTTGGAATGTGAATTGCAACCAAATCGCCAATAGATAAGACCATTTTACAATTTGGGCCCAAGTTAGAAGCAGAGCCTAAGGTGTAAATTATCGATAGTCCATATCTCGGAAACTATAAGAGATAATGCAATTTGGCAACCGGCAATGTAATTAGCAAGCCAAATATTACTTGGAATGTGAATTGGAACGAAATCGCCAATAGATAAGACCATTTTACAATTTGGGCCCAAGTTAGAAGCAGAGCCTAAGGTGTAAATTATTGATAGTCCATATCTCGGAAACTATAAGAGATAATGCAATTTCGCAACCGGCAATGTAATTAGCATGCCGAATATCACTTGGAATGTGAATTGGGACGAAATCGCCAATAGATAAGACCATTTTACAATTTGGGCCCAAGTTAGAAGCAGAGCCTAAGGTGTAAATTATCGATAGTCCATATCTCGGAAACTATAAGAGATAATGCAATTTGGCAACCGGCAATGTAATTAGCATGCCGAATATTACTTGGAATGTGAATTGCAACTAAATCGCCAATAGATAAGACCATTTTACAATTTGGGTCCAAGTTAGAAGCAGAGCCTAAGGTGTAAATTATCGATAGTCCATATCTCGGAAACTATAAGAGATAATGCAATTTCGCAACCGGCAATGTAATTAGCATGCCGAATATTACTTGGAATGTGAATTGGGACGAAATCGCCAATAGATAAGGCCATTTTACAATTTGGGCCCAAGTTAGAAGCAGAGCCTAAGGTGTAAATTATCGATAGTCCATATCTCGGAAACTATAAGAGATAATGCAATTTGGCAACCGGCAATGTAATTAGCATACCGAATATTACTTGGAATGTGAATTGGAACGAAATTGCCAATAGGTAAGACCATTTTACAATTTGGGCCCAAGTTAGAAGCAGAGCCTAAGGTGTAAATTATCGATAGTCCATATCTCGGAAACTATAAGAGATAATGCAATTTGGCAACCGGCAATGTAATTAGCATGCCGAATATTACTTGGAATGTGAATTGGAACGAAATCGTCAATAGATAAGACCATTTTACAATTTGGGCCCAAGTTAGAAGCAGAGCCTAAGGTGTAAATTATTGATAATCCATATCTCGGAAACTATAAGAGATAATGCAATTTGGCAACCGGCAATGTAATTAGCATGCCGAATATTACTTGGAATGTGAATTGGAACGAAATCGCCAATAGATAAGACCATTTTACAATTTGGGCCCAAGTTAGAAGCAGAGCCTAAGGTGCAAATTATTGATAGTCCATATCTCGGAAACTATAAGAGATAATGCAATTTGGCAACCGGCAATGTAATTAGCATGCCGAATATTACTTGGAATGTGAATTGGAACGAAATCGCCAATAGATAAGACCATTTTACAATTTGGGCCCAAGTTAGAAGCAGAGCCTAAGGTGTAAATTATCGATAATCCATATCTCGGAAGCTATAAGAGATAATGCAATTTGGCAACCGGCAATGTAATTAGCATGCCGAATATTACTTGGAATGTGAATTGGAACGAAATCGCCAATAGATAAGACCATTTTACAATTTGGGCCCAAATTAGAAGCAGAGCCTAAGGTGTAAATTATCGATAGTCCATATCTCGGAAACTATAAGAGATAATGCAATTTCGCAACCGGCAATGTAATTAGCATGCCGAATATTACTTGGAGTGTGAATTGGAACGAAATCGCCAATAGATAAGACCAGTTTACAATTTGGGCCCAAGTTAGAAGCAGAGCCTAAGGTGTAAATTTTCGATAGTCCATATCTCGGAAACTATAAGAGATAATGCAACTTGGCAACCGGCAATGTAATTAGCATGCCGAATATTACTTGGAATGTGAATTGGAACGAAATCGCCAATAGATAAGACCATTTTACAATTTGGGCCCAAGTTAGAAGCAGAGCCTAAGGTGTAAATTATCGATAGTCCATATCTCGGAAACTATAAGAGATAATGCAATTTGGCAACCGGCAATGTAATTAGCATGCCGAATATTACTTGGAATGTGAATTGGAACGAAATCGCCAATAGATAAGACCATTTTACAATTTGGGCCCAAGTTAGAAGCATAGCCTAAGGTGTAAATTATCGATAGTCCATATCTCGGAAACTATAAGAGATAATGCAATTTGGCAACCGGCAATGTAATTAGCATGCCGAATATTACTTGGAATGTGAATTGGAACGAAATCGCCAATAGATAAGACCATTTTACAATTTGGGCCCAAGTTAGAAGCAGAGCCTATGGTGTAAATTATCGATAGTCCATATCTCGGAAACTATAAGAGATAATGCAATTTGGCAACCGGCAATGTAATTAGCATGCCGAATATTACTTGGAATGTGAATTGGAACGAAATCGCCAATAGATAAGACCATTTTACAATTTGGGCCCAAGTTAGAAGCAGAGCCTAAGGTGTAAATTATCGATAGTCCATATCTCGGAAACTATAAGAGATAATGCAATTTGGCAACCGGCAATGTAATTAGCATGCCGAATATAACTTGGAATGTGAATTGGAACGAAATCGCCAATAGATAAGACCATTTTACAATTTGGGCCCAAGTTAGAAGCAGAGCCTATGGTGTAAATTATCGATAGTCCATATCTCGGAAACTATAAGAGATAATGCAATTTGGCAACCGGCAATGTAATTAGCTTGCCGAATATTACTTGGAATGTGAATTGGAACGAAATCGCCAATAGATAAGACCATTTTACAATTTGGGCCCAAGTTAGAAGCAGAGCCTATGGTCTAATTTATCGATAGTCCATATCTCGGAAACTATAAGAGTTAATGCAATTTGGCAACCGGCAATGTAATTAGCATGCCGAATATTACTTGGAATGTGAATTGGAACGAAATCGCCAATAGATAAGACCATTTTACAATTTGGGCCCAAGTTAGAAGCAGAGCCTAAGGTGTAAATTATCGATAGTCCATATCTCGGAAACTATAAGAGATAATGCAATTTGGCAACCGGCAATGTAATTAGCATGCCGAATATTACTTGGAATGTGAATTGGAACGAAATCGCCAATAGATAAGACCATTTTACAATTTGGGCCCAAGTTAGAAGCAGAGCCTAAGGTGTAAATTATCGATAGTCCATATCTCTGAAACTATAAGTGATAATGCAATTTCGCAACCGGCAATGTAATTAGCATGCCGAATATTACTTGGAATGTGAATTGGGACGAAATCGCCAATAGATAAGGCCATTTTACAATTTGGGCCCAAGTTAGAAGCAGAGCCTAAGGTGTAAATTATCGATAGTCCATATCTCGGAAACTATAAGAGATAATGCAATTTGGCAACCGGCAATGTAATTAGCATACCGAATATTACTTGGAATGTGAATTGGAACGAAATTGCCAATAGGTAAGACCATTTTACAATTTGGGCCCAAGTTAGAAGCAGAGCCTAAGGTGTAAATTATCGATAGTCCATATCTCGGAAACTATAAGAGATAATGCAATTTGGCAACCGGCAATGTAATTAGCATGCCGAATATTACTTGGAATGTGAATTGGAACGAAATCGTCAATAGATAAGACCATTTTACAATTTGGGCCCAAGTTAGAAGCAGAGCCTAAGGTGTAAATTATTGATAATCCATATCTCGGAAACTATAAGAGATAATGCAATTTGGCAAACGGCAATGTAATTAGCATGCCGAATATTACTTGGAATGTGAATTGGAACGAAAGCGCCAATAGATAAGACCATTTTACAATTTGGGCCCAAGTTAGAAGCAGAGCCTAAGGTGCAAATTATTGATAGTCCATATCTCGGAAACTATAAGAGATAATGCAATTTGGCAACCGGCAATGTAATTAGCATGCCGAATATTACTTGGAATGTGAATTGGAACGAAATCGCCAATAGATAAGACCATTTTACAATTTGGGCCCAAGTTAGAAGCAGAGCCTAAGGTGTAAATTATCGATAGTCCATATCTCGGAAACTATAAGAGATAATGCAATTTGGCAACCGGCAATGTAATTAGCATGCCGAATATTACTTGGAATGTGAATTGGAACGAAATCGCCAATAGATAAGACCATTTTACAATTTGGGCCCAAATTAGAAGCAGAGCCTAAGGTGTAAATTATCGATAGTCCATATCTCGGAAACTATAAGAGATAATGCAATTTCGCAACCGGCAATGTAATTAGCATGCCGAATATTACTTGGAGTGTGAATTGGAACGAAATCGCCAATAGATAAGACCAGTTTACAATTTGGGCCCAAGTTAGAAGCAGAGCCTAAGGTGTAAATTTTCGATAGTCCATATCTCGGAAACTATAAGAGATAATGCAACTTGGCAACCGGCAATGTAATTAGCATGCCGAATATTACTTGGAATGTGAATTGGAACGAAATCGCCAATAGATAAGACCATTTTACAATTTGGGCCCAAGTTAGAAGCAGAGCCTAAGGTGTAAATTATCGATAGTCCATATCTCGGAAACTATAAGAGATAATGCAATTTGGCAACCGGCAATGTAATTAGCATGCCGAATATTACTTGGAATGTGAATTGGAACGAAATCGCCAATAGATAAGACCATTTTACAATTTGGGCCCAAGTTAGAAGCATAGCCTAAGGTGTAAATTATCGATAGTCCATATCTCGGAAACTATAAGAGATAATGCAATTTGGCAACCGGCAATGTAATTAGCATGCCGAATATTACTTGGAATGTGAATTGGAACGAAATCGCCAATAGATAAGACCATTTTACAATTTGGGCCCAAGATAGAAGCAGAGCCTAAGGTGTAAATTATTGATAGTCCATATCTCGGAAACTATAAGAGATAATGCAATTTCGCAACCGGCAATGTAATTAGCATGCCGAATATCACTTGGAATGTGAATTGGGACGAAATCGCCAATAGATAAGACCATTTTACAATTTGGGCCCAAGTTAGAAGCAGAGCCTAAGGTGTAAATTATCGATAGTCCATATCTCGGAAACTATAAGAGATAATGCAATTTCGCAACCGGCAATGTAATTAGCATGCCGAATATTACTTGGAGTGTGAATTGGAACGAAATCGCCAATAGATAAGACCATTTTACAATTTGGGCCCAAGTTAGAAGCAGAGCCTAAGGTGTAAATTATCGATAGTCCATATCTCGGAAACTATAAGAGATAATGCAATTTGGCAACCGGCAATGTAATTAGCATGCCGAATATTACTTGGAATGTGAATTGGAACGAAATTGCCAATAGGTAAGACCATTTTACAATTTGGGCCCAAGTTAGAAGCAGAGCCTAAGGTGTAAATTATCGATAGTCCATATCTCGGAAACTATAAGAGATAATGCAATTTGGCAACCGGCAATGTAATTAGCATGCCGAATATTACTTGGAATGTGAACGAAATCGTGAATAGATAAGACCATTTTACAATTTGGGCCCAAGTTAGAAGCAGAGCCTAAGGTGTAAATTATTGATAATCCATATCTCGGAAACTATAAGAGATAATGCAATTTGGCAACCGGCAATGTAATTAGCATGCCGAATATTACTTGGAATGTGAATTGGAACGAAATCGCCAATAGATAAGACCATTTTACAATTTGGGCCCAAGTTAGAAGCAGAGCCTAAGGTGCAATTTATTGATAGTCCATATCTCGGAAACTATAAGAGATAATGCAATTTCGCAACCGGCAATGTAATTAGCATGCCGAATATCACTTGGAATGTGAATTGGGACGAAATCGCCAATAGATAAGACCATTTTACAATTTGGGCCCAAGTTAGAAGCAGAGCCTAAGGTGTAAATTATCGATAGTCCATATCTCGGAAACTATAAGAGATAATGCAATTTGGCAACCGGCAATGTAATTAGCATGCCGAATATTACTTGGAATGTGAATTGGAACGAAATCGCCAATAGATAAGACCATTTTACAATTTGGGCCCAAGTTAGAAGCAGAGCCTAAGGTGTAAATTATCGATGATCCATATCTCGGAAACTATAAGAGATAATGCAATTTGACAACCGGCAATGTAATTAGCATGCCGAATATTACTTGGAATGTGAATTGGAACGAAATCGCCAATAGATAAGACCATTTTACAATTTGGGCCCAAGTTAGAAGCAGAGCCTAAGGTGTAAATTATCGAAAGTCCATATCTCGGAAACTATAAGAGATAATGCAATTTCGCAACCGGCAATGTAATTAGCATGCCGAATATTACTTGGAGTGTGAATTGGAACGAAATCGCCAATAGATAAGACCAGTTTACAATTTGGGCCCAAGTTAGAAGCAGAGCCTAAGGTGTAAATTTTCGATAGTCCATATCTCGGAAACTATAAGAGATAATGCAATTTGGCAACCGGCAATGTAATTAGCATGCCGAATATTACTTGGAATGTGAATTGGAACGAAATCGCCAATAGATAAGACCATTTTACAATTTGGGCCCAAGTTAGAAGCATAGCCTAAGGTGTAAATTATCGATAGTCCATATCTCGGAAACTATAAGAGATAATGCAATTTGGCAACCGGCAATGTAATTAGCATGCCGAATATTACTTGGAATGTGAATTGGAACGAAATCGCCAATAGATAAGAAGATTTTACAATTTGGGCCCAAGTTAGAGGCAGAGCCTAAGGTGTAAATTATCGATAGTCCATATCTCGGAAACTATAAGAGATAATGCAATTTGGCAACCGGCAATGTAATTAGCATGCCGAATATTACTTGGAATGTGAATTGGAACGAAATCGCCAATAGATAAGACCATTTTACAATTTGGGCCCAAGTTAGAAGCAGAGCCTAAGGTGTAAATTATGGATAGTCCATATCTCGGAAACTATAAGAGATAATGCAATTTCGCAACCGGCAATGTAATTAGCATGCCGAATATCACTTGGAATGTGAATTGGGACGAAATCGCCAATAGATAAGACCATTTTACAATTTGGGCCCAAGTTAGAAGCAGAGCCTAAGGTGTAAATTATCGATAGTCCATATCTCGGAAACTATAAGAGATAATGCAATTTGGCAACCGGCAATGTAATTAGCATGCCCAATATTACTTGGAATGTGAATTGGAACGAAATCGCCAATAGATAAGACCATTTTACAATTTGGACCCAAGTTAGAAGCAGAGCCTAAGGTGTAAATTATCGATAGTCCATATCTCGGAAACTATAAGAGATAATGCAATTTGGCAACCGGCAATGTAATTAGCATGCCGAATATTACTTGGAATGTGAATTGGAACGAAATCGCCAATAGATAAGACCATTTTACAATTTGGGCCCAAGTTAGAAGCAGAGCCTAAGGTGTAAATTATCGATAGTCCATATCTCGGAAACTATAAGAGATAATGCAATTTCGCAACCGGCAATGTAATTAGCATGCCGAATATTACTTGGAGTGTGAATTGGAACGAAATCGCCAATAGATAAGACCATTTTACAATTTGGGCCCAAGTTAGAAGCAGAGCTTAAGGTGTAAATTATCGATAGTCCATATCTCGGAAACTATAAGAGATAATGCAATTTGGCAACCGGCAATGTAATTAGCATGCCGAATATTACTTGGAATGTGAATTGGAACGAAATCGCCAATAGATAAGACCATTTTACAATTTGGGCCCAAGTTAGAAGCAGAGCCTAAGGTGTAAATTATCGATAGTCCATATCTCGGAAACTATAAGAGATAATGCAATTTGGCAACCGGCAATGTAATTAGCATGCCGAAAATTACTTGGAATGTGAATTGGAACGAAATCGCCAATTGATAAGACCATTTTACAATTTGGGCCCAAGTTAGAAGCAGAGCCTAAGGTGTAAATTATCGATAGTCCATATCTCGGAAACTATAAGAGATAATGCAATTTGGCAACCGGCAATGTAATTAGCATGCCGAATATTACTTGGAATGTGAATTGGAACGAAATCGCCAATAGATAAGACCATTTTACAATTTGGGCCCAAGTTAGAAGCAGAGCCTAAGGTGTAAATTATCGATAGTCCATATCTCGGAAACTATAAGAGATAATGCAATTTGGCAACCGGCAATGTAATTAGCATGCCGAATATTACTTGGAATGTAATTTGGAACGAAATCGCCAATAGATAAGACCATTTTACAATTTGCGCCCAAGTTAGAAGCAGAGCCTAAGGTGTAAATTATCGATAGTCCATATCTCGGAAACTATAAGAGATAATGCAATTTCGCAACCGGCAATGTAATTAGCATGCCGAATATCACTTGGAATGTGAATTGGGACGAAATCGCCAATAGATAAGACCATTTTACAATTTGGGCCCAAGTTAGAAGCAGAGCCTAAGGTGTAAATTATCGATAGTCCATATCTCGAAAACTATAAGAGATAATGCAATTTGGCAACCGGCAATGTAATTAGCATGCCGAATATTACTTGGAATGTGAATTGGAACGAAATCGCCAATAGATAAGACCATTTTACAATTTGGGCCCAAGTTAGAAGCAGAGCCTAAATTGTAAATTATCGATAGTCCATATCTCGGAAACTATAAGAGATAATGCAATTTGGCAACCGGCAATGTAATTAGCATGCCGAATATTACTTGGAATGTGAATTGCAACTAAATCGCCAATAGATAAGACCATTTTACAATTTATGCCCAAGTTAGAAGCAGAGCCTAAGGTGTAAATTATCGATAGTCCATATCTCGGAAACTATAAGAGATAATGCAATTTGGCAACCGGCAATGTAATTAGCAAGCCAAATATTACTTGGAATGTGAATTGGAACGAAATCGCCAATAGATAAGACCATTTTACAATTTGGGGTCAAGTTAGAAGCAGAGCCTAAGTTGTAAATTATCGATAGTCCATATCTCGGAAACTATAAGAGATAATGCAATTTGTCAACCGGCAATGTAATTAGCATGCCGAATATTACTTGGAATGTGAATTGGAACGAAATCGCCAATAGATAAGACCATTTTACAATTTGGGCCCAAGTTAGAAGCAGAGCCTAAGGTGTAAATTATTGATAGTCCATATCTCGGAAACTATAAGAGATAATGCAATTTCGCAACCGGCAATGTAATTAGCATGCCGAATATCACTTGGAATGTGAATTGGGACGAAATCGCCAATAGATAAGACCATTTTACAATTTGGGCCCAAGTTAGAAGCAGAGCCTAAGGTGTAAATTATCGATAGTCCATATCTCGGAAACTATAAGAGATAATGCAATTTGGCAACCGGCAATGTAATTAGCATGCCGAATATTACTTGGAATGTGAATTGGAACGAAAACGCCAATAGATAAGACCATTTTACAATTTGGGCCCAAGTTAGAAGCAGAGCCTAAGGTGTAAATTATCGATAGTCCATATCTCGGAAACTATAAGAGATAATGCGATTTCGCAACCGGCAATGTAATTAGCATGCCGAATATTACTTGGAGTGTGAATTGGAACGAAATCGCCAATAGATAAGACCATTTTACAATTTGGGCCCAAGTTAGAAGCAGAGCCTAAGGTGTAAATTATCGATAGTCCATATCTCGGAAACTATAAGAGATAATGCAATTTGGCAACCGGCAATGTAATTAGAATGCCGAATATTACTTGGAATGTGAATTGGAACGAAATCGTCAATAGATAAGACCATTTTACAATTTGGGCCCAAGTTAGAAGCAGAGCCTAAGGTGTAAATTATCGATAGTCCATATCTCGGAAACTATAAGAGATAATGCAATTTGGCAACCGGCAATGTAATTAGCATGCCGAATATTACTTGGAATGTGAATTGGAACGAAATCGCCAATAGATAAGACCATTTTACAATTTGGGCTCAAGTTAGAAGCAGAGCCTAAGGTGTAAATTATCGATAGTCCATATCTCGGAAACTATAAGAGATAATGCAATTTGGCAACCGGCAATGTAATTAGCATGCCGAATATTACTTGGAATGTGAATTGCAACTAAATCGCCAATAGATAAGACCATTTTACAATTTGGGCCCAAGTTAGAATCAGAGCCTAAGGTGTAAATTATCGATAGTCCATATCTCGGAAACTATAAGAGATAATGCAATTTGGCAACCGGCAATGTAATTAGCATGCCGAATATTACTTGGAATGTGAATTGGAACGAAATCGCCAATAAGTAAGACCATTTTACAATTTGGGCCCAAGTTAGAAGCAGAGCCTAAGGTGTAAATTATCGATAGTCCATATCTCGGAAACTATAAGAGATAATTCAATTTGGCAACCGGCAATGTAATTAGCATGCCGAATATTACTTGGAATGTGAATTGGAACGAAATCGCCAATAGATAAGACTATTTTACAATTTGGGCCCAAGTTAGAAGCAGAGCCTAAGGTGTAAATTATCGATAGTCCATATCTCGGAAACTATAAGAGATAATGCAATTTGGCAACCGGCAATGTAATTAGCATGCCGAATATTACTTGGAATGTGAATTGGAACCAAATCGCCAATAGATAAGACCATTTTACAATTTGGGCCCAAGTCAGAAGCAGAGCCTAAGGTGTAAATTATCGATAGTCCATATCTCGGAAACTATAAGAGATAATGCAATTTGGCAACCGGCAATGTAATTAGCATGCCGAATATTACTTGGAATGTGAATTGGAACGAAATCGCCAATAGATAAGACCATTTTACAATTTGGGCCCAAGTTAGAAGCAGAGCCTAAGGTGTAAATTATCGATAGTCCATATCTCGGAAACTATAAGAGATAATGCAATTTGGCAACCGGCAATGTAATTAGCATGCCGAATATTACTTGGAATGTGAATTGGAACGAAATCGCCAATAGATAAGACCATTTTACAATTTGGGCCCAAGTTAGAAGCAGAGCCTATGGTGTAAATTATCGATAGTCCATATCTCGGAAACTATAAGAGATAATGCAATTTGGCAACCGGCAATGTAATTAGCATGCCGAATATTACTTGGAATGTGAATTGGAACGAAATCGCCAATAGATAAGACCATTTTACAATTTGGGCCCAAGTTAGAAGCAGAGCCTATGGTGTAATTTATCGATAGTCCATATCTCGGAAACTATAAGAGTTAATGCAATTTGGCAACCGGCAATGTAATTAGCATGCCGAATATTACTTGGAATGTGAATTGGAACGAAATCGCCAATAGATAAGACCATTTTACAATTAGGGCCCAAGTTAGAAGCAGAGCCTAAGGTGTAAATTATCGATAGTCCATATCTCGGAAACTATAAGAGATAATGCAATTTGGCAACCGGCAATGTAATTAGCATGCCGAATATTACTTGGAATGTGAATTGGAACGAAATTGCCAATAGATAAGACCATTTTACAATTTGGGCCCAAGTTAGAAGCAGAGCCTAAGGTGTAAATTATCGATAGTCCATATCTCTGAAACTATAAGAGATAATGCAATTTCGCAACCGGCAATGTAATTAGCATGCCTAATATTACTTGGAATGTGAATTGGGACGAAATCGCCAATAGATAAGGCCATTTTACAATTTGGGCCCAAGTTAGAAGCAGAGCCTAAGGTGTAAATTATCGATAGTCCATATCTCGGAAACTATAAGAGATAATGCAATTTGGCAACCGGCAATGAAATTAGCATGCCGAATGTTACTTGGAATGTGAATTGGAACGAAATCGTCAATAGATAAGACCATTTTACAATTTGGGCCCAAGTTAGAAGCAGAGCCTAAGGTGTAAATTATTGATAATCCATATCTCGGAAACTATTATAGATAATGCAATTTGGCAACCGGCAATGTAATTAGCATGCCGAATATTACTTGGAATGTGAATTGGAACGAAATCGCCAATAGATAAGACCATTTTACAATTTGGGCCCAAATTAGAAGCAGAGCCTAATGTGTAAATTATCGATAGTCCATATCTCGGAAACTATAAGAGATAATGCAATTTGGCAACCGGCAATGTAATTAGCAAGCCAAATATTACTTGGAATGTGAATTGGAACGAAATCGCCAATAGATAAGACCATTTTACAATTTGGGCCCAAGTTAGAAGCAGAGCCTAAGTTGTAAATTATCGATAGTCCATATCTCGGAAACTATAAGAGATAATGCAATTTGGCAACCGGCAATGTAATTAGCATGCCGAATATTACTTGGAATGTGAATTGGAACGAAATCGCCAATAGATAAGACCATTTTACAATTTGGGCCCAAGTTAGAAGCAGAGCCTAAGGTGTAAATTATCGATAGTCCATATCTCGGAAACTATAAGAGATAATGCAATTTGGCAACCGGCAATGTAATTAGCATGCCGAATATTACTTGGAATGTGAATTGGAACGAAATCGCCAATAGATAAGACCATTTTACAATTTGGGCCCAAGTTAGAAGCAGAGCCTAAGGTGTAAATTATCGATAGTCCATATCTCGGAAACTATAAGAGATAATGCAATTTGGCAACCGGCAATGTAATTAGCATGCCGAATATTACTTGGAATGTGAATTGGAACGAAATCGCCAATTGATAAGACCATTTTACAATTTGGGCCCAAGTTAGAAGCAGAGCCTAAGGTGTAAATTATCGATAGTCCATATCTCGGAAACTATAAGAGATAATGCAATTTGGCAACCGGCAATGTAATTAGCATGCCGAATATTACTTGGAATGTGAATTGGAACGAAATCGCCAATAGATAAGACCATTTTACAATTTGGGCCCAAGTTAGAAGCAGAGCCTAAGGTGTAAATTATCGATAGTCCATATCTCGGAAACTATAAGAGATAATGCAATTTGGCAACCGGCAATGTAATTAGCATGCCGAATATTACTTGGAATGTTAATTGCAACTAAATCGCCAATAGATGAGACCATTTTACAATTTGGGCCCAAGTTAGAAGCAGAGCCTAAGGTGTAAATTATCGATAGTCCATATCTCGGAAACTATAAGAGATAATGCAATTTGGCAACCGGCAATGTAATTAGCATGCCGAATATTACTTGGAATGTGATTTGGAACGAGATCGCCAATAGATAAGACCATTTTACAATTTGCGCCCAAGTTAGAAGCAGAGCCTAAGGTGTAAATTATCGATAGTCCATATCTCGGAAAATATAAGAGATAATGCAATTTCGCAACCGGCAATGTAATTAGCATGCCGAATATCACTTGGAATGTGAATTGGGACGAAATCGCCAATAGATAAGACCATTTTACAATTTGGGCCCAAGTTAGAAGCAGAGCCTAAGGTGTAAATTATCGATAGTCCATATCTCGAAAACTATAAGAGATAATGCAATTTGGCAACCGGCAATGTAATTAGCATGCCGAATATTACTTGGAATGTGAATTGGAACGAAATCGCCAATAGATAAGACCATTTTACAATTTGGGCCCAAGTTAGAAGCAGAGCCTAAGGTGTAAATTATCGATAGTCCATATCTCGGAAACTATAAGAGATAATGCAATTTGGCAACCGGCAATGTAATTAGCATGCCGAATATTACTTGGAATGTGAATTGCAACTAAATCGCCAATAGATAAGACCATTTTACAATTTGGGCCCAAGTTAGAAGCAGAGCCTAAGGTGTAAATTATCGATAGTCCATATCTCGGAAACTATAAGAGATAATGCAATTTGGCAACCGGCAATGTAATTAGCAAGCCAAATATTACTTGGAATGTGAATTGGAACGAAATCGCCAATAGATAAGACCATTTTACAATTTGGGCCCAAGTTAGAAGCAGAGCCTAAGTTGTAAATTATCGATAGTCCATATCTCGGAAACTATAAGAGATAATGCAATTTGGCAACCGGCAATGTAATTAGCATGCCGAATATTACTTGGAATGTGAATTGGAACGAAATCGCCAATAGATAAGACCATTTTACAATTTGGGCCCAAGTTAGAAGCAGAGCCTAAGGTGTAAATTATTGATAGTCCATATCTCGGAAACTATAAGAGATAATGCAATTTCGCAACCGGCAATGTAATTAGCATGCCGAATATCACTTGGAATGTGAATTGGGACGAAATCGCCAATAGATAAGACCATTTTACAATTTGGGCCCAAGTTAGAAGCAGAGCCTAAGGTGTAAATTATCGATAGTCCATATCTCGGAAACTATAAGAGATAATGCAATTTGGCAACCGGCAATGTAATTAGCATGCCGAATATTACTTGGAATGTGAATTGGAACGAAAACGCCAATAGATAAGACCATTTTACAATTTGGGCCCAAGTTAGAAGCAGAGCCTAAGGTGTAAATTATCGATAGTCCATATCTCGGAAACTATAAGAGATAATGCGATTTCGCAACCGGCAATGTAATTAGCATGCCGAATATTACTTGGAGTGTGAATTGGAACGAAATCGCCAATAGATAAGACCATTTTACAATTTGGGCCCAAGTTAGAATCAGAGCCTAAGGTGTAAATTATCGATAGTCCATATCTCGGAAACTATAAGAGATAATGCAATTTGGCAACCGGCAATGTAATTAGCATGCCGAATATTACTTGGAATGTGAATTGGAACGAAATCGCCAATAGGTAAGACCATTTTACAATTTGGGCCCAAGTTAGAAGCAGAGCCTAAGGTGTAAATTATCGATAGTCCATATCTCGGAAACTATAAGAGATAATTCAATTTGGCAACCGGCAATGTAATTAGCATGCCGAATATTACTTGGAATGTGAATTGGAACGAAATCGCCAATAGATAAGACTATTTTACAATTTGGGCCCAAGTTAGAAGCAGAGCCTAAGGTGTAAATTATCGATAGTCCATATCTCGGAAACTATAAGAGATAATGCAATTTGGCAACCGGCAATGTAATTAGCATGCCGAATATTACTTGGAATGTGAATTGGAACGAAATCGCCAATAGATAAGACCATTTTACAATTTGGGCCCAAGTCAGAAGCAGAGCCTAAGGTGTAAATTATCGATAGTCCATATCTCGGAAACTATAAGAGATAATGCAATTTGGCAACCGGCAATGTAATTAGCATGCCGAATATTACTTGGAATGTGAATTGGAACGAAATCGCCAATAGATAAGACCATTTTACAATTTGGGCCCAAGTTAGAAGCAGAGCCTATGGTGTAAATTATCGATAGTCCATATCTCGGAAACTATAAGAGATAATGCAATTTGGCAACCGGCAATGTAATTAGCATGCCGAATATTACTTGGAATGTGAATTGGAACGAAATCGCCAATAGATAAGACCATTTTACAATTTGGGCCCAAGTTAGAAGCAGAGCCTATGGTGTAATTTATCGATAGTCCATATCTCGGAAACTATAAGAGTTAATGCAATTTGGCAACCGGCAATGTAATTAGCATGCCGAATATTACTTGGAATGTGAATTGGAACGAAATCGCCAATAGATAAGACCATTTTACAATTAGGGCCCAAGTTAGAAGCAGAGCCTAAGGTGTAAATTATCGATAGTCCATATCTCGGAAGCTATAAGAGATAATGCAATTTGGCAACCGGCAATGTAATTAGCATGCCGAATATTACTTGGAATGTGAATTGGAACGAAATTGCCAATAGATAAGACCATTTTACAATTTGGGCCCAAGTTAGAAGCAGAGCCTAAGGTGTAAATTATCGATAGTCCATATCTCTGAAACTATAAGAGATAATGCAATTTCGCAACCGGCAATGTAATTAGCATGCCTAATATTACTTGGAATGTGAATTGGGACGAAATCGCCAATAGATAAGGCCATTTTACAATTTGGGCCCAAGTTAGAAGCAGAGCCTAAGGTGTAAATTATCGATAGTCCATATCTCGGAAACTATAAGAGATAATGCAATTTGGCAACCGGCAATGAAATTAGCATGCCGAATGTTACTTGGAATGTGAATTGGAACGAAATCGTCAATAGATAAGACCATTTTACAATTTGGGCCCAAGTTAGAAGCAGAGCCTAAGGTGTAAATTATTGATAATCCATATCTCGGAAACTATTATAGATAATGCAATTTGGCAACCGGCAATGTAATTAGCATGCCGAATATTACTTGGAATGTGAATTGGAACGAAATCGCCAATAGATAAGACCATTTTACAATTTGGGCCCAAATTAGAAGCAGAGCCTAATGTGTAAATTATCGATAGTCCATATCTCGGAAACTATAAGAGATAATGCAATTTGGCAACCGGCAATGTAATTAGCAAGCCAAATATTACTTGGAATGTGAATTGGAACGAAATCGCCAATAGATAAGACCATTTTACAATTTGGGCCCAAGTTAGAAGCAGAGCCTAAGTTGTAAATTATCGATAGTCCATATCTCGGAAACTATAAGAGATAATGCAATTTGGCAACCGGCAATGTAATTAGCATGCCGAATATTACTTGGAATGTGAATTGGAACGAAATCGCCAATAGATAAGACCATTTTACAATTTGGGCCCAAGTTAGAAGCAGAGCCTAAGGTGTAAATTATCGATAGTCCATATCTCGGAAACTATAAGAGATAATGCAATTTGGCAACCGGCAATGTAATTAGCATGCCGAATATTACTTGGAATGTGAATTGGAACGAAATCGCCAATAGATAAGACCATTTTACAATTTGGGCCCAAGTTAGAAGCAGAGCCTAAGGTGTAAATTATCGATAGTCCATATCTCGGAAACTATAAGAGATAATGCAATTTGGCAACCGGCAATGTAATTAGCATGCCGAATATTACTTGGAATGTGAATTGGAACGAAATCGCCAATTGATAAGACCATTTTACAATTTGGGCCCAAGTTAGAAGCAGAGCCTAAGGTGTAAATTATCGATAGTCCATATCTCGGAAACTATAAGAGATAATGCAATTTGGCAACCGGCAATGTAATTAGCATGCCGAATATTACTTGGAATGTGAATTGGAACGAAATCGCCAATAGATAAGACCATTTTACAATTTGGGCCCAAGTTAGAAGCAGAGCCTAAGGTGTAAATTATCGATAGTCCATATCTCGGAAACTATAAGAGATAATGCAATTTGGCAACCGGCAATGTAATTAGCATGCCGAATATTACTTGGAATGTGAATTGCAACTAAATCGCCAATAGATGAGACCATTTTACAATTTGGGCCCAAGTTAGAAGCAGAGCCTAAGGTGTAAATTATCGATAGTCCATATCTCGGAAACTATAAGAGATAATGCAATTTGGCAACCGGCAATGTAATTAGCATGCCGAATATTACTTGGAATGTGATTTGGAACGAGATCGCCAATAGATAAGACCATTTTACAATTTGCGCCCAAGTTAGAAGCAGAGCCTAAGGTGTAAATTATCGATAGTCCATATCTCGGAAAATATAAGAGATAATGCAATTTCGCAACCGGCAATGTAATTAGCATGCCGAATATCACTTGGAATGTGAATTGGGACGAAATCGCCAATAGATAAGACCATTTTACAATTTGGGCCCAAGTTAGAAGCAGAGCCTAAGGTGTAAATTATCGATAGTCCATATCTCGAAAACTATAAGAGATAATGCAATTTGGCAACCGGCAATGTAATTAGCATGCCGAATATTACTTGGAATGTGAATTGGAACGAAATCGCCAATAGATAAGACCATTTTACAATTTGGGCCCAAGTTAGAAGCAGAGCCTAAGGTGTAAATTATCGATAGTCCATATCTCGGAAACTATAAGAGATAATGCAATTTGGCAACCGGCAATGTAATTAGCATGCCGAATATTACTTGGAATGTGAATTGCAACTAAATCGCCAATAGATAAGACCATTTTACAATTTGGGCCCAAGTTAGAAGCAGAGCCTAAGGTGTAAATTATCGATAGTCCATATCTCGGAAACTATAAGAGATAATGCAATTTGGCAACCGGCAATGTAATTAGCAAGCCAAATATTACTTGGAATGTGAATTGGAACGAAATCGCCAATAGATAAGACCATTTTACAATTTGGGCCCAAGTTAGAAGCAGAGCCTAAGTTGTAAATTATCGATAGTCCATATCTCGGAAACTATAAGAGATAATGCAATTTGGCAACCGGCAATGTAATTAGCATGCCGAATATTACTTGGAATGTGAATTGGAACGAAATCGCCAATAGATAAGACCATTTTACAATTTGGGCCCAAGTTAGAAGCAGAGCCTAAGGTGTAAATTATTGATAGTCCATATCTCGGAAACTATAAGAGATAATGCAATTTCGCAACCGGCAATGTAATTAGCATGCCGAATATCACTTGGAATGTGAATTGGGACGAAATCGCCAATAGATAAGACCATTTTACAATTTGGGCCCAAGTTAGAAGCAGAGCCTAAGGTGTAAATTATCGATAGTCCATATCTCGGAAACTATAAGAGATAATGCAATTTGGCAACCGGCAATGTAATTAGCATGCCGAATATTACTTGGAATGTGAATTGGAACGAAAACGCCAATAGATAAGACCATTTTACAATTTGGGCCCAAGTTAGAAGCAGAGCCTAAGGTGTAAATTATCGATAGTCCATATCTCGGAAACTATAAGAGATAATGCGATTTCGCAACCGGCAATGTAATTAGCATGCCGAATATTACTTGGAGTGTGAATTGGAACGAAATCGCCAATAGATAAGACCATTTTACAATTTGGGCCCAAGTTAGAATCAGAGCCTAAGGTGTAAATTATCGATAGTCCATATCTCGGAAACTATAAGAGATAATGCAATTTGGCAACCGGCAATGTAATTAGCATGCCGAATATTACTTGGAATGTGAATTGGAACGAAATCGCCAATAGGTAAGACCATTTTACAATTTGGGCCCAAGTTAGAAGCAGAGCCTAAGGTGTAAATTATCGATAGTCCATATCTCGGAAACTATAAGAGATAATTCAATTTGGCAACCGGCAATGTAATTAGCATGCCGAATATTACTTGGAATGTGAATTGGAACGAAATCGCCAATAGATAAGACTATTTTACAATTTGGGCCCAAGTTAGAAGCAGAGCCTAAGGTGTAAATTATCGATAGTCCATATCTCGGAAACTATAAGAGATAATGCAATTTGGCAACCGGCAATGTAATTAGCATGCCGAATATTACTTGGAATGTGAATTGGAACGAAATCGCCAATAGATAAGACCATTTTACAATTTGGGCCCAAGTCAGAAGCAGAGTCTAAGGTGTAAATTATCGATAGTCCATATCTCGGAAACTATAAGAGATAATGCAATTTGGCAACCGGCAATGTAATTAGCATGCCGAATATTACTTGGAATGTGAATTGGAACGAAATCGCCAATAGATAAGACCATTTTACAATTTGGGCCCAAGTTAGAAGCAGAGCCTATGGTGTAAATTATCGATAGTCCATATCTCGGAAACTATAAGAGATAATGCAATTTGGCAACCGGCAATGTAATTAGCATGCCGAATATTACTTGGAATGTGAATTGGAACGAAATCGCCAATAGATAAGACCATTTTACAATTTGGGCCCAAGTTAGAAGCAGAGCCTAAGGTGTAAATTATCGATAGTCCATATCTCGGAAACTATAAGAGATAATGCAATTTGGCAACCGGCAATGTAATTAGCATGCCGAATATTACTTGGAATGTGAATTGGAACGAAATCGCCAATAGATAAGACCATTTTACAATTTGGGCCCAAGTTAGAAGCAGAGCCTAAGGTGTAAATTATCGATAGTCCATATCTCGGAAACTACAAGAGATAATGCAATTTGGCAACCGGCAATGTAATTAGCATGCCGAATATTACTTGGAATGTGAATTGGAACGAAATCGCCAATAGATAAGACCATTTTACAATTTGGGCCCAAGTTAGAAGCGGAGCCTAAGGTGTAAATTATCGATAGTCCATATATCGGAAACTATAAGAGATAATGCAATTTGGCAACCGGCAATGTAATTAGCATGCCGAATATTACTTGGAATGTGAATTGGAACGAAATCGCCAATAGATAAGACCATTTTACAATTTGGGCCCAAGTTAGAAGCAGAGCCTAAGGTGTAAATTATCGATAGTCCATATCTCGGAAACTATAAGAGATAATGCAATTTGGCTACCGGCAATGTAATTAGCATGCCGAATATTACTCGGAATGTGAATTGGAACGAAACTGCCAATAGATAAGACCATTTTACAATTTGGGCCCAAGTTAGAAGCAGAGCCTAAGGTGTAAATTATTGATAGTCCATATCTCGGAAACTATAAGAGATAATGCAATTTCGCAACCGGCAATGTAATTAGCATGCCGAATATCACTTGGAATGTGAATTGGGTCGAAATCGCCAATAGATAAGACCATTTTACAATTTGGGCCCAAGTTAGAAGCAGAGCCTAAGGTGTAAATATCGATAGTCCATATCTCGGAAACTATAAGAGATAATGCAATTTGGCAGCCGGCAATGTAATTAGCATGCCGAATATTACTTGGAATGTGAATTGGAACGAAATCGAAAATAGATAAGACCATTTTACAATTTGGGCCCAAGTTAGAAGCAGAGCCTAAGGTGTAAATTATCGATAGTCCATATCTCGGAAACTATAAGAGATAATGCAATTTGGCAACCGGCAATGTAATTAGCATGCCGAATATTACTTGGAATGTGAATTGGAACGAAATCGCCAATAGATAAGACCATTTTACAATTTGGGCCCAAGTTAGAAGCAGAGCCTAAGGTGTAAATTATTGATAGTCCATTTCTCGGAAACTATAAGAGATAATGCAATTTCGCAACCGGCAATGTAATTAGCATGCCGAATATCACTTGGAATGTGAATTGGGACGAAATCGCCAATAGATAAGACCATTTTACAATTTGGGCCCAAGTTAGAAGCAGAGCCTAAGGTGTAAATTATCGATAGTCCATATCTCGGAAACTATAAGAGATAATGCAATTTGGCAACCGGCAATGTAATTAGCATGTCCAATATTACTTGGAATGTGAATTGGAACGAAATCGCCAATAGATAAGACCATTTTACAATTTGGGCCCAAGTTAGAAGCAGAGCCTAAGGTGTAAATTATCGATAGTCCATATCTCGGAAACTATAAGAGATAATGCAATTTGGCAACCGGCAATGTAATTAGCATGCCGAATATTACTTGGAATGTGAATTGGAACGAAATCGCCAATAGATAAGACCATTTTACAATTTGGGCCCAAGTTAGAAGCAGAGCCTAAGGTGTAAATTATCGATAGTCCATATCTCGGAAACTATAAGAGATAATGCAATTTCGCAACCGGCAATGTAATTAGCATGCCGAATATTACTTGGAGTGTGAATTGGAACGAAATCGCCAATAGATAAGACCATTTTACAATTTGGGCCCAAGTTAGAAGCAGAGCCTAAGGTGTAAATTATCGATAGTCCATATCTCGGAAACTATAAGAGATAATGCAATTTGGCAACCGGCAATGTAATTAGCATGCCGAATATTACTTGGAATGTGAATTGGAACGAAATCGCCAATAGGTAAGACCATTTTACAATTTGGGCCCAAGATAGAAGCAGAGCCTAAGGTGTAAATTATCGATAGTCCATATCTCGGAAACTATAAGAGATAATGCAATTTGGCAACCGGCAATGTAATTAGCATGCCGAATATTACTTGGAGTGTGAATTGGAACGAAATCGCCAATAGATAAGACCATTTTACAATTTGGGCCCAAGTTAGAAGCAGAGCCTCAGGTGTAAATTATCGATAGTCCATATCTCGGAAACTATAAGAGGTAATGCAATTTGGCAACCGGCAATGTAATTAGCATGCCGAATATTACTTGGAATGTGAATTGGAACGAAATCGACAATAGAGAAGACCATTTTACAATTTGGGCCCAAGTTAGAAGCAGAGCCTAAGGTGTAAATTATCGATAGTCCATATCTCGGAAACTATAAGAGATAATGCAATTTGGCAACCGGCAATGTAATTAGCATGCCGATTATTACTTGGAATGTGAATTGGAACGAAATCGCCAATAGATAAGACCATTTTACAATTTGGGCCCAAGTTAGAAGCAGAGCCTAAGGTGTAAATTATCGATAGTCCATATCTCGGAAACTATAAGAGATAATGCAATTTGGCAACCGGCAATGTAATTAGCAAGCCAAATATTACTTGGAATGTGAATTGGAACGAAATCGCCAATAGATAAGACCATTTTACAATTTGGGCCCAAGTTAGAAGCAGAGCCTAAGTTGTAAATTATCGATAGTCCATATCTCGGAAACTATAAGAGATAATGCAATTTGGCAACCGGCAATGTAATTAGCATGCCGAATATTACTTGGAATGTGAATTGGAACGAAATCGCCAATAGATAAGACCATTTTACAATTTGGGCCCAAGTTAGAAGCAGAGCCTAAGGTGTAAATTATTGATAGTCCATATCTCGGAAACTATAAGAGATAATGCAATTTGGCAACCGGCAATGTAATTAGCATGCCGAATATTACTTGGAATGTGAATTGGAACGAAATCGCCAATAGGTAAGACCATTTTACAATTTGGGCCCAAGATAGAAGCAGAGCCTAAGGTGTAAATTATCGATAGTCCATATCTCGGAAACTATAAGAGATAATGCAATTTGGCAACCGGCAATGTAATTAGCATGCCGAATATTACTTGGAGTGTGAATTGGAACGAAATCGCCAATAGATAAGACCATTTTACAATTTGGGCCCAAGTTAGAAGCAGAGCCTCAGGTGTAAATTATCGATAGTCCATATCTCGGAAACTATAAGAGGTAATGCAATTTGGCAACCGGCAATGTAATTAGCATGCCGAATATTACTTGGAATGTGAATTGGAACGAAATCGACAATAGAGAAGACCATTTTACAATTTGGGCCCAAGTTAGAAGCAGAGCCTAAGGTGTAAATTATCGATAGTCCATATCTCGGAAACTATAAGAGATAATGCAATTTGGCAACCGGCAATGTAATTAGCATGCCGATTATTACTTGGAATGTGAATTGGAACGAAATCGCCAATAGATAAGACCATTTTACAATTTGGGCCCAAGTTAGAAGCAGAGCCTAAGGTGTAAATTATCGATAGTCCATATCTCGGAAACTATAAGAGATAATGCAATTTGGCAACCGGCAATGTAATTAGCAAGCCAAATATTACTTGGAATGTGAATTGGAACGAAATCGCCAATAGATAAGACCATTTTACAATTTGGGCCCAAGTTAGAAGCAGAGCCTAAGTTGTAAATTATCGATAGTCCATATCTCGGAAACTATAAGAGATAATGCAATTTGGCAACCGGCAATGTAATTAGCATGCCGAATATTACTTGGAATGTGAATTGGAACGAAATCGCCAATAGATAAGACCATTTTACAATTTGGGCCCAAGTTAGAAGCAGAGCCTAAGGTGTAAATTATTGATAGTCCATATCTCGGAAACTATAAGAGATAATGCAATTTCGCAACCGGCAATGTAATTAGCATGCCGAATATCACTTGGAATGTGAATTGGGACGAAATCGCCAATAGATAAGACCATTTTACAATTTGGGCCCAAGTTAGAAGCAGAGCCTAAGGTGTAAATTATCGATAGTCCATATCTCGGAAACTATAAGAGATAATGCAATTTGGCAACCGGCAATGTAATTAGCATGCCGAATATTACTTGGAATGTGAATTGGAACGAAAACGCCAATAGATAAGACCATTTTACAATTTGGGCCCAAGTTAGAAGCAGAGCCTAAGGTGTAAATTATCGATAGTCCATATCTCGGAAACTATAAGAGATAATGCGATTTCGCAACCGGCAATGTAATTAGCATGCCGAATATTACTTGGAGTGTGAATTGGAACGAAATCGCCAATAGATAAGACCATTTTACAATTTGGGCCCAAGTTAGAATCAGAGCCTAAGGTGTAAATTATCGATAGTCCATATCTCGGAAACTATAAGAGATAATGCAATTTAGCAACCGGCAATGTAATTAGCATGCCGAATATTACTTGGAATGTGAATTGGAACGAAATCGCCAATAGGTAAGACCATTTTACAATTTGGGCCCAAGTTAGAAGCAGAGCCTAAGGTGTAAATTATCGATAGTCCATATCTCGGAAACTATAAGAGATAATTCAATTTGGCAACCGGCAATGTAATTAGCATGCCGAATATTACTTGGAATGTGAATTGGAACGAAATCGCCAATAGATAAGACTATTTTACAATTTGGGCCCAAGTTAGAAGCAGAGCCTAAGGTGTAAATTATCGATAGTCCATATCTCGGAAACTATAAGAGATAATGCAATTTGGCAACCGGCAATGTAATTAGCATGCCGAATATTACTTGGAATGTGAATTGGAACGAAATCGCCAATAGATAAGACCATTTTACAATTAGGGCCCAAGTCAGAAGCAGAGCCTAAGGTGTAAATTATCGATAGTCCATATCTCGGAAACTATAAGAGATAATGCAATTTGGCAACCGGCAATGTAATTAGCATGCCGAATATTACTTGGAATGTGAATTGGAACGAAATCGCCAATAGATAAGACCATTTTACAATTTGGGCCCAAGTTAGAAGCAGAGCCTATGGTGTAAATTATCGATAGTCCATATCTCGGAAACTATAAGAGATAATGCAATTTGGCAACCGGCAATGTAATTAGCATGCCGAATATTACTTGGAATGTGAATTGGAACGAAATCGCCAATAGATAAGACCATTTTACAATTTGGGCCCAAGTTAGAAGCAGAGCCTAAGGTGTAAATTATCGATAGTCCATATCTCGGAAACTATAAGAGATAATGCAATTTGGCAACCGGCAATGTAATTAGCATGCCGAATATTACTTGGAATGTGAATTGGAACGAAATCGCCAATAGATAAGACCATTTTACAATTTGGGCCCAAGTTAGAAGCAGAGCCTAAGGTGTAAATTATCGATAGTCCATATCTCGGAAACTACAAGAGATAATGCAATTTGGCAACCGGCAATGTAATTAGCATGCCGAATATTACTTGGAATGTGAATTGGAACGAAATCGCCAATAGATAAGACCATTTTACAATTTGGGCCCAAGTTAGAAGCGGAGCCTAAGGTGTAAATTATCGATAGTCCATATATCGGAAACTATAAGAGATAATGCAATTTGGCAACCGGCAATGTAATTAGCATGCCGAATATTACTTGGAATGTGAATTGGAACGAAATCGCCAATAGATAAGACCATTTTACAATTTGGGCCCAAGTTAGAAGCAGAGCCTAAGGTGTAAATTATCGATAGTCCATATCTCGGAAACTATAAGAGATAATGCAATTTGGCTACCGGCAATGTAATTAGCATGCCGAATATTACTCGGAATGTGAATTGGAACGAACCTGCCAATAGATAAGACCATTTTACAATTTGGGCCCAAGTTAGAAGCAGAGCCTAAGGTGTAAATTATTGATAGTCCATATCTCGGAAACTATAAGAGATAATGCAATTTCGCAACCGGCAATGTAATTAGCATGCCGAATATCACTTGGAATGTGAATTGGGTCGAAATCGCCAATAGATAAGACCATTTTACAATTTGGGCCCAAGTTAGAAGCAGAGCCTAAGGTGTAAATATCGATAGTCCATATCTCGGAAACTATAAGAGATAATGCAATTTGGCAGCCGGCAATGTAATTAGCATGCCGAATATTACTTGGAATGTGAATTGGAACGAAATCGAAAATAGATAAGACCATTTTACAATTTGGGCCCAAGTTAGAAGCAGAGCCTAAGGTGTAAATTATCGATAGTCCATATCTCGGAAACTATAAGAGATAATGCAATTTGGCAACCGGCAATGTAATTAGCATGCCGAATATTACTTGGAATGTGAATTGGAACGAAATCGCCAATAGATAAGACCATTTTACAATTTGGGCCCAAGTTAGAAGCAGAGCCTAAGGTGTAAATTATTGATAGTCCATTTCTCGGAAACTATAAGAGATAATGCAATTTCGCAACCGGCAATGTAATTAGCATGCCGAATATCACTTGGAATGTGAATTGGGACGAAATCGCCAATAGATAAGACCATTTTACAATTTGGGCCCAAGTTAGAAGCAGAGCCTAAGGTGTAAATTATCGATAGTCCATATCTCGGAAACTATAAGAGATAATGCAATTTGGCAACCGGCAATGTAATTAGCATGTCCAATATTACTTGGAATGTGAATTGGAACGAAATCGCCAATAGATAAGACCATTTTACAATTTGGGCCCAAGTTAGAAGCAGAGCCTAAGGTGTAAATTATCGATAGTCCATATCTCGGAAACTATAAGAGATAATGCAATTTGGCAACCGGCAATGTAATTAGCATGCCGAATATTACTTGGAATGTGAATTGGAACGAAATCGCCAATAGATAAGACCATTTTACAATTTGGGCCCAAGTTAGAAGCAGAGCCTAAGGTGTAAATTATCGATAGTCCATATCTCGGAAACTATAAGAGATAATGCAATTTCGCAACCGGCAATGTAATTAGCATGCCGAATATTACTTGGAGTGTGAATTGGAACGAAATCGCCAATAGATAAGACCATTTTACAATTTGGGCCCAAGTTAGAAGCAGAGCCTAAGGTGTAAATTATCGATAGTCCATATCTCGGAAACTATAAGAGATAATGCAATTTGGCAACCGGCAATGTAATTAGCATGCCGAATATTACTTGGAATGTGAATTGGAACGAAATCGCCAATAGGTAAGACCATTTTACAATTTGGGCCCAAGATAGAAGCAGAGCCTAAGGTGTAAATTATCGATAGTCCATATCTCGGAAACTATAAGAGATAATGCAATTTGGCAACCGGCAATGTAATTAGCATGCCGAATATTACTTGGAGTGTGAATTGGAACGAAATCGCCAATAGATAAGACCATTTTACAATTTGGGCCCAAGTTAGAAGCAGAGCCTCAGGTGTAAATTATCGATAGTCCATATCTCGGAAACTATAAGAGGTAATGCAATTTGGCAACCGGCAATGTAATTAGCATGCCGAATATTACTTGGAATGTGAATTGGAACGAAATCGACAATAGAGAAGACCATTTTACAATTTGGGCCCAAGTTAGAAGCAGAGCCTAAGGTGTAAATTATCGATAGTCCATATCTCGGAAACTATAAGAGATAATGCAATTTGGCAACCGGCAATGTAATTAGCATGCCGATTATTACTTGGAATGTGAATTGGAACGAAATCGCCAATAGATAAGACCATTTTACAATTTGGGCCCAAGTTAGAAGCAGAGCCTAAGGTGTAAATTATCGATAGTCCATATCTCGGAAACTATAAGAGATAATGCAATTTGGCAACCGGCAATGTAATTAGCATGCCGAATATTACTTGGAATGTGAATTGGAACGAAATCGCCAATAGATAAGACCATTTTACAATTTGGGCCCAAGTTAGAAGCAGAGCCTAAGGTGTAAATTATCGATAGTCCATATCTCGGAAACTATAAGAGATAATGCAATTTGGCAACCGGAAATGTAATTAGCATGCCGAATATTACTTGGAATGTGAATTGGAACGAAATCGCCAATAGATAAGACCATTTTACAATTTGGGCCCAAGTTAGAAGCAGAGCCTAAGGTGTAAATTATTGATAGTCCATATCTCGGAAACTATAAGAGATAATGCAATTTCGCAACCGGCAATGTAATTAGCATGCCGAATATTACTTGGAGTGTGAATTGGAACGAAATCGCCAATAGATAAGACCATTTTACAATTTGGGCCCAAGTTAGAAGCAGAGCCTAAGGTGTAAATTATCGATAGTCCATATCTCGGAAACTATAAGAGATAATGCAATTTGGCAACCGGCAATGTAATTAGCATGCCGAATATTACTTGGAATGTGAATTGGAACGAAATCGCCAATAGATAAGACCATTTTACAATTTGGGCACAAATTAGAAGCAGAGCCTAAGGTGTAAATTATCGATACTCCATATCTCGGAAACTATAAGAGATAATGCAATTTGGCAACCGGCAATGTAATTAGCATGCCGAATATTACTTGGAATGTGAATTGGAACGAAATCGCCAATAGATAAGACCATTTTACAATTTGGGCCCAAGTTAGAAGCAGAGCCTAAGGTGTAAATAATCGATAGTCCATATCTCGGAAACTATAAGAGATAATGCAATTTGGCAACCGGCAATGTAATTAGCATGCCGAATATCACTTGGAATGTGAATTGGGACGAAATCGCCAATAGATAAGACCATTTTACAATTTGGGCCCAAGTTAGAAGCAGAGCCTAAGGTGTAAATTATCGATAGTCCATATCTCGGAAACTATAAGAGATAATGCAATTTGGCAACCGGCAATGTAATTAGCATGCCGAATATTACTTGGAATGTGAATTGGAACGAAATCGCCAATAGATAAGACCATTTTACAATTTGGGCCCAAGTTAGAAGCAGAGCCTAAGGTGTAAATTATCGATAGTCCATATCTCGGAAACTATAAGAGATAATGCAATTTGGCAACCGGCAATGTAATTAGCATGCCGAATATTACTTGGAATGTGAATTGC
Organism: Rhynchophorus ferrugineus; assembly: GCF_030347505.1. NCBI lineage: Eukaryota > Metazoa > Arthropoda > Insecta > Coleoptera > Curculionidae > Rhynchophorus > Rhynchophorus ferrugineus. The sequence goes on along the minus strand of NW_027472720.1, from coordinate 343,766 downwards.
AACTAAATCGCCAATAGATAAGACCATTTTACAATTTGGGCCCAAGTTAGAAGCAGAGCCTAAGGTGTAAATTATCGATAGTCCATATCTCGGAAACTATAAGAGATAATGCAATTTGGCAACCGGCAATGTAATTAGCAAGCCAAATATTACTTGGAATGTGAATTGGAACGAAATCGCCAATAGATAAGACCATTTTACAATTTGGGCCCAAGTTAGAAGCAGAGCCTAAGGTGTAAATTATCGATAGTCCATATCTCGGAAACTATAAGAGATAATGCAATTTGGCAACCGGCAATGTAATTAGCATGCCGAATATTACTTGGAATGTGAATTGGAACGAAATCGCCAATAGATAAGACCATTTTACAATTTGGGCCCAAGTTAGAAGCAGAGCCTAAGGTGTAAATTATTGATAGTCCATATCTCGGAAACTATAAGAGATAATGCAATTTCGCAACCGGCAATGTAATTAGCATGCCGAATATCACTTGGAATGTGAATTGGGACGAAATCACCAATAGATAAGACCATTTTACAATTTGGGCCCAAGTTAGAAGCAGAGCCTAAGGTGTAAATTATCGATACTCCATATCTCGGAAACTATAAGAGATAATGCAATTTGGCAACCGGCAATGTAATTAGCATGCCGAATATTACTTGGAATGTGAATTGGAACGAAAACGCCAATAGATAAGACCATTTTACAATTTGGGCCCAAGTTAGAAGCAGAGCCTAAGGTGTAAATTATCGATAGTCCATATCTCGGAAACTATAAGAGATAATGCAATTTCGCAACCGGCAATGTAATTAGCATGCCGAATATTACTTGGAGTGTGAATTGGAACGAAATCGCCAATAGATAAGACCATTTTACAATTTGGGCCCAAGTTAGAAGCAGAGCCTAAGGTGTAAATTATCGATAGTCCATATCTCGGAAACTATAAGAGATAATGCAATTTGGCAACCGGCAATGTAATTAGCATGCCGAATATTACTTGGAATGTGAATTGGAACGAAATCGCCAATAGATAAGACCATTTTACAATTTGGGCCCAAGTTAGAAGCAGAGCCTAAGGTGTAAATTATCGATAGTCCATATCTCGGAAACTATAAGAGATAATGCAATTTGGCAACCGGCAATGTAATTAGCATGCCGAATATTACTTGGAATGTGAATTGCAACTAAATCGCCAATAGATAAGACCATTTTACAATTTGGGCCCAAGTTAGAATCAGAGCCTAAGGTGTAAATTATCGATAGTCCATATCTCGGAAACTATAAGAGATAATGCAATTTGGCAACCGGCAATGTAATTAGCATGCCGAATATTACTTGGAATGTGAATTGGAACGAAATCGCCAATAGGTAAGACCATTTTACAATTTGGGCCCAAGTTAGAAGCAGAGCCTAAGGTGTAAATTATCGATAGTCCATATCTCGGAAACTATAAGAGATAATGCAATTTGGCAACCGGCAATGTAATTAGCATGCCGATTATTACTTGGAATGTGAATTGGAACGAAATCGCCAATAGATAAGACCATTTTACAATTTGGGCCCAAGTTAGAAGCAGAGCCTAAGGTGTAAATTATCGATAGTCCATATCTCGGAAACTATAAGAGATAATGCAATTTGGCAACCGGCAATGTAATTAGCATGCCGAATATTACTTGGAATGTGAATTGGAACGAAATCGCCAATAGATAAGACCATTTTACAATTTGGGCCCAAGTTAGAAGCAGAGCCTAAGGTGTAAATTATCGATAGTCCATATCTCGGAAACTATAAGAGATAATGCAATTTGGCAACCGGAAGTGTAATTAGCATGCCGAATATTACTTGGAATGTGAATTGGAACGAAATCGCCAATAGATAAGACCATTTTACAATTTGGGCCCAAGTTAGAAGCAGAGCCTAAGGTGTAAATTATCGATAGTCCATATCTCGGAAACTATAAGAGATAATGCAATTTCGCAACCGGCAATGTAATTAGCATGCCGAATATTACTTGGAGTGTGAATTGGAACGAAATCGCCAATAGATAAGACCATTTTACAATTTGGGCCCAAGTTAGAAGCAGAGCCTAAGGTGTAAATTATCGATAGTCCATATCTCGGAAACTATAAGAGATAATGCAATTTGGCAACCGGCAATGTAATTAGCATGCCGAATATTACTTGGAATGTGAATTGGAACGAAATCGCCAATAGATAAGACCATTTTACAATTTGGGCACAAATTAGAAGCAGAGCCTAAGGTGTAAATTATCGATACTCCATATCTCGGAAACTATAAGAGATAATGCAATTTGGCAACCGGCAATGTAATTAGCATGCCGAATATTACTTGGAATGTGAATTGGAACGAAATCGCCAATAGATAAGACCATTTTACAATTTGGGCCCAAGTTAGAAGCAGAGCCTAAGGTGTAAATAATCGATAGTCCATATCTCGGAAACTATAAGAGATAATGCAATTTGGCAACCGGCAATGTAATTAGCATGCCGAATATCACTTGGAATGTGAATTGGGACGAAATCGCCAATAGATAAGACCATTTTACAATTTGGGCCCAAGTTAGAAGCAGAGCCTAAGGTGTAAATTATCGATAGTCCATATCTCGGAAACTATAAGAGATAATGCAATTTGGCAACCGGCAATGTAATTAGCATGCCGAATATTACTTGGAATGTGAATTGGAACGAAATCGCCAATAGATAAGACCATTTTACAATTTGGGCCCAAGTTAGAAGCAGAGCCTAAGGTGTAAATTATCGATAGTCCATATCTCGGAAACTATAAGAGATAATGCAATTTGGCAACCGGCAATGTAATTAGCATGCCGAATATTACTTGGAATGTGAATTGCAACTAAATCGCCAATAGATAAGACCATTTTACAATTTGGGCCCAAGTTAGAAGCAGAGCCTAAGGTGTAAATTATCGATAGTCCATATCTCGGAAACTATAAGAGATAATGCAATTTGGCAACCGGCAATGTAATTAGCAAGCCAAATATTACTTGGAATGTGAATTGGAACGAAATCGCCAATAGATAAGACCATTTTACAATTTGGGCCCAAGTTAGAAGCAGAGCCTAAGGTGTAAATTATCGATAGTCCATATCTCGGAAACTATAAGAGATAATGCAATTTGGCAACCGGCAATGTAATTAGCATGCCGAATATTACTTGGAATGTGAATTGGAACGAAATCGCCAATAGATAAGACCATTTTACAATTTGGGCCCAAGTTAGAAGCAGAGCCTAAGGTGTAAATTATTGATAGTCCATATCTCGGAAACTATAAGAGATAATGCAATTTCGCAACCGGCAATGTAATTAGCATGCCGAATATCACTTGGAATGTGAATTGGGACGAAATCACCAATAGATAAGACCATTTTACAATTTGGGCCCAAGTTAGAAGCAGAGCCTAAGGTGTAAATTAACGATAGTCCATATCTCGGAAACTATAAGAGATAATGCAATTTGGCAACCGGCAATGTAATTAGCATGCCGAATATTACTTGGAATGTGAATTGGAACGAAAACGCCAATAGATAAGACCATTTTACAATTTGGGCCCAAGTTAGAAGCAGAGCCTAAGGTGTAAATTATCGATAGTCCATATCTCGGAAACTATAAGAGATAATGCAATTTCGCAACCGGCAATGTAATTAGCATGCCGAATATTACTTGGAGTGTGAATTGGAACGAAATCGCCAATAGATAAGACCATTTTACAATTTGGGCCCAAGTTAGAAGCAGAGCCTAAGGTGTAAATTATCGATAGTCCCTATCTCGGAAACTATAAGAGATAATGCAATTTGGCAACCGGCAATGTAATTAGCATGCCGAATATTACTTGGAATGTGAATTGGAACGAAATCGCCAATAGATAAGACCATTTTACAATTTGGGCCCAAGTTAGAAGCAGAGCCTAAGGTGTAAATTATCGATAGTCCATATCTCGGAAACTATAAGAGATAATGCAATTTGGCAACCGGCAATGTAATTAGCATGCCGAATATTACTTGGAATGTGAATTGCAACTAAATCGCCAATAGATAAGACCATTTTACAATTTGGGCCCAAGTTAGAATCAGAGCCTAAGGTGTAAATTATCGATAGTCCATATCTCGGAAACTATAAGAGATAATGCAATTTGGCAACCGGCAATGTAATTAGCAGGCCGAATATTACTTGGAATGTGAATTGGAACGAAATCGCCAATAGGTAAGACCATTTTACAATTTGGGCCCAAGTTAGAAGCAGAGCCTAAGGTGTAAATTATCGATAGTCCATATCTCGGAAACTATAAGAGATAATGCAATTTGGCAACCGGCAATGTAATTAGCATGCCGAATATTACTTGGAATGTGAATTGGAACGAAATCGCCAATAGATAAGACCATTTTACAATTTGGGCCCAAGTTAGAAGCAGAGCCTAAGGTGTAAATTATCGATAGTCCATATCTCGGAAACTATAAGAGATAATGCAATTTGGCAACCGGCAATGTAATTAGCATGCCGAATATTACTTGGAATGTGAATTGGAACGAAATCGCCAATAGATAAGACCATTTTACAATTTGGGCCCAAGTTAGAAGCAGAGCCTATGGTGTAAATTATCGATAGTCCATATCTCGGAAACTATAAGAGTTAATGCAATTTGGCAACCGGCAATGTAATTAGCATGCCGAATATTACTTGGAATGTGAATTGGAACGAAAATGCCAATAGATAAGACCATTTTACAATTTGGGCCCAAGTTAGAAGCAGAGCCTAAGGTGTAAATTATCGATAGTCCATATCTCGGAAACTATAAGAAATAATGCAATTTGGCAACCGGCAATGAAATTAGCATGCCGAATGTTACTTGGAATGTGAATTGGAACGAAATCGTCAATAGATAAGACCATTTTACAATTTGGGCCCAAGTTAGAAGCAGAGCCTAAGGTGTAAATTATAGATAATCCATATCTCGGAAACTATAAGAGATAATGCAATTTGGCAACCGGCAATGTAATTAGCATGCCGAATATTACTTGGAATGTGAATTGGAACGAAATCGCCAATAGATAAGACCATTTTACAATTTGGGCCCAAATTAGAAGCAGAGCCTAAGGTGTAAATTATCGATAGTCCATATCTCGGAAACTATAAGAGATAATGCAATTTGGCAACCGGCAATGTAATTAGCATGCCGAATATTACTTGGAATGTGAATTGGAACGAAATCGCCAATAGATAAGACCATTTTACAATTTGGGCCCAAGTTAGAAGCAGAGCCTAAGGTGTAAATTATCGATAGTCCATATCTCGGAAACCATAAGAGATAATGCAATTTGGCAACCGGCAATGAAATTAGCATGCCGAATGTTACTTGGAATGTGAATTGGAACGAAATCGTCAATAGATAAGACCATTTTACAATTTGGGCCCAAGTTAGAAGCAGAGCCTAAGGTGTAAATTATTGATAATCCATATCTCGGAAACTATAAGAGATAATGCAATTTGGCAACCGGCAATGTAATTAGCATGCCGAATATTACTTGGAATGTGAATTGGAACGAAATCGCCAATAGATAAGACCATTTTACAATTTGGGCCCAAATTAGAAGCAGAGCCTAAGGTGTAAATTATCGATAGTCCATATCTCGGAAACTATAAGAGATAATGCAATTTGGCAACCGGCAATGTAATTAGCATGCCGAATATTACTTGGAATGTGAATTGGAACGAAATCGCCAATAGATAAGACCATTTTACAATTTGGGCCCAAGTTAGAAGCAGAGCCTAAGGTGTAAATTATCGATAGTCCATATCTCGGAAACTATAAGAGATAATGCAATTTGGCAACCGGCAATGTAATTAGCATGCCGAATATTACTTGGAATGTGAATTGGAACGAAATCGCCAATAGATAAGACCATTTTACAATTTGGGCCCAAGTTAGAAGCAGAGCCTAAGGTGCAAATTATTGATAGTCCATATCTCGGAAACTATAAGAGATAATGCAATTTCGCAACCGGCAATGTAATTAGCATGCCGAATATCACTTGGAATGTGAATTGGGACGAAATCGCCAATAGATAAGACCATTTTACAATTTGGGCCCAAGTTAGAAGCAGAGCCTAAGGTGTAAATTATCGATAGTCCATATCTCGGAAACTATAAGAGATAATGCAATTTGGCAACCGGCAATGTAATTAGCATGCCGAATATTACTTGGAATGTGAATTGGAACGAAATCGCCAATAGATAAGACCATTTTACAATTTGGGCCCAAGTTAGAAGCAGAGCCTAAGGTGTAAATTATCGATAGTCCATATCTCGGAAACTATAAGAGATAATGCAATTTGGCAACCGGCAATGTAATTAGCATGCCGAATATTACTTGGAATGTGAATTGGAACGAAATCGCCAATAGATAAGACCATTTTACAATTTGGGCCCAAGTTAGAAGCAGAGCCTAAGGTGTAAATTATCGATAGTCCATATCTCGGAAACTATAAGAGATAATGCAATTTGGCAACCGGCAATGTAATTAGCATGCCGAATATTACTTGGAATGTGAATTGGAACGAAATCGCCAATAGATAAGACCATTTTACAATTTGGGCCCAAGTTAGAAGCAGAGCCTAAGGTGCAAATTATTGATAGTCCATATCTCGGAAACTATAAGAGATAATGCAATTTCGCAACCGGCAATGTAATTAGCATGCCGAATATCACTTGGAATGTGAATTGGGACGAAATCGCCAATAGATAAGACCATTTTACAATTTGGGCCCAAGTTAGAAGCAGAGCCTAAGGTGTAAATTATCGATAGTCCATATCTCGGAAACTATAAGAGATAATGCAATTTGGCAACCGGCAATGTAATTAGCATGCCGAATATTACTTGGAATGTGAATTGGAACGAAATCGCCAATAGATAAGACCATTTTACAATTTGGGCCCAAGTTAGAAGCAGAGCCTAAGGTGTAAATTATCGATAGTCCATATCTCGGAAACTATAAGAGATAATGCAATTTGGCAACCGGCAATGTAATTAGCATGCCGAATATTACTTGGAATGTGAATTGGAACGAAATCGCCAATAGATAAGACCATTTTACAATTTGGGCCCAAGTTAGAAGCAGAGCCTAAGGTGTAAATTATTGATAGTCCATATCTCGGAAACTATAAGAGATAATGCAATTTGGCAACCGGCAATGTAATTAGCATGCCGAATATTACTTGGAATGTGAATTGGAACGAAATCGCCAATTGATAAGACCATTTTACAATTTGGGCCCAAGTTAGAAGCAGAGCCTAAGGTGTAAATTATCGATAGTCCATATCTCGGAAACTATAAGAGATAATGCAATTTGGCAACCGGCAATGTAATTAGCATGCCGAATATTACTTGGAATGTGAATTGGAACGAAATCGCCAATAGATAAGACCATTTTACAATTTGGGCCCAAGTTAGAAGCAGAGCCTAAGGTGTAAATTATCGATAGTCCATATCTCGGAAACTATAAGAGATAATGCAATTTGGCAACCGGCAATGTAATTAGCATGCCGAATATTACTTGGAATGTGAATTGCAACTAAATCGCCAATAGATGAGACCATTTTACAATTTGGGCCCAAGTTAGAAGCAGAGCCTAAGGTGTAAATTATCGATAGTCCATATCTCGGAAACTATAAGAGATAATGCAATTTGGCAACCGGCAATGTAATTAGCTTGCCGAATATTACTTGGAATGTGATTTGGAACGAAATCGCTAATAGATAAGACCATTTTACAATTTGCGCCCAAGTTAGAAGCAGAGCCTAAGGTGTAAATTATCGATAGTCCATATCTCGGAAACTATAAGAGATAATGCAATTTCGCAACCGGCAATGTAATTAGCATGCCGAATATCACTTGGAATGTGAATTGGGACGAAATCGCCAATAGATAAGACCATTTTACAATTTGGGCCCAAGTTAGAAGCAGAGCCTAAGGTGTAAATTATCGATAGTCCATATCTCGGAAACTATAAGAGATAATGCAATTTGGCAACCGGCAATGAAATTAGCATGCCGAATGTTACTTGGAATGTGAATTGGAACGAAATCGTCAATAGATAAGACCATTTTACAATTTGGGCCCAAGTTAGAAGCAGAGCCTAAGGTGTAAATTATAGATAATCCATATCTCGGAAACTATAAGAGATAATGCAATTTGGCAACCGGCAATGTAATTAGCATGCCGAATATTACTTGGAATGTGAATTGGAACGAAATCGCCAATAGATAAGACCATTTTACAATTTGGGCCCAAATTAGAAGCAGAGCCTAAGGTGTAAATTATCGATAGTCCATATCTCGGAAACTATAAGAGATAATGCAATTTGGCAACCGGCAATGTAATTAGCATGCCGAATATTACTTGGAATGTGAATTGGAACGAAATCGCCAATAGATAAGACCATTTTACAATTTGGGCCCAAGTTAGAAGCGGAGCCTAAGGTGTAAATTATCGATAGTCCATATCTCGGAAACTATAAGAGATAATGCAATTTGGCAACCGGCAATGAAATTAGCATGCCGAATGTTACTTGGAATGTGAATTGGAACGAAATCGTCAATAGATAAGACCATTTTACAATTTGGGCCCAAGTTAGAAGCAGAGCCTAAGGTGTAAATTATTGATAATCCATATCTCGGAAACTATAAGAGATAATGCAATTTGGCAACCGGCAATGTAATTAGCATGCCGAATATTACTTGGAATGTGAATTGGAACGAAATCGCCAATAGATAAGACCATTTTACAATTTGGGCCCAAGTTAGAAGCAGAGCCTAAGGTGTAAATTATCGATAGTCCATATCTCGGAAACTATAAGAGATAATGCAATTTGGCAACCGGCAATGAAATTAGCATGCCGAATGTTACTTGGAATGTGAATTGGAACGAAATCGTCAATAGATAAGACCATTTTACAATTTGGGCCCAAGTTAGAAGCAGAGCCTAAGGTGTAAATTATCGATAGTCCATATCTCGGAAACTATAAGAGATAATGCAATTTGGCAACCGGCAACGTAATTAGCATGCCGAATATTACTTGGAATGTGAATTGCAACTAAATCGCCAATAGATAAGACCATTTTACAATTTGGGCCCAAGTTAGAATCAGAGCCTAAGGTGTAAATTATCGATAGTCCATATCTCGGAAACTATAAGAGATAATGCAATTTGGCAACCGGCAATGTAATTAGCAGGCCGAATATTACTTGGAATGTGAATTGGAACGAAATCGCCAATAGGTAAGACCATTTTACAATTTGGGCCCAAGTTAGAAGCAGAGCCTAAGGTGTAAATTATCGATAGTCCATATCTCGGAAACTATAAGAGATAATTCAATTTGGCAACCGGCAATGTAATTAGCATGCCGAATATTACTTGGAATGTGAATTGGAACGAAATCGCCAATAGATAAGACTATTTTACAATTTGGGCCCAAGTTAGAAGCAGAGCCTAAGGTGTAAATTATCGATAGTCCATATCTCGGAAACTATAAGAGATAATGCAATTTGGCAACCGGCAATGTAATTAGCATGCCGAATATTACTTGGAATGTGAATTGGAACGAAATCGCCAATAGATAAGACCATTTTACAATTTGGGCCCAAGTTAGAAGCAGAGCCTAAGGTGTAAATTATCGATAGTCCATATCTCGGAAACTATAAGAGATAATGCAATTTGGCAACCGGCAATGTAATTAGCATGCCGAATATTACTTGGAATGTGAATTGGGACGAAATCGCCAATAGATAAGACCATTTTACAATTTGGGCCCAAGTTAGAAGCAGAGCCTAAGGTGTAAATTATCGATAGTCCATATCTCGGAAACTATAAGAGATAATGCAATTTGGCAACCGGCAATGAAATTAGCATGCCGAATGTTACTTGGAATGTGAATTGGAACGAAATCGTCAATAGATAAGACCATTTTACAATTTGGGCCCAAGTTAGAAGCAGAGCCTAAGGTGTAAATTATAGATAATCCATATCTCGGAAACTATAAGAGATAATGCAATTTGGCAACCGGCAATGTAATTAGCATGCCGAATATTACTTGGAATGTGAATTGGAACGAAATCGCCAATAGATAAGACCATTTTACAATTTGGGCCCAAATTAGAAGCAGAGCCTAAGGTGTAAATTATCGATAGTCCATATCTCGGAAACTATAAGAGATAATGCAATTTGGCAACCGGCAATGTAATTAGCATGCCGAATATTACTTGGAATGTGAATTGGAACGAAATCGCCAATAGATAAGACCATTTTACAATTTGGGCCCAAGTTAGAAGCAGAGCCTAAGGTGTAAATTATCGATAGTCCATATCTCGGAAACTATAAGAGATAATGCAATTTGGCAACCGGCAATGAAATTAGCATGCCGAATGTTACTTGGAATGTGAATTGGAACGAAATCGTCAATAGATAAGACCATTTTACAATTTGGGCCCAAGTTAGAAGCAGAGCCTAAGGTGTAAATTATTGATAATCCATATCTCGGAAACTATAAGAGATAATGCAATTTGGCAACCGGCAATGTAATTAGCATGCCGAATATTACTTGGAATGTGAATTGGAACGAAATCGCCAATAGATAAGACCATTTTACAATTTGGGCCCAAGTTAGAAGCAGAGCCTAAGGTGTAAATTATCGATAGTCCATATCTCGGAAACTATAAGAGATAATGCAATTTGGCAACCGGCAATGAAATTAGCATGCCGAATGTTACTTGGAATGTGAATTGGAACGAAATCGTCAATAGATAAGACCATTTTACAATTTGGGCCCAAGTTAGAAGCAGAGCCTAAGGTGTAAATTATCGATAGTCCATATCTCGGAAACTATAAGAGATAATGCAATTTGGCAACCGGCAATGTAATTAGCATGCCGAATATTACTTGGAATGTGAATTGCAACTAAATCGCCAATAGATAAGACCATTTTACAATTTGGGCCCAAGTTAGAATCAGAGCCTAAGGTGTAAATTATCGATAGTCCATATCTCGGAAACTATAAGAGATAATGCAATTTGGCAACCGGCAATGTAATTAGCAGGCCGAATATTACTTGGAATGTGAATTGGAACGAAATCGCCAATAGGTAAGACCATTTTACAATTTGGGCCCAAGTTAGAAGCAGAGCCTAAGGTGTAAATTATCGATAGTCCATATCTCGGAAACTATAAGAGATAATTCAATTTGGCAACCGGCAATGTAATTAGCATGCCGAATATTACTTGGAATGTGAATTGGAACGAAATCGCCAATAGATAAGACTATTTTACAATTTGGGCCCAAGTTAGAAGCAGAGCCTAAGGTGTAAATTATCGATAGTCCATATCTCGGAAACTATAAGAGATAATGCAATTTGGCAACCGGCAATGTAATTAGCATGCCGAATATTACTTGGAATGTGAATTGGAACGAAATCGCCAATAGATAAGACCATTTTACAATTTGGGCCCAAGTTAGAAGCAGAGCCTAAGGTGTAAATTATCGATAGTCCATATCTCGGAAACTATAAGAGATAATGCAATTTGGCAACCGGCAATGTAATTAGCATGCCGAATATTACTTGGAATGTGAATTGGAACGAAATCGCCAATAGATAAGACCATTTTACAATTTGGGCCCAAGTTGGAAGCAGAGCCTAAGGTGTAAATTATCGATAGTCCATATCTCGGAAACTATAAGAGATAATGCAATTTGGCAACCGGCAATGTAATTAGCATGCCGAATATTACTTGGAATGTGAATTGGAACGATATCGCCAATAGATAAGACGATTTTACAATTTGGGCCCAAGTTAGAAGCAGAGCCTAAGGTGTAAATTATCGATAGTCCATATCTCGGAAACTATAAGAGATAATGCAATTTGGCAACCGGCAATGTAATTAGCATGCCGAATATTACTTGGAATGTGAATTGGAACGAAATCGCCAATAGATAAGACCATTTTACAATTTGGGCCCAAGTTAGAAGCAGAGCCTAAGGTGTAAATTATCGATAGTCCATATCTCGGAAACTATAAGAGATAATGCAATTTGGCAACCGGCAATGTAATTAGCATGCCGAATATTACTTGGAATGTGAATTGGAACGAAATCGCCAATAGATAAGACCATTTTACAATTTGGGCCCAAGTTAGAAGCAGAGCCTAAGGTGTAAATTATCGATAGTCCATATCTCGGAAACTATAAGAGATAATGCAATTTGGCAACCGGCAATGTAATTAGCATGCCGAATATTACTTGGAATGTGAATTGGAATGAAATCGCCAATAAGACCATTTTACAATTTGGGCCCAAGTTAGAAGCAGAGCCTAAGATGTAAATTATCGATAGTCCATATCTCGGAAACTATAAGAGATAATGCAATTTGGCAACCGGCAATGTAATTAGCATGCCGAATATTACTTGGAATGTGAATTGGAACGAAATCGCCAATAGATAAGACCATTTTACAATTTGGGCCCAAGTTAGAAGCAGAGCCTAAGGTGTAAATTACCGATAGTCCATATCTCGGAAACTATAAGAGATAATGCAATTTGGCAACCGGCAATGTAATTAGCATGCCGAATATTACTTGGAATGTGAATTGGAACGAAATCGCCAATAGATAAGACCATTTTACAATTTGGGCCCAAGTTAGAAGCAGAGCCTAAGGTGTAAATTATCGATAGTCCATATCTCGGAAACTATAAGAGATAATTCAATTTGGCAACCGGAAATGTAATTAGCATGCCGAATATTACTTGGAATGTGAATTGGAACGAAATCGCCAATAGATAAGACCATTTTACAATTTGGGCCCAAGTTAGAAGCAGAGCCTAAGGTGTAAATTACCGATAGTCCATATCTCGGAAACTATAAGAGATAATGCAATTTGGCAACCGGCAATGTAATTAGCATGCCGAATATTACTTGGAATGTGAATTGGAACGAAATCGCACATAGATAAGGCGATTTTACAATTTGGGCCCAAGTTAGAAGCAGAGCCTAAGGTGTAAATTATCGATAGTCAATATCTCGGAAACTATAAGAGATAATGCAATTTGGCAACCGGCAATGTAATTAGCATGCCGAATATTACTTGGAATGTGAATTGGAACGAAATCGCCAATAGATAAGACCATTTTACAATTTGGGCCCAAGTTAGAAGCAGAGCCTAAGGTGTAAATTATCGATAGTCCATATCTCGGAAACTATAAGAGATAATGCAATTTGGCAACCGGCAATGTAATTAGCATGCCGAATATTACTTGGAATGTGAATTGGAACGAAATCGCCAATAGGTAAGGCCATTTTACAATTTGGGCCCAAGTTAGAAGCAGAGCCTAAGGTGTAAATTATCGATAGTCCATATCTCGGAAACTATAAGAGATAATGCAATTTGGCAACCGGCAATGAAATTAGCATGCCGAATGTTACTTGGAATGTGAATTGGAACGAAATCGTCAATAGATAAGACCATTTTACAATTTGGGCCCAAGTTAGAAGCAGAGCCTAAGGTGTAAATTATTGATAATCCATATCTCGGAAACTATAAGAGTTAATGCAATTTGGCAACCGGCAATGTAATTAGCATGCCGAATATTACTTGGAATGTGAATTGGAACGAAATCGCCAATAGATAAGACCATTTTACAATTTGGGCCCAAGTTAGAAGCAGAGCCTAAGGTGTAAATTATCGATAGTCCATATCTCGGAAACTATAAGAGATAATGCAATTTGGCAACCGGCAATGTAATTAGCATGCCGAATATTACTTGGAATGTGAATTGGAACGATATCGCCAATAGATAAGACGATTTTACAATTTGGGCCCAAGTTAGAAGCAGAGCCTAAGGTGTAAATTATCGATAGTCCATATCTCGGAAACTATAAGAGATAATGCAATTTGGCAACCGGCAATGTAATTAGCATGCCGAATATTACTTGGAATGTGAATTGGAACGAAATCGCCAATAGATAAGACCATTTTACAATTTGGGCCCAAGTTAGAAGCAGAGCCTAAGGTGTAAATTATCGATAGTCCATATCTCGGAAACTATAAGAGATAATGCAATTTGGCAACCGGCAATGTAATTAGCATGCCGAATATTACTTGGAATGTGAATTGGAACGAAATCGCCAATAGATAAGACCATTTTACAATTTGGGCCCAAGTTAGAAGCAGAGCCTAAGGTGTAAATTATCGATAGTCCATATCTCGGAAACTATAAGAGATAATGCAATTTGGCAACCGGCAATGTAATTAGCATGCCGAATATTACTTGGAATGTGAATTGGAATGAAATCGCCAATAAGACCATTTTACAATTTGGGCCCAAGTTAGAAGCAGAGCCTAAGATGTAAATTATCGATAGTCCATATCTCGGAAACTATAAGAGATAATGCAATTTGGCAACCGGCAATGTAATTAGCATGCCGAATATTACTTGGAATGTGAATTGGAACGAAATCGCCAATAGATAAGACCATTTTACAATTTGGGCCCAAGTTAGAAGCAGAGCCTAAGGTGTAAATTACCGATAGTCCATATCTCGGAAACTATAAGAGATAATGCAATTTGGCAACCGGCAATGTAATTAGCATGCCGAATATTACTTGGAATGTGAATTGGAACGAAATCGCCAATAGATAAGACCATTTTACAATTTGGGCCCAAGTTAGAAGCAGAGCCTAAGGTGTAAATTATCGATAGTCCATATCTCGGAAACTATAAGAGATAATTCAATTTGGCAACCGGAAATGTAATTAGCATGCCGAATATTACTTGGAATGTGAATTGGAACGAAATCGCCAATAGATAAGACCATTTTACAATTTGGGCCCAAGTTAGAAGCAGAGCCTAAGGTGTAAATTACCGATAGTCCATATCTCGGAAACTATAAGAGATAATGCAATTTGGCAACCGGCAATGTAATTAGCATGCCGAATATTACTTGGAATGTGAATTGGAACGAAATCGCACATAGATAAGGCGATTTTACAATTTGGGCCCAAGTTAGAAGCAGAGCCTAAGGTGTAAATTATCGATAGTCAATATCTCGGAAACTATAAGAGATAATGCAATTTGGCAACCGGCAATGTAATTAGCATGCCGAATATTACTTGGAATGTGAATTGGAACGAAATCGCCAATAGATAAGACCATTTTACAATTTGGGCCCAAGTTAGAAGCAGAGCCTAAGGTGTAAATTATCGATAGTCCATATCTCGGAAACTATAAGAGATAATGCAATTTGGCAACCGGCAATGTAATTAGCATGCCGAATATTACTTGGAATGTGAATTGGAACGAAATCGCCAATAGGTAAGGCCATTTTACAATTTGGGCCCAAGTTAGAAGCAGAGCCTAAGGTGTAAATTATCGATAGTCCATATCTCGGAAACTATAAGAGATAATGCAATTTGGCAACCGGCAATGTAATTAGCATGCCGAATATTACTTGGAATGTGAATTGGAACGAAATCGCCAATAGATAAGACCATTTTACAATTTGGGCCCAAGTTAGAAGCAGAGCCTAAGGTGTAAATTATCGATAGTCCATATCTCGGAAACTATAAGAGATAATGCAATTTGGCAACCGGCAATGTAATTAGCATGCCGAATATTACTTGGAATGTGAATTGGAACGAAATCGCCAATAGAGAAGACCATTTTACAATTTGGGCCCAAGTTAGAAGCAGAGCCTAAGGTGTAAATTATCGATAGTCCATATCTCGGAAACTATAAGAGATAATGCAATTTGGCAACCGGCAATGTAATTAGCATGCCGAATATTACTTGGTATGTGAATTGGAACGAAATCGCCAATAGAGAAGACCATTTTACAAT
Source organism: Rhynchophorus ferrugineus (assembly GCF_030347505.1). Taxonomy (NCBI): domain Eukaryota; kingdom Metazoa; phylum Arthropoda; class Insecta; order Coleoptera; family Curculionidae; genus Rhynchophorus; species Rhynchophorus ferrugineus. The sequence continues at coordinate 327,853 of NW_027472720.1, read as the reverse complement.
TTGGGCCCAAGTTAGAAGCAGAGCCTAAGGTGTAAATTATCGATAGTCCATATCTCGGAAACTATAAGAGATAATGCAATTTGGCAACCGGCAATGTAATTAGCATGCCGAATATTACTTGGAATGTGAATTGGAACGAAATCGCCAATAGAGAAGACCATTTTACAATTTGGGCCCAAGTTAGAAGCAGAGCCTAAGGTGTAAATTATCGATAGTCCATATCTCGGAAACTATAAGAGATAATTCAATTTGGCAACCGGCAATATAATTAGCATGCCGAATATTACTTGGTATGTGAATTGGAACGAAATCGCCAATAGAGAAGACCATTTTACAATTTGGGCCCAAGTTAGAAGCAGAGCCTAAGGTGTAAATTATCGATAGTCCATATCTCGGAAACTATAAGAGATAATGCAATTTGGCAACCGGCAATGTAATTAGCATGCCGAATATTACTTGGAATGTGAATTGGAACGAAATCGCCAATAGATAAGACCATTTTACAATTTGGGCCCAAGTTAGAAGCAGAGCCTAAGGTGTAAATTATCGATAGTCCATATCTCGGAAACTATAAGAGATAATGCAATTTGGCAACCGGCAATGTAATTAGCATGCCGAATATTACTTGGAATGTGAATTGGAACGAAATCGCCAATAGATAAGACCATTTTACAATTTGGGCCCAAGTTAGAAGCAGAGCCTAAGGTGTAAATTATTGATAGTCCATATCTCGGAAACTATAAGAGATAATGCAATTTCGCACCCGGCAATGTAATTAGCATGCCGAATATCACTTGGAATGTGAATTGGGACGAAATCGCCAATAGATAAGACCATTTTACAATTTGGGCCCAAGTTAGAAGCAGAGCCTAAGGTGTAAATTATCGATAGTCCATATCTCGGAAACTATAAGAGATAATGCAATTTGGCAACCGGCAATGTAATTAGCATGCCGAATATTACTTGGAATGTGAATTGGAACGAAATCGCCAATAGATAAGACCATTTTACAATTTGGGCCCAAGTTAGAAGCAGAGCCTAAGGTGTAAATTATTGATAGTCCATATCTCGGAAACTATAAGAGATAATGCAATTTCGCACCCGGCAATGTAATTAGCATGCCGAATATCACTTGGAATGTGAATTGGGACGAAATCGCCAATAGATAAGACCATTTTACAATTTGGGCCCAAGTTAGAAGCAGAGCCTAAGGTGTAAATTATCGATAGTCCATATCTCGGAAACTATAAGAGATAATGCAATTTGGCAACCGGCAATGTAATTAGAATGCCGAATATTACTTGGAATGTGATTTAGAACGAAATCGCCAATAGATAAGACCATTTTACAATTTGGGCCCAAGTTAGAAGCAGAGCCTAAGGTGTAAATTATCGATAGTCCATATCTCGGAAACTATAAGAGATAATGCAATTTGGCAACCGGCAATGTAATTAGCATGCCGAATATTACTTGGAATGTGAATTGGAACGAAATCGCCAATAGATAAGACCATTTTACAATTTGGGCCCAAGTTAGAAGCAGAGCCTAAGGTGTAAATTATCGATAGTCCATATCTCGGAAACTATAAGAGATAATGCAATTTGGCAACCGGCAATGTAATTAGCATGCCGAATATTACTTGGAATGTGAATTGGAACGAAATCGCCAATAGGTAAGACCATTTTACAATTTGGGCCCAAGTTAGAAGCAGAGCCTAAGGTGTAAATTATCGATAGTCCATATCTCGGAAACTATAAGAGATAATGCAATTTGGCAACCGGCAATGTAATTAGCATGCCGAATATTACTTGGAATGTGAATTGGAACGAAATCGCCAATAGATAAGACCATTTTACAATTTGGGCCCAAGTTAGAAGCAGAGCCTAAGGTGCAAATAATTGATAGTCCATATCTCGGAAACTATAAGAGATAATGCAATTTCGCAACCGGCAATGTAATTAGCATGCCGAATATCACTTGGAATGTGAATTGGGACGAAATCGCCAATAGATAAGACCATTTTACAATTTGGGCCCAAGTTAGAAGCAGAGCCTAAGGTGTAAATTATCGATAGTCCATATCTCGGAAACTATAAGAGATAATGCAATTTGGCAACCGGCAATGTAATTAGCATGCCGAATATTACTTGGAATGTGAATTGGAACGAAATCGCCAATAGATAAGACCATTTTACAATTTGGGCCCAAGTTAGAAGCAGAGCCTAAGGTGTAAATTATCGATGGTCCATATCTCGGAAACTATAAGAGATAATGCAATTTGACAACCGGCAATGTAATTAGCATGCCGAATATTACTTGGAATGTGAATTGGAACGAAATCGCCAATAGATAAGACCATTTTACAATTTGGGCCCAAGTTAGAAGCAGAGCCTAAGGTGTAAATTATCGAAAGTCCATATCTCGGAAACTATAAGAGATAATGCAATTTCGCAACCGGCAATGTAATTAGCATGCCTAATATTACTTGGAGTGTGAATTGGAACGAAATCGCCAATAGATAAGACCAGTTTACAATTTGGGCCCAAGTTAGAAGCAGAGCCTAAGGTGTAAATTTTCGATAGTCCATATCTCGGAAACTATAAGAGATAATGCAATTTGGCAACCGGCAATGTAATTAGCATGCCGAATATTACTTGGAATGTGAATTGGAACGAAATCGCCAATAGATAAGACCATTTTACAATTTGGGCCCAAGTTAGAAGCAGAGCCTAAGGTGTAAATTATCGATAGTCCATATCTCGGAAACTATAAGAGATAATGCAATTTGGCAACCGGCAATGTAATTAGCATGCCGAATATTACTTGGAATGTGAATTGGAACGAAATCGCCAATAGATAAGACCATTTTACAATTTGGGCCCAAGTTAGAAGCATAGCCTAAGGTGTAAATTATCGATAGTCCATATCTCGGAAACTATAAGAGATAATGCAATTTCGCAACCGGCAATGTAATTAGCATGCCGAATATCACTTGGAATGTGAATTGGGACGAAATCGCCAATAGATAAGAAGATTTTACAATTTGGGCCCAAGTTAGAGGCAGAGCCTAAGGTGTAAATTATCGATAGTCCATATCTCGGAAACTATAAGAGATAATGCAATTTGGCAACCGGCAATGTAATTAGCATGCCGAATATTACTTGGAATGTGAATTGGAACGAAATCGCCAATAGATAAGACCATTTTACAATTTGGGCCCAAGTTAGAAGCAGAGCCTAAGGTGTAAATTATTGATAGTCCATATCTCGGAAACTATAAGAGATAATGCAATTTCGCAACCGGCAATGTAATTAGCATGCCGAATATCACTTGGAATGTGAATTGGGACGAAATCGCCAATAGATAAGACCATTTTACAATTTGGGCCCAAGTTAGAAGCAGAGCCTAAGGTGTAAATTATCGATAGTCCATATCTCGGAAACTATAAGAGATAATGCAATTTGGCAACCGGCAATGTAATTAGCATGCCGAATATTACTTGGAATGTGAATTGGAACGAAATCGCCAATAGATAAGACCATTTTACAATTTGGGCCCAAGTTAGAAGCAGAGCCTATGGTGTAAATTATCGATAGTCCATATCTCGGAAACTATAAGAGATAATGCAATTTGGCAACCGGCAATGTAATTAGCATGCCGAATATTACTTGGAATGTGAATTGGAACGAAATCGCCAATAGATAAGACCATTTTACAATTTGGGCCCAAGTTAGAAGCAGAGCCTATGGTCTAATTTATCGATAGTCCATATCTCGGAAACTATAAGAGTTAATGCAATTTGGCAACCGGCAATGTAATTAGCATGCCGAATATTACTTGGAATGTGAATTGGAACGAAATTGCCAATAGATAAGACCATTTTACAATTTGGGCCCAAGTTAGAGGCAGAGCCTAAGATGTAAATTATCGATAGTCCATATCTCTGAAACTATAAGAGATAATGCAATTTCGCAACCAGCAATGTAATTAGCATGCCGAATATTACTTGGAATGTGAATTGGGACGAAATCGCCAATAGATAAGGCCATTTTACAATTTGGGCCCAAGTTAGAAGCAGAGCCTAAGGTGTAAATTATCGATAGTCCATATCTCGGAAACTATAAGAGATAATGCAATTTGGCAACCGGCAATGTAATTAGCATGCCGAATATTACTTGGAATGTGAATTGGAACGAAATCGTCAATAGATAAGACCATTTTACAATTTGGGCCCAAGTTAGAAGCAGAGCCTAAGGTGTAAATTATTGATAATCCATATCTCGGAAACTATAAGAAATAATGCAATTTGGCAACCGGCAATGTAATTAGCATGCCGAATATTACTTGGAATGTGAATTGGAACGAAATCGCCAATAGATAAGACCATTTTACAATTTGGGCCCAAATTAGAAGCAGAGCCTAAGGTGTAAATAATCGATAGTCCATATCTATCGATAGTCCATATCTCGGAAACTATAAGAGATAATGCAATATGGCAACCGGCAATGTAATTAGCATACCGAATATTACTTGGAATGTGAATTGGAACGAAATTGCCAATAGGTAAGACCATTTTACAATTTGGGCCCAAGTTAGAAGCAGAGCCTAAGGTGTAAATTATCGATAGTCCATATCTCGGAAACTATAAGAGATAATGCAATTTGGCAACCGGCAATGTAATTAGCATGCCGAATATTACTTGTAATGTGAATTGGAACGAAATCGTCAATAGATACGACCATTTTACAATTTGGGCCCAAGTTAGAAGCAGAGCCTAAGGTGTAAATTATTGATAATCCATATCTCGGAAACTATAAGAGATAATGCAATTTGGCAACCGGCAATGTAATTAGCATGCCGAATATTACTTGGAATGTGAATTGGAACGAAATCGCCAATAGATAAGACCATTTTACAATTTGGGCCCAAGTTAGAAGCAGAGCCTAAGGTGCAAATTATTGATAGTCCATATCTCGGAAACTATAAGAGATAATGCAATTTGGCAACCGGCAATGTAATTAGCATGCCGAATATTACTTGGAAAGTGAATTGGAACGAAATCGCCAATAGATAAGACCATTTTACAATTTGGGCCCAAGTTAGAAGCAGAGCCTAAGGTGTAAATTATCGATAGTCCATATCTCGGAAACTATAAGAGATAATGCAATTTGGCAACCGGCAATGTAATTAGCATGCCGAATATTACTTGGAATGTGAATTGGAACGAAATCGCCAATGGATAAGACCATTTTACAATTTGGGCCCAAGTTAGAAGCAGAGCCTAAGGTGTAAATTATCGATAGTCCATATCTCGGAAACTATAAGAGATAATGCAATTTCGCAACCGGCAATGTAATTAGCATGCCGAATATTACTTGGAGTGTGAATTGGAACGAAATCGCCAATAGATAAGACCAGTTTACAATTTGGGCCCAAGTTAGAAGCAGAGCCTAAGGTGTAAATTTTCGATAGTCCATATCTCGGAAACTATAAGAGATAATGCAACTTGGCAACCGGCAATGTAATTAGCATGCCGAATATTACTTGGAATGTGAATTGGAACGAAATCGCCAATAGATAAGACCATTTTACAATTTGGGCCCAAGTTAGAAGCAGAGCCTAAGGTGTAAATTATCGATAGTCCATATCTCGGAAACTATAAGAGATAATGCAATTTGGCAACCGGCAATGTAATTAGCATGCCGAATATTACTTGGAATGTGAATTGGAACGAAATCGCCAATAGATAAGACCATTTTACAATTTGGGCCCAAGTTAGAAGCATAGCCTAAGGTGTAAATTATCGATAGTCCATATCTCGGAAACTATAAGAGATAATGCAATTTGGCAACCGGCAATGTAATTAGCATGCCGAATATTACTTGGAATGTGAATTGGAACGAAATCGCCAATAGATAAGAAGATTTTACAATTTGGGCCCAAGTTAGAGGCAGAGCCTAAGGTGTAAATTATCGATAGTCCATATCTCGGAAACTATAAGAGATAATGCAATTTGGCAGCCGGCAATGTAATTAGCATGCCGAATATTACTTGGAATGTGAATTGGAACGAAATCGCCAATAGATAAGACCATTTTACAATTTGGGCCCAAGTTAGAAGCAGAGCCTAAGGTGTAAATTATTGATAGTCCATATCTCGGAAACTATAAGAGATAATGCAATTTCGCAACCGGCAATGTAATTAGCATGCCGAATATCACTTGGAATGTGAATTGGGACGAAATCGCCAATAGATAAGACCATTTTACAATTTGGGCCCAAGTTAGAAGCAGAGCCTAAGGTGTAAATTATCGATAGTCCATATCTCGGAAACTATAAGAGATAATGCAATTTCGCAACCGGCAATGTAATTAGCATGCCGAATATTACTTGGAGTGTGAATTGGAACGAAATCGCCAATAGATAAGACCATTTTACAATTTGGGCCCAAGTTAGAAGCAGAGCCTAAGGTGTAAATTATCGATAGTCCATATCTCGGAAACTATAAGAGATAATGCAATTTGGCAACCGGCAATGTAATTAGCATGCCGAATATTACTTGGAATGTGAATTGGAACGAAATTGCCAATAGGTAAGACCATTTTACAATTTGGGCCCAAGTTAGAAGCAGAGCCTAAGGTGTAAATTATCGATAGTCCATATCTCGGAAACTATAAGAGATAATGCAATTTGGCAACCGGCAATGTAATTAGCATGCCGAATATTACTTGGAATGTGAATTGGAACGAAATCGTCAATAGATAAGACCATTTTACAATTTGGGCCCAAGTTAGAAGCAGAGCCTAAGGTGTAAATTATTGATAATCCATATCTCGGAAACTATAAGAGATAATGCAATTTGGCAACCGGCAATGTAATTGGCATGCCGAATATTACTTGGAATGTGAATTGGAACGAAATCGCCAATAGATAAGACCATTTTACAATTTGGGCCCAAGTTAGAAGCAGAGAATAAGGTGCAAATTATTGATAGTCCATATCTCGGAAACTATAAGAGATAATGCAATTTCGCAACCGGCAATGTAATTAGCATGCCGAATATCACTTGGAGTGTGAATTGGAACGAAATCGCCAATAGATAAGACCATTTTACAATTTGGGCCCAAGTTAGAAGCAGAGCCTAAGGTGTAAATTATCGATGGTCCATATCTCGGAAACTATAAGAGATAATGCAATTTGACAACCGGCAATGTAATTAGCATGCCGAATATTACTTGGAATGTGAATTGGAACGAAATCGCCAATAGATAAGACCATTTTACAATTTGGGCCCAAGTTAGAAGCAGAGCCTAAGGTGTAAATTACCGATAGTCCATATCTCGGAAACTATAAGAGATAATGCAATTTGGCAACCGGCAATGTAATTAGCATGCCGAATATTACTTGGAATGTGAATTGGAACGAAATCGCACATAGATAAGGCGATTTTACAATTTGGGCCCAAGTTAGAAGCAGAGCCTAAGGTGTAAATTATCGATAGTCAATATCTCGGAAACTATAAGAGATAATGCAATTTGGCAACCGGCAATGTAATTAGCATGCCGAATATTACTTGGAATGTGAATTGGAACGAAATCGCCAATAGATAAGACCATTTTACAATTTGGGCCCAAGTTAGAAGCAGAGCCTAAGGTGTAAATTATCGATAGTCCATATCTCGGAAACTATAAGAGATAATGCAATTTGGCAACCGGCAATGTAATTAGCATGCCGAATATTACTTGGAATGTGAATTGGAACGAAATCGCCAATAGGTAAGGCCATTTTACAATTTGGGCCCAAGTTAGAAGCAGAGCCTAAGGTGTAAATTATCGATAGTCCATATCTCGGAAACTATAAGAGATAATGCAATTTGGCAACCGGCAATGAAATTAGCATGCCGAATGTTACTTGGAATGTGAATTGGAACGAAATCGTCAATAGATAAGACCATTTTACAATTTGGGCCCAAGTTAGAAGCAGAGCCTAAGGTGTAAATTATTGATAATCCATATCTCGGAAACTATAAGAGTTAATGCAATTTGGCAACCGGCAATGTAATTAGCATGCCGAATATTACTTGGAATGTGAATTGGAACGAAATCGCCAATAGATAAGACCATTTTACAATTTGGGCCCAAGTTAGAAGCAGAGCCTAAGGTGTAAATTATCGATAGTCGATATCTCGGAAACTATAAGAGATAATTCAATTTGGCAACCGGCAATATAATTAGCATGCCGAATATTACTTGGTATGTGAATTGGAACGAAATCGCCAATAGAGAAGACCATTTTACAATTTGGGCCCAAGTTAGAAGCAGAGCCTAAGGTGTAAATTATCGATAGTCCATATCTCGGAAACTATAAGAGATAATGCAATTTGGCAACCGGCAATGTAATTAGCATGCCGAATATTACTTGGAATGTGAATTGGAACGAAATCGCCAATAGATAAGACCATTTTACAATTTGGGCCCAAGTTAGAAGCAGAGCCTAAGGTGTAAATTATCGATAGTCCATATCTCGGAAACTATAAGAGATAATGCAATTTGGCAACCGGCAATGTAATTAGCATGCCGAATATTACTTGGAATGTGAATTGGAACGAAATCGCCAATAGATAAGACCATTTTACAATTTGGGCCCAAGTTAGAAGCAGAGCCTAAGGTGTAAATTATTGATAGTCCATATCTCGGAAACTATAAGAGATAATGCAATTTCGCACCCGGCAATGTAATTAGCATGCCGAATATCACTTGGAATGTGAATTGGGACGAAATCGCCAATAGATAAGACCATTTTACAATTTGGGCCCAAGTTAGAAGCAGAGCCTAAGGTGTAAATTATCGATAGTCCATATCTCGGAAACTATAAGAGATAATGCAATTTGGCAACCGGCAATGTAATTAGCATGCCGAATATTACTTGGAATGTGAATTGGAACGAAATCGCCAATAGATAAGACCATTTTACAATTTGGGCCCAAGTTAGAAGCAGAGCCTAAGGTGTAAATTATTGATAGTCCATATCTCGGAAACTATAAGAGATAATGCAATTTCGCACCCGGCAATGTAATTAGCATGCCGAATATCACTTGGAATGTGAATTGGGACGAAATCGCCAATAGATAAGACCATTTTACAATTTGGGCCCAAGTTAGAAGCAGAGCCTAAGGTGTAAATTATCGATAGTCCATATCTCGGAAACTATAAGAGATAATGCAATTTGGCAACCGGCAATGTAATTAGAATGCCGAATATTACTTGGAATGTGATTTAGAACGAAATCGCCAATAGATAAGACCATTTTACAATTTGGGCCCAAGTTAGAAGCAGAGCCTAAGGTGTAAATTATCGATAGTCCATATCTCGGAAACTATAAGAGATAATGCAATTTGGCAACCGGCAATGTAATTAGCATGCCGAATATTACTTGGAATGTGAATTGGAACGAAATCGCCAATAGATAAGACCATTTTACAATTTGGGCCCAAGTTAGAAGCAGAGCCTAAGGTGTAAATTATCGATAGTCCATATCTCGGAAACTATAAGAGATAATGCAATTTGGCAACCGGCAATGTAATTAGCATGCCGAATATTACTTGGAATGTGAATTGGAACGAAATCGCCAATAGGTAAGACCATTTTACAATTTGGGCCCAAGTTAGAAGCAGAGCCTAAGGTGTAAATTATCGATAGTCCATATCTCGGAAACTATAAGAGATAATGCAATTTGGCAACCGGCAATGTAATTAGCATGCCGAATATTACTTGGAATGTGAATTGGAACGAAATCGCCAATAGATAAGACCATTTTACAATTTGGGCCCAAGTTAGAAGCAGAGCCTAAGGTGCAAATAATTGATAGTCCATATCTCGGAAACTATAAGAGATAATGCAATTTCGCAACCGGCAATGTAATTAGCATGCCGAATATCACTTGGAATGTGAATTGGGACGAAATCGCCAATAGATAAGACCATTTTACAATTTGGGCCCAAGTTAGAAGCAGAGCCTAAGGTGTAAATTATCGATAGTCCATATCTCGGAAACTATAAGAGATAATGCAATTTGGCAACCGGCAATGTAATTAGCATGCCGAATATTACTTGGAATGTGAATTGGAACGAAATCGCCAATAGATAAGACCATTTTACAATTTGGGCCCAAGTTAGAAGCAGAGCCTAAGGTGTAAATTATCGATGGTCCATATCTCGGAAACTATAAGAGATAATGCAATTTGACAACCGGCAATGTAATTAGCATGCCGAATATTACTTGGAATGTGAATTGGAACGAAATCGCCAATAGATAAGACCATTTTACAATTTGGGCCCAAGTTAGAAGCAGAGCCTAAGGTGTAAATTATCGAAAGTCCATATCTCGGAAACTATAAGAGATAATGCAATTTCGCAACCGGCAATGTAATTAGCATGCCTAATATTACTTGGAGTGTGAATTGGAACGAAATCGCCAATAGATAAGACCAGTTTACAATTTGGGCCCAAGTTAGAAGCAGAGCCTAAGGTGTAAATTTTCGATAGTCCATATCTCGGAAACTATAAGAGATAATGCAATTTGGCAACCGGCAATGTAATTAGCATGCCGAATATTACTTGGAATGTGAATTGGAACGAAATCGCCAATAGATAAGACCATTTTACAATTTGGGCCCAAGTTAGAAGCAGAGCCTAAGGTGTAAATTATCGATAGTCCATATCTCGGAAACTATAAGAGATAATGCAATTTGGCAACCGGCAATGTAATTAGCATGCCGAATATTACTTGGAATGTGAATTGGAACGAAATCGCCAATAGATAAGACCATTTTACAATTTGGGCCCAAGTTAGAAGCATAGCCTAAGGTGTAAATTATCGATAGTCCATATCTCGGAAACTATAAGAGATAATGCAATTTCGCAACCGGCAATGTAATTAGCATGCCGAATATCACTTGGAATGTGAATTGGGACGAAATCGCCAATAGATAAGAAGATTTTACAATTTGGGCCCAAGTTAGAGGCAGAGCCTAAGGTGTAAATTATCGATAGTCCATATCTCGGAAACTATAAGAGATAATGCAATTTGGCAACCGGCAATGTAATTAGCATGCCGAATATTACTTGGAATGTGAATTGGAACGAAATCGCCAATAGATAAGACCATTTTACAATTTGGGCCCAAGTTAGAAGCAGAGCCTAAGGTGTAAATTATTGATAGTCCATATCTCGGAAACTATAAGAGATAATGCAATTTCGCAACCGGCAATGTAATTAGCATGCCGAATATCACTTGGAATGTGAATTGGGACGAAATCGCCAATAGATAAGACCATTTTACAATTTGGGCCCAAGTTAGAAGCAGAGCCTAAGGTGTAAATTATCGATAGTCCATATCTCGGAAACTATAAGAGATAATGCAATTTGGCAACCGGCAATGTAATTAGCATGCCGAATATTACTTGGAATGTGAATTGGAACGAAATCGCCAATAGATAAGACCATTTTACAATTTGGGCCCAAGTTAGAAGCAGAGCCTATGGTGTAAATTATCGATAGTCCATATCTCGGAAACTATAAGAGATAATGCAATTTGGCAACCGGCAATGTAATTAGCATGCCGAATATTACTTGGAATGTGAATTGGAACGAAATCGCCAATAGATAAGACCATTTTACAATTTGGGCCCAAGTTAGAAGCAGAGCCTATGGTCTAATTTATCGATAGTCCATATCTCGGAAACTATAAGAGTTAATGCAATTTGGCAACCGGCAATGTAATTAGCATGCCGAATATTACTTGGAATGTGAATTGGAACGAAATTGCCAATAGATAAGACCATTTTACAATTTGGGCCCAAGTTAGAGGCAGAGCCTAAGATGTAAATTATCGATAGTCCATATCTCTGAAACTATAAGAGATAATGCAATTTCGCAACCAGCAATGTAATTAGCATGCCGAATATTACTTGGAATGTGAATTGGGACGAAATCGCCAATAGATAAGGCCATTTTACAATTTGGGCCCAAGTTAGAAGCAGAGCCTAAGGTGTAAATTATCGATAGTCCATATCTCGGAAACTATAAGAGATAATGCAATTTGGCAACCGGCAATGTAATTAGCATGCCGAATATTACTTGGAATGTGAATTGGAACGAAATCGTCAATAGATAAGACCATTTTACAATTTGGGCCCAAGTTAGAAGCAGAGCCTAAGGTGTAAATTATTGATAATCCATATCTCGGAAACTATAAGAAATAATGCAATTTGGCAACCGGCAATGTAATTAGCATGCCGAATATTACTTGGAATGTGAATTGGAACGAAATCGCCAATAGATAAGACCATTTTACAATTTGGGCCCAAATTAGAAGCAGAGCCTAAGGTGTAAATTATCGATAGTCCATATCTCGGAAACTATAAGAGATAATGCAATATGGCAACCGGCAATGTAATTAGCATACCGAATATTACTTGGAATGTGAATTGGAACGAAATTGCCAATAGGTAAGACCATTTTACAATTTGGGCCCAAGTTAGAAGCAGAGCCTAAGGTGTAAATTATCGATAGTCCATATCTCGGAAACTATAAGAGATAATGCAATTTGGCAACCGGCAATGTAATTAGCATGCCGAATATTACTTGTAATGTGAATTGGAACGAAATCGTCAATAGATACGACCATTTTACAATTTGGGCCCAAGTTAGAAGCAGAGCCTAAGGTGTAAATTATTGATAATCCATATCTCGGAAACTATAAGAGATAATGCAATTTGGCAACCGGCAATGTAATTAGCATGCCGAATATTACTTGGAATGTGAATTGGAACGAAATCGCCAATAGATAAGACCATTTTACAATTTGGGCCCAAGTTAGAAGCAGAGCCTAAGGTGCAAATTATTGATAGTCCATATCTCGGAAACTATAAGAGATAATGCAATTTGGCAACCGGCAATGTAATTAGCATGCCGAATATTACTTGGAAAGTGAATTGGAACGAAATCGCCAATAGATAAGACCATTTTACAATTTGGGCCCAAGTTAGAAGCAGAGCCTAAGGTGTAAATTATCGATAGTCCATATCTCGGAAACTATAAGAGATAATGCAATTTGGCAACCGGCAATGTAATTAGCATGCCGAATATTACTTGGAATGTGAATTGGAACGAAATCGCCAATGGATAAGACCATTTTACAATTTGGGCCCAAGTTAGAAGCAGAGCCTAAGGTGTAAATTATCGATAGTCCATATCTCGGAAACTATAAGAGATAATGCAATTTCGCAACCGGCAATGTAATTAGCATGCCGAATATTACTTGGAGTGTGAATTGGAACGAAATCGCCAATAGATAAGACCAGTTTACAATTTGGGCCCAAGTTAGAAGCAGAGCCTAAGGTGTAAATTTTCGATAGTCCATATCTCGGAAACTATAAGAGATAATGCAACTTGGCAACCGGCAATGTAATTAGCATGCCGAATATTACTTGGAATGTGAATTGGAACGAAATCGCCAATAGATAAGACCATTTTACAATTTGGGCCCAAGTTAGAAGCAGAGCCTAAGGTGTAAATTATCGATAGTCCATATCTCGGAAACTATAAGAGATAATGCAATTTGGCAACCGGCAATGTAATTAGCATGCCGAATATTACTTGGAATGTGAATTGGAACGAAATCGCCAATAGATAAGACCATTTTACAATTTGGGCCCAAGTTAGAAGCATAGCCTAAGGTGTAAATTATCGATAGTCCATATCTCGGAAACTATAAGAGATAATGCAATTTGGCAACCGGCAATGTAATTAGCATGCCGAATATTACTTGGAATGTGAATTGGAACGAAATCGCCAATAGATAAGAAGATTTTACAATTTGGGCCCAAGTTAGAGGCAGAGCCTAAGGTGTAAATTATCGATAGTCCATATCTCGGAAACTATAAGAGATAATGCAATTTGGCAGCCGGCAATGTAATTAGCATGCCGAATATTACTTGGAATGTGAATTGGAACGAAATCGCCAATAGATAAGACCATTTTACAATTTGGGCCCAAGTTAGAAGCAGAGCCTAAGGTGTAAATTATTGATAGTCCATATCTCGGAAACTATAAGAGATAATGCAATTTCGCAACCGGCAATGTAATTAGCATGCCGAATATCACTTGGAATGTGAATTGGGACGAAATCGCCAATAGATAAGACCATTTTACAATTTGGGCCCAAGTTAGAAGCAGAGCCTAAGGTGTAAATTATCGATAGTCCATATCTCGGAAACTATAAGAGATAATGCAATTTCGCAACCGGCAATGTAATTAGCATGCCGAATATTACTTGGAGTGTGAATTGGAACGAAATCGCCAATAGATAAGACCATTTTACAATTTGGGCCCAAGTTAGAAGCAGAGCCTAAGGTGTAAATTATCGATAGTCCATATCTCGGAAACTATAAGAGATAATGCAATTTGGCAACCGGCAATGTAATTAGCATGCCGAATATTACTTGGAATGTGAATTGGAACGAAATTGCCAATAGGTAAGACCATTTTACAATTTGGGCCCAAGTTAGAAGCAGAGCCTAAGGTGTAAATTATCGATAGTCCATATCTCGGAAACTATAAGAGATAATGCAATTTGGCAACCGGCAATGTAATTAGCATGCCGAATATTACTTGGAATGTGAATTGGAACGAAATCGTCAATAGATAAGACCATTTTACAATTTGGGCCCAAGTTAGAAGCAGAGCCTAAGGTGTAAATTATTGATAATCCATATCTCGGAAACTATAAGAGATAATGCAATTTGGCAACCGGCAATGTAATTAGCATGCCGAATATTACTTGGAATGTGAATTGGAACGAAATCGCCAATAGATAAGACCATTTTACAATTTGGGCCCAAGTTAGAAGCAGAGAATAAGGTGCAAATTATTGATAGTCCATATCTCGGAAACTATAAGAGATAATGCAATTTCGCAACCGGCAATGTAATTAGCATGCCGAATATCACTTGGAGTGTGAATTGGAACGAAATCGCCAATAGATAAGACCATTTTACAATTTGGGCCCAAGTTAGAAGCAGAGCCTAAGGTGTAAATTATCGATGGTCCATATCTCGGAAACTATAAGAGATAATGCAATTTGACAACCGGCAATGTAATTAGCATGCCGAATATTACTTGGAATGTGAATTGGAACGAAATCGCCAATAGATAAGACCATTTTACAATTTGGGCCCAAGTTAGAAGCAGAGCCTAAGGTGTAAATTATCGAAAGTCCATATCTCGGAAACTATAAGAGATAATGCAATTTCGCAACCGGCAATGTAATTAGCATGCCGAATATTACTTGGAGTGTGAATTGGAACGAAATCGCCAATAGATAAGACCAGTTTACAATTTGGGCCCAAGTTAGAAGCAGAGCCTAAGGTGTAAATTTTCGATAGTCCATATCTCGGAAACTATAAGAGATAATGCAATTTGGCAACCGGCAATGTAATTAGCATGCCGAATATTACTTGGAATGTGAATTGGAACGGAATCGCCAATAGATAAGACCATTTTACAATTTGGGCCCAAGTTAGAAGCAGAGCCTAAGGTGTAAATTATCGATAGTCCATATCTCGGAAACTATAAGAGATAATGCAATTTGGCAACCGGCAATGTAATTAGCATGCCGAATATTACTTGGAATGTGAATTGGAACGAAATCGCCAATAGATAAGACCATTTTACAATTTGGGCCCAAGTTAGAAGCATAGCCTAAGGTGTAAATTATCGATAGTCCATATCTCGGAAACTATAAGAGATAATGCAATTTGGCAACCGGCAATGTAATTAGCATGCCGAATATTACTTGGAATGTGAATTGGAACGAAATCGCCAATAGATAAGAAGATTTTACAATTTGGGCCCAAGTTAGAGGCAGAGCCTAAGGTGTAAATTATCGATAGTCCATATCTCGGAAACTATAAGAGATAATGCAATTTGGCAACCGGCAATGTAATTAGCATGCCGAATATTACTTGGAATGTGAATTGGAACGAAATCGCCAATAGATAAGACCATTTTACAATTTGGGCCCAAGTTAGAAGCAGAGCCTAAGGTGTAAATTATTGATAGTCCATATCTCGGAAACTATAAGAGATAATGCAATTTCGCAACCGGCAATGTAATTAGCATGCCGAATATCACTTGGAATGTGAATTGGGACGAAATCGCCAATAGATAAGGCCATTTTACAATTTGGGCCCAAGTTAGAAGCAGAGCCTAAGGTGTAAATTATCGATAGTCCATATCTCGGAAACTATAAGAGATAATGCAATTTGGCAACCGGCAATGTAATTAGCATGCCCAATATTACTTGGAATGTGAATTGGAACGAAATCGACAATAGATAAGACCATTTTACAATTTGGACCCAAGTTAGAAGCAGAGCCTAAGGTGTAAATTATCGATAGTCCATATCTCGGAAACTATAAGAGATAATGCAATTTGGCAACCGGCAATGTAATTAGCATGCCGAATATTACTTGGAATGTGAATTGGAACGAAATCGCCAATAGATAAGACCATTTTACAATTTGGGCCCAAGTTAGAAGCAGAGCCTAAGGTGTAAATTATCGATAGTCCATATCTCGGAAACTATAAGAGATAATGCAATTTCGCAACCGGCAATGTAATTAGCATGCCGAATATTACTTGGAGTGTGAATTGGAACGAAATCGCCAATAGATAAGACCATTTTACAATTTGGGCCCAAGTTAGAAGCAGAGCCTAAGGTGTAAATTATCGATAGTCCATATCTCGGAAACTATAAGAGATAATGCAATTTGGCAACCGGCAATGTAATTAGCATGCCGAATATTACTTGGAATGTGAATTGGAACGAAATCGCCAATCGATAAGACCATTTTACAATTTGGGCCCAAGTTAGAAGCAGAGTCTAAGGTGTAAATTATCGATAGTCCATATCTCGGAAACTATAAGAGATAATGCAATTTGGCAACCGGCAATGTAATTAGCATGCCGAATATTACTTGGAATGTGAATTGGAACGAAATCGCCAATTGATAAGACCATTTTACAATTTGGGCCCAAGTTAGAAGCAGAGCCTAAGGTGTAAATTATCGATAGTCCATATCTCGGAAACTATAAGAGATAATGCAATTTGGCAACCGGCAATGTAATTAGCATGCCGAATATTACTTGGAATGTGAATTGGAACGAAATCGCCAATAGATAAGACCATTTTACAATTTGGGCCCAAGTTAGAAGCAGAGCCTAAGGTGTAAATTATCGATAGTCCATATCTCGGAAACTATAAGAGATAATGCAATTTGGCAACCGGCAATGTAATTAGCATGCCGAATATTACTTGGAATGTGAATTGCAACTAAATCGCCAATAGATAAGACCATTTTACAATTTGGGCCCAAGTTAGAAGCAGAGCCTAAGGTGTAAATTATCGATAGTCCATATCTCGGAAACTATAAGAGATAATGCAATTTGGCAACCGGCAATGTAATTAGCATGCCGAATATTACTTGGAATGTGATTTGGAACGAAATCGCCAATAGATAAGACCATTTTACAATTTGCGCCCAAGTTAGAAGCAGAGCCTAAGGTGTAAATTATCGATAGTCCATATCTCGGAAACTATAAGAGATAATGCAATTTCGCAACCGGCAATGTAATTAGCATGCCGAATATCACTTGGAATGTGAATTGGGACGAAATCGCCAATAGATAAGACCATTTTACAATTTGGGCCCAAGTTAGAAGCAGAGCCTAAGGTGTAAATTATCGATAGTCCATATCTCGAAAACTATAAGAGATAATGCAATTTGGCAACCGGCAATGTAATTAGCATGCCGAATATTACTTGGAACGTGAATTGGAACGAAATCGCCAATAGATAAGACCATTTTACAATTTGGGCCCAAGTTAGAAGCAGAGCCTAAGGTTTAAATTATCGATAGTCCATATCTCGGAAACTATAAGAGATAATGCAATTTGGCAACCGGCAATGTAATTAGCATGCCGAATATTACTTGGAATGTGAATTGCAACTAAATCGCCAATAGATAAGACCATTTTACAATTTATGCCCAAGTTAGAAGCAGAGCCTAAGGTGTAAATTATCGATAGTCCATATCTCGGAAACTATAAGAGATAATGCAATTTGGCAACCGGCAATGTAATTAGCAAGCCAAATATTACTTGGAATGTGAATTGGAACGAAATCGCCAATAGATAAGACCATTTTACAATTTGGGCCCAAGTTAGAAGCAGAGCCTAAGTTGTAAATTATCGATAGTCCATATCTCGGAAACTATAAGAGATAATGCAATTTGGCAACCGGCAATGTAATTAGCATGCCGAATATTACTTGGAATGTGAATTGGAACGAAATCGCCAATAGATAAGACCATTTTACAATTTGGGCCCAAGTTAGAAGCAGAGCCTAAGGTGTAAATTATTGATAGTCCATATCTCGGAAACTATAAGAGATAATGCAATTTCGCAACCGGCAATGTAATTAGCATGCCGAATATCACTTGGAATGTGAATTGGGACGAAATCGCCAATAGATAAGACCATTTTACAATTTGGGCCCAAGTTAGAAGCAGAGCCTAAGGTGTAAATTATCGATAGTCCATATCTCGGAAACTATAAGAGATAATGCAATTTGGCAACCGGCAATGTAATTAGCATGCCGAATATTACTTGGAATGTGAATTGGAACGAAAACGCCAATAGATAAGACCATTTTACAATTTGGGCCCAAGTTAGAAGCAGAGCCTAAGGTGTAAATTATCGATAGTCCATATCTCGGAAACTATAAGAGATAATGCGATTTCGCAACCGGTAATGTAATTAGCATGCCGAATATTACTTGGAGTGTGAATTGGAACGAAATCGCCAATAGATAAGACCATTTTACAATTTGGGCCCAAGTTAGAAGCAGAGCCTAAGGTGTAAATTATCGATAGTCCATATCTCGGAAACTATAAGAGATAATGCAATTTGGCAACCGGCAATGTAATTAGAATGCCGAATATTACTTGGAATGTGAATTGGAACGAAATCGTCAATAGATAAGACCATTTTACAATTTGGGCCCAAGTTAGAAGCAGAGCCTAAGGTGTAAATTATCGATAGTCCATATCTCGGAAACTATAAGAGATAATGCAATTTGGCAACCGGCAATGTAATTAGCATGCCGAATATTACTTGGAATGTGAATTGGAACGAAATCGCCAATAGATAAGACCATTTTACAATTTGGGCCCAAGTTAGAAGCAGAGCCTAAGGTGTAAATTATCGATAGTCCATATCTCGGAAACTATAAGAGATAATGCAATTTGGCAACCGGCAATGTAATTAGCATGCCGAATATTACTTGGAATGTGAATTGCAACTAAATCGCCAATAGATAAGACCATTTTACAATTTGGGCCCAAGTTAGAATCAGAGCCTAAGGTGTAAATTATCGATAGTCCATATCTCGGAAACTATAAGAGATAATTCAATTTGGCAACCGGCAATGTAATTAGCATGCCGAATATTACTTGGAATGTGAATTGGAACGAAATCGCCAATAGATAAGACTATTTTACAATTTGGGCCCAAGTTAGAAGCAGAGCCTAAGGTGTAAATTATCGATAGTCCATATCTCGGAAACTATAAGAGATAATGCAATTTGGCAACCGGCAATGTAATTAGCATGCCGAATATTACTTGGAATGTGAATTGGAACGAAATCGCCAATAGATAAGACCATTTTACAATTTGGGCCCAAGTCAGAAGCAGAGCCTAAGGTGTAAATTATCGATAGTCCATATCTCGGAAACTATAAGAGATAATGCAATTTGGCAACCGGCAATGTAATTAGCATGCCGAATATTACTTGGAATGTGAATTGGAACGAAATCGCCAATAGATAAGACCATTTTACAATTTGGGCCCAAGTTAGAAGCAGAGCCTATGGTGTAAATTATCGATAGTCCATATCTCGGAAACTATAAGAGATAATGCAATTTGGCAACCGGCAATGTAATTAGCATGCCGAATATTACTTGGAATGTGAATTGGAACGAAATCGCCAATAGATAAGACCATTTTACAATTTGGGCCCAAGTTAGAAGCAGAGCCTAAGGTGTACATTATCGATAGTCCATATCTCGGAAACTATAAGAGATAATGCAATTTGGCAACCGGCAATGTAATTAGCATGCCGAATATTACTTGGAATGTGAATTGGAACGAAATCGCCAATAGATAAGACCATTTTACAATTTGGGCCCAAGTTAGAAGCAGAGCCTATGGTGTTAATTATCGATAGTCCATATCTCGGAAACTATAAGAGATAATGCAATTTGGCAACCGGCAATGTAATTAGCATGCCGAATATTACTTGGAATGTGAATTGGAACGAAATCGCCAATAGATAAGACCATTTTACAATTTGGGCCCAAGTTAGAAGCAGAGCCTATGGTGTAATTTATCGATAGTCCATATCTCGGAAACTATAAGAGTTAATGCAATTTGGCAACCGGCAATGTAATTAGCATGCCGAATATTACTTGGAATGTGAATTGGAACGAAATTGCCAATAGATAAGACCATTTTACAATTTGGGCCCAAGTTAGAAGCAGAGCCTAAGGTGTAAATTATCGATAGTCCATATCTCGGAAACTATAAGAGATAATGCAATTTGGCAACCGGCAATGTAATTAGCATGCCGAATATTACTTGGAATGTGAATTGGAACGAAATTGCCAATAGATAAGACCATTTTACAATTTGGGCCCAAGTTAGAAGCAGAGCCTAAGGTGTAAATTATCGATAGTCCATATCTCTGAAACTATAAGAGATAATGCAATTTCGCAACCGGCAATGTAATTAGCATGCCTAATATTACTTGGAATGTGAATTGGGACGAAATCGCCAATAGATAAGGCCATTTTACAATTTGGGCCCAAGTTAGAAGCAGAGCCTAAGGTGTAAATTATCGATAGTCCATATCTCGGAAACTATAAGAGATAATGCAATTTCGCAACCGGCAATGTAATTAGCATGCCTAATATTACTTGGAATGTGAATTGGAACGAAATTGCCAATAGATAAGACCATTTTACAATTTGGGCCCAAGTTAGAAGCAGAGCCTAAGGTGTAAATTATCGATAGTCCATATCTCTGAAACTATAAGAGATAATGCAATTTCGCAACCGGCAATGTAATTAGCATGCCTAATATTACTTGGAATGTGAATTGGGACGAAATCGCCAATAGATAAGGCCATTTTACAATTTGGGCCCAAGTTAGAAGCAGAACCTAAGGTGTAAATTATCGATAGTCCATATCTCGGAAACTATAAGAGATAATGCAATTTGGCAACCGGCAATGAAATTAGCATGCCGAATGTTACTTGGAATGTGAATTGGAACGAAATCGTCAATAGATAAGACCATTTTACAATTTGGGCCCAAGTTAGAAGCAGAGCCTAAGGTGTAAATTATTGATAATCCATATCTCGGAAACTATAAGAGATAATGCAATTTGGCAACCGGCAATGTAATTAGCATGCCGAATATTACTTGGAATGTGAATTGGAACGAAATCGCCAATAGATAAGACCATTTTACAATTTGGGCCCAAATTAGAAGCAGAGCCTAATGTGTAAATTATCGATAGTCCATATCTCGGAAACTATAAGAGATAATGCAATTTGGCAACCGGCAATGTAATTAGCATGCCGAATATTACTTGGAATGTGAATTGGAACGAAATCGCCAATAGATAAGACCATTTTACAATTTGGGCCCAAGTTAGAAGCAGAGCCTAAGGTGTAAATTATCGATAGTCCATATCTCGGAAACTATAAGAGATAATGCAATTTGGCAACCGGCAATGTAATTAGCATGCCGAATATTACTTGGAATGTGAATTGGAACGAAATCGCCAATAGATAAGACCATTTTACAATTTGGGCCCAAGTTAGAAGCAGAGCCTAGGGTGCAAATTATTGATAGTCCATATCTCGGAAACTATAAGAGATAATGCAATTTCGCAACCGGCAATGTAATTAGCATGCCGAATATCACTTGGAATGTGAATTGGGACGAAATCGCCAATAGATAAGACCATTTTACAATTTGGGCCCAAGTTAGAAGCAGAGCCTAAGGTGTAAATTATCGATAGTCCATATCTCGGAAACTATAAGAGATAATGCAATTTGGCGACCCGCAATGTAATTAGCATGCCGAATATTACTTGGAATGTGAATTGGAACGAAATCGCCAATAGATAAGACCATTTTACAATTTGGGCCCAAGTTAGAAGCAGAGCCTAAGGTGTAAATTATCGATAGTCCATATCTCGGAAACTATAAGAGATAATGCAATTTGGCAACCGGCAATGTAATTAGCATGCCGAATATTACTTGGAATGTGAATTGGAACGAAATCGCCAATTGATAAGACCATTTTACAATTTGGGCCCAAGTTAGAAGCAGAGCCTAAGGTGTAAATTATCGATAGTCCATATCTCGGAAACTATAAGAGATAATGCAATTTGGCAACCGGCAATGTAATTAGCATGCCGAATATTACTTGGAATGTGAATTGGAACGAAATCGCCAATAGATAAGACCATTTTACAATTTGGGCCCAAGTTAGAAGCAGAGCCTAAGGTGTAAATTATCGATAGTCCATATCTCGGAAACTATAAGAGATAATGCAATTTGGCAACCGGCAATGTAATTAGCATGCCGAATATTACTTGGAATGTGAATTGCAACTAAATCGCCAATAGATAAAACCATTTTACAATTTGGGCCCAAGTTAGAAGCAGAGCCTAAGGTGTAAATTATCGATAGTCCATATCTCGGAATCTATAAGAGATAATGCAATTTGGCAACCGGCAATGTAATTAGCATGCCGAATATTACTTGGAGTGTGAATTGCAACTAAATCGCCAATAGATAAGACCATTTTACAATTTGGGCCCAAGTTAGAAGCAGAGCCTAAGGTGTAAATTATTGATAGTCCATATCTCGGAAACTATAAGAGATAATGCAATTTCGCAACCGGCAATGTAATTAGCATGCCGAATATCACTTGGAATGTGAATTGGGACGAAATCGCCAATAGATAAGACCATTTTACAATTTGGGCCCAAGTTAGAAGCAGAGCCTAAGGTGTAAATTATCGATAGTCCATATCTCGGAAACTATAAGAGATAATGCAATTTGGCAACCGGCAATGTAATTAGCATGCCGAATATTACTTGGAATGTGAATTGGAACGAAAACGCCAATAGATAAGACCATTTTACAATTTGGGCCCTAGTTAGAAGCAGAGCCTAAGGTGTAAATTATCGATAGTCCATATCTCGGAAACTATAAGAGATAATGCGATTTCGCAACCGGCAATGTAATTAGCATGCCGAATATTACTTGGAGTGTGAATTGGAACGAAATCGCCAATAGATAAGACCATTTTACAATTTGGGCCCAAGTTAGAAGCAGAGCCTAAGGTGTAAATTATCGATAGTCCATATCTCGGAAACTATAAGAGATAATGCAATTTGGCAACCGGCAATGTAATTAGCATGCCGAATATTACTTGGAATGTGAATTGGAACGAAATCGTCAATAGATAAGACCATTTTACAATTTGGGCCCAAGTTAGAAGCAGAGCCTAAGGTGTAAATTATCGATAGTCCATATCTCGGAAACTATAAGAGATAATGCAATTTGGCAACCGGCAATGTAATTAGCATGCCGAATATTACTTGGAATGTGAATTGGAACGAAATCGCCAATAGATAAGACCATTTTACAATTTGGGCCCAAGTTAGAAGCAGAGCCTAAGGTGTAAATTATCGATAGTCCATATCTCGGAAACTATAAGAGATAATGCAATTTGGCAACCGGCAATGTAATTAGCATGCCGAATATTACTTGGAATGTGAATTGCAACTAAATCGCCAATAGATAAGACCATTTTACAATTTGGGCCCAAGTTAGAATCACAGCCTAAGGTGTAAATTATCGATAGTCCATATCTCGGAAACTATAAGAGATAATGCAATTTGGCAACCGGCAATGTAATTAGCAAGCCGAATATTACTTGGAATGTGAATTGGAACGAAATCGCCAATAGGTAAGACCATTTTACAATTTGGGCCCAAGTTAGAAGCAGAGCCTAAGGTGTAAATTATCGATAGTCCATATCTCGGAAACTATAAGAGATAATTCAATTTGGCAACCGGCAATGTAATTAGCATGCCGAATATTACTTGGAATGTGAATTGGAACGAAATCGCCAATAGATAAGACTATTTTACAATTTGGGCCCAAGTTAGAAGCAGAGCCTAAGGTGTAAATTATCGATAGTCCATATCTCGGAAACTATAAGAGATAATGCAATTTGGCAACCGGCAATGTAATTAGCATGCCGAATATTACTTGGAATGTGAATTGGAACGAAATCGCCAATAGATAAGACCATTTTACAATTTGGGCCCAAGTCAGAAGCAGAGCCTAAGGTGTAAATTATCGATAGTCCATATCTCGGAAACTATAAGAGATAATGCAATTTGGCAACCGGCAATGTAATTAGCATGCCGAATATTACTTGGAATGTGAATTGGAACGAAATCGCCAATAGATAAGACCATTTTACAATTTGGGCCCAAGTTAGAAGCAGAGCCTATGGTGTAAATTATCGATAGTCCATATCTCGGAAACTATAAGAGATAATGCAATTTGGCAACCGGCAATGTAATTAGCATGCCGAATATTACTTGGAATGTGAATTGGAACGAAATCGCCAATAGATAAGACCATTTTACAATTTGGGCCCAAGTTAGAAGCAGAGCCTAAGGTGTAAATTATCGATAGTCCATATCTCGGAAACTATAAGAGATAATGCAATTTGGCAACCGGCAATGTAATTAGCATGCCGAATATTACTTGGAATGTGAAATGGAACGAAATCGCCAATAGATAAGACCATTTTACAATTTGGGCCCAAGTTAGAAGCAGAGCCTATGGTGTAAATTATCGATAGTCCATATCTCGGAAACTATAAGAGATAATGCAATTTGGCAACCGGCAATGTAATTAGCATGCCGAATATTACTTGGAATGTGAATTGGAACGAAATCGCCAATAGATAAGACCATTTTACCATTTGGGCCCAAGTTAAAAGCAGAGCCTATGGTGTAATTTATCGATAGTCCATATCTCGGAAACTATAAGAGTTAATGCAATTTGGCAACCGGCAATGTAATTAGCATGCCGAATATTACTTGGAATGTGAATTGGAACGAAATCGCCAATAGATAAGACCATTTTACAATTTGGGCCCAAGTTAGAAGCAGAGCCTAAGGTGTAAATTATCGATAGTCCATATCTCGGAAACTATAAGAGATAATGCAATTTGGCAACCGGCAATGTAATTAGCATGCCGAATTTTACTTGGAATGTGAATTGGAACGATATTGCCAATAGATAAGACCATTTTACAATTTGGGCCCAAGTTAGAAGCAGAGCCTAAGGTGTAAATTATCGATAGTCCATATCTCTGAAACTATAAGAGATAATGCAATTTCGCAACCGGCAATGTAATTAGCATGCCTAATATTACTTGGAATGTGAATTGGGACGAAATCGCCAATAGATAAGGCCATTTTACAATTTGGGCCCAAGTTAGAAGCAGAGCCTAAGGTGTAAATTATCGATAGTCCATATCTCGGAAACTATAAGAGATAATGCAATTTGGCAACCGGCAATGAAATTAGCATGCCGAATGTTACTTGGAATGTGAATTGGAACGAAATCGTCAATAGATAAGACCATTTTACAATTTGGGCCCAAGTTAGAAGCAAAGCCTAAGGTGTAAATTATTGATAATCCATATCTCGGAAACTATAAGAGATAATGCAATTTGGCAACCGGCAATGTAATTAGCATGCCGAATATTACTTGGAATGTGAATTGGAACGAAATCGCCAATAGATAAGACCATTTTACAATTTGGGCCCAAATTAGAAGCAGAGCCTAATGTGTAAATTATCGATAGTCCATATCTCGGAAACTATAAGAGATAATGCAATTTGGCAACCGGCAATGTAATTAGCATGCCGAATATTACTTGGAATGTGAATTGGAACGAAATCGCCAATAGATAAGACCATTTTACAATTTGGGCCCAAGTTAGAAGCAGAGCCTAAGGTGCAAATTATTGATAGTCCATATCTCGGAAACTATAAGAGATAATGCAATTTCGCAACCGGCAATGTAATTAGCATGCCGAATATCACTTGGAATGTGAATTGGGACGAAATCGCCAATAGATAAGACCATTTTACAATTTGGGCCCAAGTTAGAAGCAGAGCCTAAGGTGTAAATTATCGATAGTCCATATCTCGGAAACTATAAGAGATAATGCAATTTGGCAACCGGCAATGTAATTAGCATGCCGAATATTACTTGGAATGTGAATTGGAACGAAATCGCCAATAGATAAGACCATTTTACAATTTGGGCCCAAGTTAGAAGCAGAGCCTAAGGTGTAAATTATCGATAGTCCATATCTCGGAAACTATAAGAGATAATGCAATTTGGCAACCGGCAATGTAATTAGCATGCCGAATATTACTTGGAATGTGAATTGGAACGGAATCGCCAATAGATAAGACCATTTTACAATTTGGGCCCAAGTTAGAAGCAGAGCCTAAGGTGTAAATTATCGATAGTCCATATCTCGGAAACTATAAGAGATAATGCAATTTCGCAACCGGCAATGTAATTAGCATGCCGAATATTACTTGGAGTGTGAATTGGAACGAAATCGCCAATAGATAAGACCAGTTTACAATTTGGGCCCCAGTTAGAAGCAGAGCCTAAGGTGTAAATTTTCGATAGTCCATATCTCGGAAACTATAAGAGATAATGCAATTTGGCAACCGGCAATGTAATTAGCATGCCGAATATTACTTGGAATGTGAATTGGAACGAAATCGCCAATAGATAAGGCCATTTTACAATTTGGGCCCAAGTTAGAAGCAGAGCCTAAGGTGTAAATTATTGATAGTCCATATCTCGGAAACTATAAGAGATAATGCAATTTCGCAACCGGCAATGTAATTAGCATGCCGAATATTACTTGGAATGTGAATTGGAACGAAATCGCCAATAGATAAGACCATTTTACAATTTGGGCCCAAGTCAGAAGCAGAGCCTAAGGTGTAAATTATCGATAGTCCATATCTCGGAAACTATAAGAGATAATGCAATTTGGCAACCGGCAATGTAATTAGCATGCCGAATATTACTTGGAATGTGAATTGGAACGAAATCGCCAATAGATAAGACCATTTTACAATTTGGGCCCAAGTTAGAAGCAGAGCCTATGGTGTAAATTATCGATAGTCCATATCTCGGAAACTATAAGAGATAATGCAATTTGGCAACCGGCAATGTAATTAGCATGCCGAATATTACTTGGAATGTGAATTGGAACGAAATCGCCAATAGATAAGACCATTTTACAATTTGGGCCCAAGTTAGAAGCAGAGCCTAAGGTGTACATTATCGATAGTCCATATCTCGGAAACTATAAGAGATAATGCAATTTGGCAACCGGCAATGTAATTAGCATGCCGAATATTACTTGGAATGTGAATTGGAACGAAATCGCCAATAGATAAGACCATTTTACAATTTGGGCCCAAGTTAGAAGCAGAGCCTATGGTGTTAATTATCGATAGTCCATATCTCGGAAACTATAAGAGATAATGCAATTTGGCAACCGGCAATGTAATTAGCATGCCGAATATTACTTGGAATGTGAATTGGAACGAAATCGCCAATAGATAAGACCATTTTACAATTTGGGCCCAAGTTAGAAGCAGAGCCTATGGTGTAATTTATCGATAGTCCATATCTCGGAAACTATAAGAGTTAATGCAATTTGGCAACCGGCAATGTAATTAGCATGCCGAATATTACTTGGAATGTGAATTGGAACGAAATTGCCAATAGATAAGACCATTTTACAATTTGGGCCCAAGTTAGAAGCAGAGCCTAAGGTGTAAATTATCGATAGTCCATATCTCGGAAACTATAAGAGATAATGCAATTTGGCAACCGGCAATGTAATTAGCATGCCGAATATTACTTGGAATGTGAATTGGAACGAAATTGCCAATAGATAAGACCATTTTACAATTTGGGCCCAAGTTAGAAGCAGAGCCTAAGGTGTAAATTATCGATAGTCCATATCTCTGAAACTATAAGAGATAATGCAATTTCGCAACCGGCAATGTAATTAGCATGCCTAATATTACTTGGAATGTGAATTGGGACGAAATCGCCAATAGATAAGGCCATTTTACAATTTGGGCCCAAGTTAGAAGCAGAGCCTAAGGTGTAAATTATCGATAGTCCATATCTCGGAAACTATAAGAGATAATGCAATTTCGCAACCGGCAATGTAATTAGCATGCCTAATATTACTTGGAATGTGAATTGGAACGAAATTGCCAATAGATAAGACCATTTTACAATTTGGGCCCAAGTTAGAAGCAGAGCCTAAGGTGTAAATTATCGATAGTCCATATCTCTGAAACTATAAGAGATAATGCAATTTCGCAACCGGCAATGTAATTAGCATGCCTAATATTACTTGGAATGTGAATTGGGACGAAATCGCCAATAGATAAGGCCATTTTACAATTTGGGCCCAAGTTAGAAGCAGAACCTAAGGTGTAAATTATCGATAGTCCATATCTCGGAAACTATAAGAGATAATGCAATTTGGCAACCGGCAATGAAATTAGCATGCCGAATGTTACTTGGAATGTGAATTGGAACGAAATCGTCAATAGATAAGACCATTTTACAATTTGGGCCCAAGTTAGAAGCAGAGCCTAAGGTGTAAATTATTGATAATCCATATCTCGGAAACTATAAGAGATAATGCAATTTGGCAACCGGCAATGTAATTAGCATGCCGAATATTACTTGGAATGTGAATTGGAACGAAATCGCCAATAGATAAGACCATTTTACAATTTGGGCCCAAATTAGAAGCAGAGCCTAATGTGTAAATTATCGATAGTCCATATCTCGGAAACTATAAGAGATAATGCAATTTGGCAACCGGCAATGTAATTAGCATGCCGAATATTACTTGGAATGTGAATTGGAACGAAATCGCCAATAGATAAGACCATTTTACAATTTGGGCCCAAGTTAGAAGCAGAGCCTAAGGTGTAAATTATCGATAGTCCATATCTCGGAAACTATAAGAGATAATGCAATTTGGCAACCGGCAATGTAATTAGCATGCCGAATATTACTTGGAATGTGAATTGGAACGAAATCGCCAATAGATAAGACCATTTTACAATTTGGGCCCAAGTTAGAAGCAGAGCCTAGGGTGCAAATTATTGATAGTCCATATCTCGGAAACTATAAGAGATAATGCAATTTCGCAACCGGCAATGTAATTAGCATGCCGAATATCACTTGGAATGTGAATTGGGACGAAATCGCCAATAGATAAGACCATTTTACAATTTGGGCCCAAGTTAGAAGCAGAGCCTAAGGTGTAAATTATCGATAGTCCATATCTCGGAAACTATAAGAGATAATGCAATTTGGCGACCCGCAATGTAATTAGCATGCCGAATATTACTTGGAATGTGAATTGGAACGAAATCGCCAATAGATAAGACCATTTTACAATTTGGGCCCAAGTTAGAAGCAGAGCCTAAGGTGTAAATTATCGATAGTCCATATCTCGGAAACTATAAGAGATAATGCAATTTGGCAACCGGCAATGTAATTAGCATGCCGAATATTACTTGGAATGTGAATTGGAACGAAATCGCCAATTGATAAGACCATTTTACAATTTGGGCCCAAGTTAGAAGCAGAGCCTAAGGTGTAAATTATCGATAGTCCATATCTCGGAAACTATAAGAGATAATGCAATTTGGCAACCGGCAATGTAATTAGCATGCCGAATATTACTTGGAATGTGAATTGGAACGAAATCGCCAATAGATAAGACCATTTTACAATTTGGGCCCAAGTTAGAAGCAGAGCCTAAGGTGTAAATTATCGATAGTCCATATCTCGGAAACTATAAGAGATAATGCAATTTGGCAACCGGCAATGTAATTAGCATGCCGAATATTACTTGGAATGTGAATTGCAACTAAATCGCCAATAGATAAAACCATTTTACAATTTGGGCCCAAGTTAGAAGCAGAGCCTAAGGTGTAAATTATCGATAGTCCATATCTCGGAATCTATAAGAGATAATGCAATTTGGCAACCGGCAATGTAATTAGCATGCCGAATATTACTTGGAGTGTGAATTGCAACTAAATCGCCAATAGATAAGACCATTTTACAATTTGGGCCCAAGTTAGAAGCAGAGCCTAAGGTGTAAATTATTGATAGTCCATATCTCGGAAACTATAAGAGATAATGCAATTTCGCAACCGGCAATGTAATTAGCATGCCGAATATCACTTGGAATGTGAATTGGGACGAAATCGCCAATAGATAAGACCATTTTACAATTTGGGCCCAAGTTAGAAGCAGAGCCTAAGGTGTAAATTATCGATAGTCCATATCTCGGAAACTATAAGAGATAATGCAATTTGGCAACCGGCAATGTAATTAGCATGCCGAATATTACTTGGAATGTGAATTGGAACGAAAACGCCAATAGATAAGACCATTTTACAATTTGGGCCCTAGTTAGAAGCAGAGCCTAAGGTGTAAATTATCGATAGTCCATATCTCGGAAACTATAAGAGATAATGCGATTTCGCAACCGGCAATGTAATTAGCATGCCGAATATTACTTGGAGTGTGAATTGGAACGAAATCGCCAATAGATAAGACCATTTTACAATTTGGGCCCAAGTTAGAAGCAGAGCCTAAGGTGTAAATTATCGATAGTCCATATCTCGGAAACTATAAGAGATAATGCAATTTGGCAACCGGCAATGTAATTAGCATGCCGAATATTACTTGGAATGTGAATTGGAACGAAATCGTCAATAGATAAGACCATTTTACAATTTGGGCCCAAGTTAGAAGCAGAGCCTAAGGTGTAAATTATCGATAGTCCATATCTCGGAAACTATAAGAGATAATGCAATTTGGCAACCGGCAATGTAATTAGCATGCCGAATATTACTTGGAATGTGAATTGGAACGAAATCGCCAATAGATAAGACCATTTTACAATTTGGGCCCAAGTTAGAAGCAGAGCCTAAGGTGTAAATTATCGATAGTCCATATCTCGGAAACTATAAGAGATAATGCAATTTGGCAACCGGCAATGTAATTAGCATGCCGAATATTACTTGGAATGTGAATTGCAACTAAATCGCCAATAGATAAGACCATTTTACAATTTGGGCCCAAGTTAGAATCACAGCCTAAGGTGTAAATTATCGATAGTCCATATCTCGGAAACTATAAGAGATAATGCAATTTGGCAACCGGCAATGTAATTAGCATGCCGAATATTACTTGGAATGTGAATTGGAACGAAATCGCCAATAGGTAAGACCATTTTACAATTTGGGCCCAAGTTAGAAGCAGAGCCTAAGGTGTAAATTATCGATAGTCCATATCTCGGAAACTATAAGAGATAATTCAATTTGGCAACCGGCAATGTAATTAGCATGCCGAATATTACTTGGAATGTGAATTGGAACGAAATCGCCAATAGATAAGACTATTTTACAATTTGGGCCCAAGTTAGAAGCAGAGCCTAAGGTGTAAATTATCGATAGTCCATATCTCGGAAACTATAAGAGATAATGCAATTTGGCAACCGGCAATGTAATTAGCATGCCGAATATTACTTGGAATGTGAATTGGAACGAAATCGCCAATAGATAAGACCATTTTACAATTTGGGCCCAAGTCAGAAGCAGAGCCTAAGGTGTAAATTATCGATAGTCCATATCTCGGAAACTATAAGAGATAATGCAATTTGGCAACCGGCAATGTAATTAGCATGCCGAATATTACTTGGAATGTGAATTGGAACGAAATCGCCAATAGATAAGACCATTTTACAATTTGGGCCCAAGTTAGAAGCAGAGCCTATGGTGTAAATTATCGATAGTCCATATCTCGGAAACTATAAGAGATAATGCAATTTGGCAACCGGCAATGTAATTAGCATGCCGAATATTACTTGGAATGTGAATTGGAACGAAATCGCCAATAGATAAGACCATTTTACAATTTGGGCCCAAGTTAGAAGCAGAGCCTAAGGTGTAAATTATCGATAGTCCATATCTCGGAAACTATAAGAGATAATGCAATTTGGCAACCGGCAATGTAATTAGCATGCCGAATATTACTTGGAATGTGAAATGGAACGAAATCGCCAATAGATAAGACCATTTTACAATTTGGGCCCAAGTTAGAAGCAGAGCCTATGGTGTAAATTATCGATAGTCCATATCTCGGAAACTATAAGAGATAATGCAATTTGGCAACCGGCAATGTAATTAGCATGCCGAATATTACTTGGAATGTGAATTGGAACGAAATCGCCAATAGATAAGACCATTTTACCATTTGGGCCCAAGTTAAAAGCAGAGCCTATGGTGTAATTTATCGATAGTCCATATCTCGGAAACTATAAGAGTTAATGCAATTTGGCAACCGGCAATGTAATTAGCATGCCGAATATTACTTGGAATGTGAATTGGAACGAAATCGCCAATAGATAAGACCATTTTACAATTTGGGCCCAAGTTAGAAGCAGAGCCTAAGGTGTAAATTATCGATAGTCCATATCTCGGAAACTATAAGAGATAATGCAATTTGGCAACCGGCAATGTAATTAGCATGCCGAATTTTACTTGGAATGTGAATTGGAACGATATTGCCAATAGATAAGACCATTTTACAATTTGGGCCCAAGTTAGAAGCAGAGCCTAAGGTGTAAATTATCGATAGTCCATATCTCTGAAACTATAAGAGATAATGCAATTTCGCAACCGGCAATGTAATTAGCATGCCTAATATTACTTGGAATGTGAATTGGGACGAAATCGCCAATAGATAAGGCCATTTTACAATTTGGGCCCAAGTTAGAAGCAGAGCCTAAGGTGTAAATTATCGATAGTCCATATCTCGGAAACTATAAGAGATAATGCAATTTGGCAACCGGCAATGAAATTAGCATGCCGAATGTTACTTGGAATGTGAATTGGAACGAAATCGTCAATAGATAAGACCATTTTACAATTTGGGCCCAAGTTAGAAGCAAAGCCTAAGGTGTAAATTATTGATAATCCATATCTCGGAAACTATAAGAGATAATGCAATTTGGCAACCGGCAATGTAATTAGCATGCCGAATATTACTTGGAATGTGAATTGGAACGAAATCGCCAATAGATAAGACCATTTTACAATTTGGGCCCAAATTAGAAGCAGAGCCTAATGTGTAAATTATCGATAGTCCATATCTCGGAAACTATAAGAGATAATGCAATTTGGCAACCGGCAATGTAATTAGCATGCCGAATATTACTTGGAATGTGAATTGGAACGAAATCGCCAATAGATAAGACCATTTTACAATTTGGGCCCAAGTTAGAAGCAGAGCCTAAGGTGCAAATTATTGATAGTCCATATCTCGGAAACTATAAGAGATAATGCAATTTCGCAACCGGCAATGTAATTAGCATGCCGAATATCACTTGGAATGTGAATTGGGACGAAATCGCCAATAGATAAGACCATTTTACAATTTGGGCCCAAGTTAGAAGCAGAGCCTAAGGTGTAAATTATCGATAGTCCATATCTCGGAAACTATAAGAGATAATGCAATTTGGCAACCGGCAATGTAATTAGCATGCCGAATATTACTTGGAATGTGAATTGGAACGAAATCGCCAATAGATAAGACCATTTTACAATTTGGGCCCAAGTTAGAAGCAGAGCCTAAGGTGTAAATTATCGATAGTCCATATCTCGGAAACTATAAGAGATAATGCAATTTGGCAACCGGCAATGTAATTAGCATGCCGAATATTACTTGGAATGTGAATTGGAACGGAATCGCCAATAGATAAGACCATTTTACAATTTGGGCCCAAGTTAGAAGCAGAGCCTAAGGTGTAAATTATCGATAGTCCATATCTCGGAAACTATAAGAGATAATGCAATTTCGCAACCGGCAATGTAATTAGCATGCCGAATATTACTTGGAGTGTGAATTGGAACGAAATCGCCAATAGATAAGACCAGTTTACAATTTGGGCCCCAGTTAGAAGCAGAGCCTAAGGTGTAAATTTTCGATAGTCCATATCTCGGAAACTATAAGAGATAATGCAATTTGGCAACCGGCAATGTAATTAGCATGCCGAATATTACTTGGAATGTGAATTGGAACGAAATCGCCAATAGATAAGGCCATTTTACAATTTGGGCCCAAGTTAGAAGCAGAGCCTAAGGTGTAAATTATTGATAGTCCATATCTCGGAAACTATAAGAGATAATGCAATTTCGCAACCGGCAATGTAATTAGCATGCCGAATATTATTTGGAGTGTGAATTGGAACGAAATCGCCAATAGATAAGACCATTTTACAATTTTAGCCCAAGTTAGAAGCAGAGCCTAAGGTGTAAATTATCGATAGTCCATATCTCGGAAACTATAAGAGATAATGCAATTTGGCAACCGGCAATGTAATTAGCATGCCGAATATTACTTGGAATGTGAATTGGAACGAAATCGCCAATAGATAAGGCCATTTTACAATTTGGGCCCAAGTTAGAAGCAGAGCCTAAGGTGTAAATTATTGATAGTCCATATCTCGGAAACTATAAGGGATAATGCAATTTGGCAACCGGCAATGTAATTAGCATGCCGAATATTACTTGGAATGTGAATTGGAACGAAATCGTCAATAGATAAGACCATTTTACAATTTGGGCCCAAGTTAGAAGCAGAGCCTAAGGTGTAAATTATCGATAGTCCATATCTCGGAAACTATAAGAGATAATGCAATTTGGCAACCGGCAATGTAATTAGCATGCCGAATATTACTTGGAATGTGAATTGGAACGAAATCGCCAATAGATAAGACCATTTTACAATTTGGGCCCAAGTTAGAAGCAGAGCCTAAGGTGTAAATTATCGATAGTCCATATCTCGGAAACTATAAGAGATAATGCAATTTGGCAACCGGCAATGTAATTAGCATGCCGAATATTACTTGGAATGTGAATTGCAACTAAATCGCCAATAGATAAGACCATTTTACAATTTGGGCCCAAGTTAGAATCACAGCCTAAGGTGTAAATTATCGATAGTCCATATCTCGGAAACTATAAGAGATAATGCAATTTGGCAACCGGCAATGTAATTAGCATGCCGAATATTACTTGGAATGTGAATTGGAACGAAATCGCCAATAGGTAAGACCATTTTACAATTTGGGCCCAAGTTAGAAGCAGAGCCTAAGGTGTAAATTATCGATAGTCCATATCTCGGAAACTATAAGAGATAATTCAATTTGGCA
The DNA here is from genome assembly GCF_030347505.1 of Rhynchophorus ferrugineus. Lineage (NCBI taxonomy): Eukaryota > Metazoa > Arthropoda > Insecta > Coleoptera > Curculionidae > Rhynchophorus > Rhynchophorus ferrugineus. Next base: position 292,260 of record NW_027472720.1, on the reverse strand, counting down.
ACCGGCAATGTAATTAGCATGCCGAATATTACTTGGAATGTGAATTGGAACGAAATCGCCAATAGATAAGACTATTTTACAATTTGGGCCCAAGTTAGAAGCAGAGCCTAAGGTGTAAATTATCGATAGTCCATATCTCGGAAACTATAAGAGATAATGCAATTTGGCAACCGGCAATGTAATTAGCATGCCGAATATTACTTGGAATGTGAATTGGAACGAAATCGCCAATAGATAAGACCATTTTACAATTTGGGCCCAAGTCAGAAGCAGAGCCTAAGGTGTAAATTATCGATAGTCCATATCTCGGAAACTATAAGAGATAATGCAATTTGGCAACCGGCAATGTAATTAGCATGCCGAATATTACTTGGAATGTGAATTGGAACGAAATCGCCAATAGATAAGACCATTTTACAATTTGGGCCCAAGTTAGAAGCAGAGCCTATGGTGTAAATTATCGATAGTCCATATCTCGGAAACTATAAGAGATAATGCAATTTGGCAACCGGCAATGTAATTAGCATGCCGAATATTACTTGGAATGTGAATTGGAACGAAATCGCCAATAGATAAGACCATTTTACAATTTGGGCCCAAGTTAGAAGCAGAGCCTAAGGTGTAAATTATCGATAGTCCATATCTCGGAAACTATAAGAGATAATGCAATTTGGCAACCGGCAATGTAATTAGCATGCCGAATATTACTTGGAATGTGAAATGGAACGAAATCGCCAATAGATAAGACCATTTTACAATTTGGGCCCAAGTTAGAAGCAGAGCCTATGGTGTAAATTATCGATAGTCCATATCTCGGAAACTATAAGAGATAATGCAATTTGGCAACCGGCAATGTAATTAGCATGCCGAATATTACTTGGAATGTGAATTGGAACGAAATCGCCAATAGATAAGACCATTTTACCATTTGGGCCCAAGTTAAAAGCAGAGCCTATGGTGTAATTTATCGATAGTCCATATCTCGGAAACTATAAGAGTTAATGCAATTTGGCAACCGGCAATGTAATTAGCATGCCGAATATTACTTGGAATGTGAATTGGAACGAAATCGCCAATAGATAAGACCATTTTACAATTTGGGCCCAAGTTAGAAGCAGAGCCTAAGGTGTAAATTATCGATAGTCCATATCTCGGAAACTATAAGAGATAATGCAATTTGGCAACCGGCAATGTAATTAGCATGCCGAATTTTACTTGGAATGTGAATTGGAACGATATTGCCAATAGATAAGACCATTTTACAATTTGGGCCCAAGTTAGAAGCAGAGCCTAAGGTGTAAATTATCGATAGTCCATATCTCTGAAACTATAAGAGATAATGCAATTTCGCAACCGGCAATGTAATTAGCATGCCTAATATTACTTGGAATGTGAATTGGGACGAAATCGCCAATAGATAAGGCCATTTTACAATTTGGGCCCAAGTTAGAAGCAGAGCCTAAGGTGTAAATTATCGATAGTCCATATCTCGGAAACTATAAGAGATAATGCAATTTGGCAACCGGCAATGAAATTAGCATGCCGAATGTTACTTGGAATGTGAATTGGAACGAAATCGTCAATAGATAAGACCATTTTACAATTTGGGCCCAAGTTAGAAGCAGAGCCTAAGGTGTAAATTATTGATAATCCATATCTCGGAAACTATAAGAGATAATGCAATTTGGCAACCGGCAATGTAATTAGCATGCCGAATATTACTTGGAATGTGAATTGGAACGAAATCGCCAATAGATAAGACCATTTTACAATTTGGGCCCAAATTAGAAGCAGAGCCTAATGTGTAAATTATCGATAGTCCATATCTCGGAAACTATAAGAGATAATGCAATTTGGCAACCGGCAATGTAATTAGCATGCCGAATATTACTTGGAATGTGAATTGGAACGAAATCGCCAATAGATAAGACCATTTTACAATTTGGGCCCAAGTTAGAAGCAGAGCCTAAGGTGCAAATTATTGATAGTCCATATCTCGGAAACTATAAGAGATAATGCAATTTCGCAACCGGCAATGTAATTAGCATGCCGAATATCACTTGGAATGTGAATTGGGACGAAATCGCCAATAGATAAGACCATTTTACAATTTGGGCCCAAGTTAGAAGCAGAGCCTAAGGTGTAAATTATCGATAGTCCATATCTCGGAAACTATAAGAGATAATGCAATTTGGCAACCGGCAATGTAATTAGCATGCCGAATATTACTTGGAATGTGAATTGGAACGAAATCGCCAATAGATAAGACCATTTTACAATTTGGGCCCAAGTTAGAAGCAGAGCCTAAGGTGTAAATTATCGATAGTCCATATCTCGGAAACTATAAGAGATAATGCAATTTGGCAACCGGCAATGTAATTAGCATGCCGAATATTACTTGGAATGTGAATTGGAACGGAATCGCCAATAGATAAGACCATTTTACAATTTGGGCCCAAGTTAGAAGCAGAGCCTAAGGTGTAAATTATCGATAGTCCATATCTCGGAAACTATAAGAGATAATGCAATTTCGCAACCGGCAATGTAATTAGCATGCCGAATATTACTTGGAGTGTGAATTGGAACGAAATCGCCAATAGATAAGACCAGTTTACAATTTGGGCCCCAGTTAGAAGCAGAGCCTAAGGTGTAAATTTTCGATAGTCCATATCTCGGAAACTATAAGAGATAATGCAATTTGGCAACCGGCAATGTAATTAGCATGCCGAATATTACTTGGAATGTGAATTGGAACGAAATCGCCAATAGATAAGGCCATTTTACAATTTGGGCCCAAGTTAGAAGCAGAGCCTAAGGTGTAAATTATTGATAGTCCATATCTCGGAAACTATAAGAGATAATGCAATTTCGCAACCGGCAATGTAATTAGCATGCCGAATATTATTTGGAGTGTGAATTGGAACGAAATCGCCAATAGATAAGACCATTTTACAATTTTAGCCCAAGTTAGAAGCAGAGCCTAAGGTGTAAATTATCGATAGTCCATATCTCGGAAACTATAAGAGATAATGCAATTTGGCAACCGGCAATGTAATTAGCATGCCGAATATTACTTGGAATGTGAATTGGAACGAAATCGCCAATAGATAAGGCCATTTTACAATTTGGGCCCAAGTTAGAAGCAGAGCCTAAGGTGTAAATAATCGATAGTCCATATCTCGGAAACTATAAGAGATAATGCAATTTGGCAACCGGCAATGTAATTAGCATGCCGAATATTACTTGGAATGTGAATTGGAACGAAATCGCCAATAGATAAGACCATTTTACAATTTGGGCCCAAGTTAGAAGCAGAGCCTAAGGTGTAAATTATCGATAGTCCATATCTCGGAAACTATAAGAGATAATGCAATTTGGCAACCGGCAATGTAATTAGCATGCCGAATATTACTTGGAATGTGAATTGGAACGAAATCGCCAATAGATAAGACCATTTTACAATTTGGGCCCAAGTTAGAAGCAGAGCCTAAGGTGTAAATTATCGATAGTCCATATCTCGGAAACTATAAGAGATAATGCAATTTGGCAACCGGCAATGTAATTAGCATGCCGAATATTACTTGGAATGTGAATTGGAACGAAATCGCCAATAGATAAGACCATTTTACAATTTGGGCCCAAGTTAGAAGCAGAGCCTAAGGTGTAAATTATTGATAGTCCATATCTCGGAAACTATAAGAGATAATGCAATTTCGCAACCGGCAATGTAATTAGCATGCCGAATATTACTTGGAGTGTGAATTGGAACGAAATCGCCAATGATAAGACCATTTTACAATTTGGGCCCAAGTTAGAAGCAGAGCCTAAGATGTAAATAATCGATAGTCCATATCTCGGAAACTATAAGAGATAATGCAATTTGGCAACCGGCAATGTAATTAGCATGCCGAATATTACTTGGAATGTGAATTGGAACGAAATCGCCAATAGATAAGACCATTTTACAATTTGTGCCCAAGTTAGAAGCAGAGCCTAAGGTGTAAATTATCGATAGTCCATATCTCGGAAACTATAAGAGATAATGCAATTTGGCAACCGGCAATGTAATTAGCATGCCGAATATTACTTGGAATGTGAATTGGAACGAAATCGCCAATAGGTAAGACCATTTTACAATTTGGGCCCAAGTTAGAAGCAGAGCCTAAGGTGTAAATTATCGATAGTCCATATCTCGGAAACTATAAGAGATAATTCAATTTGGCAACCGGCAATGTAATTAGCATGCCGGATATTACTTGGAATGTGAATTGGAACGAAATCGCCAATAGATAAGACCATTTTACAATTTGGGCCCAAGTTAGAAGCAGAGCCTAAGGTGTAAATTACCGATAGTCCATATCTCGGAAACTATAAGAGATAATGCAATTTGGCAACCGGCAATGTAATTAGCATGCCGAATATTACTTGGAATGTGAATTGGAACGAAATCGCACATAGATAAGACGATTTTACAATTTGGGCCCAAGTTAGAAGCAGAGCCTAAGGTGTAAATTATCGATAGTCAATATCTCGGAAACTATAAGAGATAATGCAATTTGGCAACCGGCAATGTAATTAGCATGCCGAATATTACTTGGAATGTGAATTGGAACGAAATCGCCAATAGATAAGACCATTTTACAATTTGGGCCCAAGTTAGAAGCAGAGCCTAAGGTGTAAATTATCGATAGTCCATATCTCGGAAACTATAAGAGATAATGCAATTTGGCAACCGGCAATGTAATTAGCATGCCGAATATTACTTGGAATGTGAATTGGAACGAAATCGCCAATAGGTAAGACCATTTTACAATTTGGGCCCAAGTTAGAAGCAGAGCCTAAGGTGTAAATTATCGATAGTCAATATCTCGGAAACTATAAGAGATAATTCAATTTGGCAACCGGCAATGTAATTAGCATGCCGAATATTACTTGGAATGTGAATTGGAACGAAATCGCCAATAGATAAGACCATTTTACAATTTGGGCCCAAGTTAGAAGCAGAGCCTAAGGTGTAAATTATCGATAGTCCATATCTCGGAAACTATAAGAGATAATGCAATTTGGCAACCGGCAATGTAATTAGCATGCCGAATATTACTTGGAATGTGAATTGGAACGATATCGCCAATAGATAAGACGATTTTACAATTTGGGCCCAAGTTAGAAGCAGAGCCTAAGGTGTAAATTATCGATAGTCCATATCTCGGAAACTATAAGAGATAATGCAATTTGGCAACCGGCAATGTAATTAGCATGCCGAATATTACTTGGAATGTGAATTGGAACGAAATCGCCAATAGATAAGACCATTTTACAATTTGGGCCCAAGTTAGAAGCAGAGCCTAAGGTGTAAATTATCGATAGTCCATATCTCGGAAACTATAAGAGATAATGCAATTTGGCAACCGGCAATGTAATTAGCATGCCGAATATTACTTGGAATGTGAATTGGAACGAAATCGCCAATAGATAAGACCATTTTACAATTTGGGCCCAAGTTAGAAGCAGAGCCTAAGGTGTAAATTATCGATAGTCCATATCTCGGAAACTATAAGAGATAATGCAATTTGGCAACCGGCAATGTAATTAGCATGCCGAATATTACTTGGAATGTGAATTGGAATGAAATCGCCAATAAGACCATTTTACAATTTGGGCCCAAGTTAGAAGCAGAGCCTAAGATGTAAATTATCGATAGTCCATATCTCGGAAACTATAAGAGATAATGCAATTTGGCAACCGGCAATGTAATTAGCATGCCGAATATTACTTGGAATGTGAATTGGAACGAAATCGCCAATAGATAAGACCATTTTACAATTTGGGCCCAAGTTAGAAGCAGAGCCTAAGGTGTAAATTATCGATAGTCCATATCTCGGAAACTATAAGAGATAATGCAATTTGGCAACCGGCATTGTAATTAGCATGCCGAATATTACTTGGAATGTGAATTGGAACGAAATCGCCAATAGGTAAGACCATTTTACAATTTGGGCCCAAGTTAGAAGCAGAGCCTAAGGTGTAAATTATCGATAGTCCATATCTCGGAAACTATAAGAGAAAATGCAATTTGGCAACCGGCAATGTAATTAGCATGCCGAATATTACTTGGAATGTGAATTGGAACGATATCGCCAATAGATAAGACGATTTTACAATTTGGGCCCAAGTTAGAAGCAGAGCCTAAGGTGTAAATTATCGATAGTCCATATCTCGGAAACTATAAGAGATAATGCAATTTGGCAACCGGCAATGTAATTAGCATGCCGAATATTACTTGGAATGTGAATTGGAACGAAATCGCCAATAGATAAGACCATTTTACAATTTGGGCCCAAGTTAGAAGCAGAGCCTAAGGTGTAAATTATCGATAGTCCATATCTCGGAAACTATAAGAGATAATGCAATTTGGCAACCGGCAATGTAATTAGCATGCCGAATATTACTTGGAATGTGAATTGGAACGAAATCGCCAATAGATAAGACCATTTTACAATTTGGGCCCAAGTTAGAAGCAGAGCCTAAGGTGTAAATTATCGATAGTCCATATCTCGGAAACTATAAGAGATAATGCAATTTGGCAACCGGCAATGTAATTAGCATGCCGAATATTACTTGGAATGTGAATTGGAATGAAATCGCCAATAAGACCATTTTACAATTTGGGCCCAAGTTAGAAGCAGAGCCTAAGATGTAAATTATCGATAGTCCATATCTCGGAAACTATAAGAGATAATGCAATTTGGCAACCGGCAATGTAATTAGCATGCCGAATATTACTTGGAATGTGAATTGGAACGAAATCGCCAATAGATAAGACCATTTTACAATTTGGGCCCAAGTTAGAAGCAGAGCCTAAGGTGTAAATTATCGATAGTCCATATCTCGGAAACTATAAGAGATAATGCAATTTGGCAACCGGCAATGTAATTAGCATGCCGAATATTACTTGGAATGTGAATTGGAACGAAATCGCCAATAGGTAAGACCATTTTACAATTTGGGCCCAAGTTAGAAGCAGAGCCTAAGGTGTAAATTATCGATAGTCCATATCTCGGAAACTATAAGAGATAATTCAATTTGGCAACCGGCAATGTAATTAGCATGCCGGATATTACTTGGAATGTGAATTGGAACGAAATCGCCAATAGATAAGACCATTTTACAATTTGGGCCCAAGTTAGAAGCAGAGCCTAAGGTGTAAATTACCGATAGTCCATATCTCGGAAACTATAAGAGATAATGCAATTTGGCAACCGGCAATGTAATTAGCATGCCGAATATTACTTGGAATGTGAATTGGAACGAAATCGCACATAGATAAGACGATTTTACAATTTGGGCCCAAGTTAGAAGCAGAGCCTAAGGTGTAAATTATCGATAGTCAATATCTCGGAAACTATAAGAGATAATGCAATTTGGCAACCGGCAATGTAATTAGCATGCCGAATATTACTTGGAATGTGAATTGGAACGAAATCGCCAATAGATAAGACCATTTTACAATTTGGGCCCAAGTTAGAAGCAGAGCCTAAGGTGTAAATTATCGATAGTCCATATCTCGGAAACTATAAGAGATAATGCAATTTGGCAACCGGCAATGTAATTAGCATGCCGAATATTACTTGGAATGTGAATTGGAACGAAATCGCCAATAGGTAAGGCCATTTTACAATTTGGGCCCAAGTTAGAAGCAGAGCCTAAGGTGTAAATTATCGATAGTCAATATCTCGGAAACTATAAGAGATAATGCAATTTGGCAACCGGCAATGTAATTAGCATGCCGAATATTACTTGGAATGTGAATTGGAACGAAATCGCCAATAGATAAGACCATTTTACAATTTGGGCCCAAGTTAGAAGCAGAGCCTAAGGTGTAAATTATCGATAGTCCATATCTCGGAAACTATAAGAGATAATGCAATTTGGCAACCGGCAATGTAATTAGCATGCCGAATATTACTTGGAATGTGAATTGGAACGAAATCGCCAATAGGTAAGACCATTTTACAATTTGGGCCCAAGTTAGAAGCAGAGCCTAAGGTGTAAATTATCGATAGTCAATATCTCGGAAACTATAAGAGATAATTCAATTTGGCAACCGGCAATGTAATTAGCATGCCGAATATTACTTGGAATGTGAATTGGAACGAAATCGCCAATAGATAAGACCATTTTACAATTTGGGCCCAAGTTAGAAGCAGAGCCTAAGGTGTAAATTATCGATAGTCCATATCTCGGAAACTATAAGAGATAATGCAATTTGGCAACCGGCAATGTAATTAGCATGCCGAATATTACTTGGAATGTGAATTGGAACGATATCGCCAATAGATAAGACGATTTTACAATTTGGGCCCAAGTTAGAAGCAGAGCCTAAGGTGTAAATTATCGATAGTCCATATCTCGGAAACTATAAGAGATAATGCAATTTGGCAACCGGCAATGTAATTAGCATGCCGAATATTACTTGGAATGTGAATTGGAACGAAATCGCCAATAGATAAGACCATTTTACAATTTGGGCCCAAGTTAGAAGCAGAGCCTAAGGTGTAAATTATCGATAGTCCATATCTCGGAAACTATAAGAGATAATGCAATTTGGCAACCGGCAATGTAATTAGCATGCCGAATATTACTTGGAATGTGAATTGGAACGAAATCGCCAATAGATAAGACCATTTTACAATTTGGGCCCAAGTTAGAAGCAGAGCCTAAGGTGTAAATTATCGATAGTCCATATCTCGGAAACTATAAGAGATAATGCAATTTGGCAACCGGCAATGTAATTAGCATGCCGAATATTACTTGGAATGTGAATTGGAATGAAATCGCCAATAGATAAGACCATTTTACAATTTGGGCCCAAGTTAGAAGCAGAGCCTAAGATGTAAATTATCGATAGTCCATATCTCGGAAACTATAAGAGATAATGCAATTTGGCAACCGGCAATGTAATTAGCATGCCGAATATTACTTGGAATGTGAATTGGAACGAAATCGCCAATAGATAAGACCATTTTACAATTTGGGCCCAAGTTAGAAGCAGAGCCTAAGGTGTAAATTATCGATAGTCCATATCTCGGAAACTATAAGAGATAATGCAATTTGGCAACCGGCAATGTAATTAGCATGCCGAATATTACTTGGAATGTGAATTGGAACGAAATCGCCAATAGGTAAGACCATTTTACAATTTGGGCCCAAGTTAGAAGCAGAGCCTAAGGTGTAAATTATCGATAGTCCATATCTCGGAAACTATAAGAGATAATGCAATTTGGCAACCGGCAATGTAATTAGCATGCCGAATATTACTTGGAATGTGAATTGGAACGATATCGCCAATAGATAAGACGATTTTACAATTTGGGCCCAAGTTAGAAGCAGAGCCTAAGGTGTAAATTATCGATAGTCCATATCTCGGAAACTATAAGAGATAATGCAATTTGGCAACCGGCAATGTAATTAGCATGCCGAATATTACTTGGAATGTGAATTGGAACGAAATCGCCAATAGATAAGACCATTTTACAATTTGGGCCCAAGTTAGAAGCAGAGCCTAAGGTGTAAATTATCGATAGTCCATATCTCGGAAACTATAAGAGATAATGCAATTTGGCAACCGGCAATGTAATTAGCATGCCGAATATTACTTGGAATGTGAATTGGAACGAAATCGCCAATAGATAAGACCATTTTACAATTTGGGCCCAAGTTAGAAGCAGAGCCTAAGGTGTAAATTATCGATAGTCCATATCTCGGAAACTATAAGAGATAATGCAATTTGGCAACCGGCAATGTAATTAGCATGCCGAATATTACTTGGAATGTGAATTGGAATGAAATCGCCAATAAGACCATTTTACAATTTGGGCCCAAGTTAGAAGCAGAGCCTAAGATGTAAATTATCGATAGTCCATATCTCGGAAACTATAAGAGATAATGCAATTTGGCAACCGGCAATGTAATTAGCATGCCGAATATTACTTGGAATGTGAATTGGAACGAAATCGCCAATAGATAAGACCATTTTACAATTTGGGCCCAAGTTAGAAGCAGAGCCTAAGGTGTAAATTATCGATAGTCCATATCTCGGAAACTATAAGAGATAATGCAATTTGGCAACCGGCAATGTAATTAGCATGCCGAATATTACTTGGAATGTGAATTGGAACGAAATCGCCAATAGGTAAGACCATTTTACAATTTGGGCCCAAGTTAGAAGCAGAGCCTAAGGTGTAAATTATCGATAGTCCATATCTCGGAAACTATAAGAGATAATTCAATTTGGCAACCGGCAATGTAATTAGCATGCCGGATATTACTTGGAATGTGAATTGGAACGAAATCGCCAATAGATAAGACCATTTTACAATTTGGGCCCAAGTTAGAAGCAGAGCCTAAGGTGTAAATTACCGATAGTCCATATCTCGGAAACTATAAGAGATAATGCAATTTGGCAACCGGCAATGTAATTAGCATGCCGAATATTACTTGGAATGTGAATTGGAACGAAATCGCACATAGATAAGACGATTTTACAATTTGGGCCCAAGTTAGAAGCAGAGCCTAAGGTGTAAATTATCGATAGTCAATATCTCGGAAACTATAAGAGATAATGCAATTTGGCAACCGGCAATGTAATTAGCATGCCGAATATTACTTGGAATGTGAATTGGAACGAAATCGCCAATAGATAAGACCATTTTACAATTTGGGCCCAAGTTAGAAGCAGAGCCTAAGGTGTAAATTATCGATAGTCCATATCTCGGAAACTATAAGAGATAATGCAATTTGGCAACCGGCAATGTAATTAGCATGCCGAATATTACTTGGAATGTGAATTGGAACGAAATCGCCAATAGGTAAGGCCATTTTACAATTTGGGCCCAAGTTAGAAGCAGAGCCTAAGGTGTAAATTATCGATAGTCAATATCTCGGAAACTATAAGAGATAATTCAATTTGGCAACCGGCAATGTAATTAGCATGCCGAATATTACTTGGAATGTGAATTGGAACGAAATCGCCAATAGATAAGACCATTTTACAATTTGGGCCCAAGTTAGAAGCAGAGCCTAAGGTGTAAATTATCGATAGTCCATATCTCGGAAACTATAAGAGATAATGCAATTTGGCAACCGGCAATGTAATTAGCATGCCGAATATTACTTGGAATGTGAGTTGGAACGATATCGCCAATAGATAAGACCATTTTACAATTTGGGCCCAAGTTAGAAGCAGAGCCTAAGGTGTAAATTATCGATAGTCCATATCTCGGAAACTATAAGAGATAATGCAATTTTGCAACCGGCAATGTAATTAGCATGCCGAATATTACTTGGAATGTGAATTGGAACGAAATCGCCAATAGATAAGACCATTTTACAATTTGGGCCCAAGTTAGAAGCAGAGCCTAAGGTGTAAATTATCGATAGTCCATATCTCGGAAACTATAAGAGATAATGCAATTTGGCAACCGGCAATGTAATTAGCATGCCGAATATTACTTGGAATGTGAATTGGAACGAAATCGCCAATAGATAAGACCATTTTACAATTTGGGCCCAAGTTAGAAGCAGAGCCTAAGGTGTAAATTATTGATAGTCCATATCTCGGAAACTATAAGAGATAATGCAATTTCGCAACCGGCAATGTAATTAGCATGCCGAATATTACTTGGAGTGTGAATTGGAACGAAATCGCCAATGATAAGACCATTTTACAATTTGGGCCCAAGTTAGAAGCAGAGCCTAAGATGTAAATTATCGATAGTCCATATCTCGGAAACTATAAGAGATAATGCAATTTGGCAACCGGCAATGTAATTAGCATGCCGAATATTACTTGGAATGTGAATTGGAACGAAATCGCCAATAGATAAGACCATTTTACAATTTGTGCCCAAGTTAGAAGCAGAGCCTAAGGTGTAAATTATCGATAGTCCATATCTCGGAAACTATAAGAGATAATGCAATTTGGCAACCGGCAATGTAATTAGCATGCCGAATATTACTTGGAATGTGAATTGGAACGAAATCGCCAATAGGTAAGACCATTTTACAATTTGGGCCCAAGTTAGAAGCAGAGCCTAAGGTGTAAATTATCGATAGTCCATATCTCGGAAACTATAAGAGATAATTCAATTTGGCAACCGGCAATGTAATTAGCATGCCGGATATTACTTGGAATGTGAATTGGAACGAAATCGCCAATAGATAAGACCATTTTACAATTTGGGCCCAAGTTAGAAGCAGAGCCTAAGGTGTAAATTACCGATAGTCCATATCTCGGAAACTATAAGAGATAATGCAATTTGGCAACCGGCAATGTAATTAGCATGCCGAATATTACTTGGAATGTGAATTGGAACGAAATCGCACATAGATAAGACGATTTTACAATTTGGGCCCAAGTTAGAAGCAGAGCCTAAGGTGTAAATTATCGATAGTCAATATCTCGGAAACTATAAGAGATAATGCAATTTGGCAACCGGCAATGTAATTAGCATGCCGAATATTACTTGGAATGTGAATTGGAACGAAATCGCCAATAGATAAGACCATTTTACAATTTGGGCCCAAGTTAGAAGCAGAGCCTAAGGTGTAAATTATCGATAGTCCATATCTCGGAAACTATAAGAGATAATGCAATTTGGCAACCGGCAATGTAATTAGCATGCCGAATATTACTTGGAATGTGAATTGGAACGAAATCGCCAATAGGTAAGACCATTTTACAATTTGGGCCCAAGTTAGAAGCAGAGCCTAAGGTGTAAATTATCGATAGTCAATATCTCGGAAACTATAAGAGATAATTCAATTTGGCAACCGGCAATGTAATTAGCATGCCGAATATTACTTGGAATGTGAATTGGAACGAAATCGCCAATAGATAAGACCATTTTACAATTTGGGCCCAAGTTAGAAGCAGAGCCTAAGGTGTAAATTATCGATAGTCCATATCTCGGAAACTATAAGAGATAATGCAATTTGGCAACCGGCAATGTAATTAGCATGCCGAATATTACTTGGAATGTGAATTGGAACGATATCGCCAATAGATAAGACGATTTTACAATTTGGGCCCAAGTTAGAAGCAGAGCCTAAGGTGTAAATTATCGATAGTCCATATCTCGGAAACTATAAGAGATAATGCAATTTGGCAACCGGCAATGTAATTAGCATGCCGAATATTACTTGGAATGTGAATTGGAACGAAATCGCCAATAGATAAGACCATTTTACAATTTGGGCCCAAGTTAGAAGCAGAGCCTAAGGTGTAAATAATCGATAGTCCATATCTCGGAAACTATAAGAGGTAATGCAATTTGGCAACCGGCAATGTAATTAGCATGCCGAATATTACTTGGAATGTGAATTGGAACGAAATCGCCAATAGAGAAGACCATTTTACAATTTGGGCCCAAGTTAGAAGCAGAGCCTAAGGTGTAAATTATCGATAGTCCATATCTCGGAAACTATAAGAGATAATGCAATTTGGCAACCGGCAATGTAATTAGCATGCCGAATATTACTTGGAATGTGAATTGGAACGAAATCGCCAATAGATAAGACCATTTTACAATTTGGGCCCAAGTTAGAAGCAGAGCCTAAGGTGTAAATTATCGATAGTCCATATCTCGGAAACTATAAGAGATAATGCAATTTGGCAACCGGCAATGTAATTAGCATGCCGAATATTACTTGGAATGTGAATTGGAATGAAATCGCCAATAGATAAGACCATTTTACAATTTGGGCCCAAGTTAGAAGCAGAGCCTAAGGTGTAAATTATCGATAGTCCATATCTCGGAAACTATAAGAGATAATGCAATTTGGCAACCGGCAATGTAATTAGCATGCCGAATATTACTTGGAATGTGAATTGGAACGAAATCGCCAATAGATAAGACCATTTTACAATTTGGGCCCAAGTTAGAAGCAGAGCCTAAGGTGTAAATTATTGATAGTCCATATCTCGGAAACTATAAGAGATAATGCAATTTGGCAACCGGCAATGTAATTAGCATGCCGAATATTACTTGGAATGTGAATTGGAACGAAATCGCCAATAGATAAGACCATTTTACAATTTGGGCCCAAGTTAGAAGCAGAGCCTAAGGTGTAAATTATCGATAGTCCATATCTCGGAAACTATAAGAGATAATGCAATTTGGCAACCGGCAATGTAATTAGCATGCCGAATATTACTTGGAATGTGAATTGGAATGAAATCGCCAATAGATAAGACCATTTTACAATTTGGGCCCAAGTTAGAAGCAGAGCCTAAGGTGTAAATTATCGATAGTCCATATCTCGGAAACTATAAGAGATAATGCAATTTGGCAACCGGCAATGTAATTAGCATGCCGAATATTACTTGGAATGTGAATTGGAACGAAATCGCCAATAGATAAGACCATTTTACAATTTGGGCCCAAGTTAGAAGCAGAGCCTAAGGTGTAAATTATTGATAGTCCATATCTCGGAAACTATAAGAGATAATGCAATTTCGCAACCGGCAATGTAATTAGCATGCCGAATAATACTTGGAGTGTGAATTGGAACGAAATCGCCAATAGATAAGACCATTTTACAATTTGGGCCCAAGTTAGAAGCAGAGCCTAAGGTGTAAATTATCGATAGTCCATATCTCGGAAACTATAAGGGATAATGCAATTTGGCAACCGGCAATGTAATTAGCATGCCGAATATTACTTGGAATGTGAATTGGAACGAAATCGCCAATAGATAAGACCAGTTTACAATTTGGGCCCAAGTTAGAAGCAGAGCCTAAGGTGTAAATTATCGATAGTCCATATCTCGGAAACTATAAGAGATAATGCAATTTGGCAACCGGCAATGTAATTAGCATGCCGAATATTACTTGGAATGTGAATTGGAACGAAATCGCCAATAGATAAGACCATTTTACAATTTGGGCCCAAGTTAGAAGCAGAGCCTAAGGTGTAAATTATCGATAGTCCATATCTCGGAAACTATAAGAGATAATGCAATTTGGCAACCGGCAATGTAATTAGCATGCCGAATATTACTTGGAATGTGAATTGGAACGAAATCGCCAATAGATAAGACCATTTTACAATTTGGGCCCAAGTTAGAAGCAGAGCCTAAGGTGTAAATTATTGATAGTCCATATCTCGGAAACTATAAGAGATAATGCAATTTCGCAACCGGCAATGTAATTAGCATGCCGAATATTACTTGGAGTGTGAATTGGAACGAAATCGCCAATAGATAAGACCATTTTACAATTTGGGCCCAAGTTAGAAGCAGAGCCTAAGGTGTAAATTATCGATAGTCCATATCTCGGAAACTATAAGAGATAATGCAATTTGGCAACAGGCAATGTAATTAGCATGCCGAATATTACTTGGAATGTGAACTGGAACGAAATCGCCAATAGATAAGACCATTTTACAATTTGGGCCCAAGTTAGAAGCAGAGCCTAAGATGTAAATTATCGATAGTCCATATCTCGGAAACTATAAGAGATAATGCAATTTGGCAACCGGCAATGTAATTAGCATGCCGAATATTACTTGGAATGTGAATTGGAACGAAATCGCCAATAGATAAGACCATTTTACAATTTGGGCCCAAGTTAGAAGCAGAGCCTAAGGTGTGAATTATCGATAGTCCATATCTCGGAAACTATAATAGATAATTCAATTTGGCAACCGGCAATGTAATTAGCATGCCGGATATTACTTGGAATGTGAATTGGAACGAAATCGCCAATAGATAAGACCATTTTACAATTTGGGCCCAAGTTAGAAGCAGAGCCTAAGGTGTAAATTATCGATAGTCCATATCTCGGAAACTATAAGAGATAATGCAATTTGGCAACCGGCAATGTAATTAGCATGCCGAATATTACTTGGAATGTGAATTGGAACGAAATCGCCAATAGATAAGACGATTTTACAATTTGGGCCCAAGTTAGAAGCAGAGCCTAAGGTGTAAATTATCGATAGTCCATATCTCGGAAACTATAAGAGATAATGCAATTTGGCAACCGGCAATGTAATTAGCATGCCGAATATTACTTGGAATGTGAATTGGAACGAAATCGCCAATAGATAAGACCATTTTACAATTTGGGCCCAAGTTAGAAACAGAGCCTAAGGTGTAAATTATCGATAGTCCATATCTCGGAAACTATAAGAGATAATGCAATTTGGCAACCGGCAATGTAATTAGCATGCCGAATATTACTTGGAATGTGAATTGGAACGAAATCGCCAATAGATAAGACCATTTTACAATTTGGGCCCAAGTTAGAAGCAGAGCCTAAGGTGTAAATTATTGATAGTCCATATCTCGGAAACTATAAGAGATAATGCAATTTCGCAACCGGCAATGTAATTAGCATGCCGAATATTACTTGGAGTGTGAATTGGAACGAAATCGCCAATAGATAAGACCATTTTACAATTTGGGCCCAAGTTAGAAGCAGAGCCTAAGGTGTAAATTATCGATAGTCCATATCTCGGAAACTATAAGAGATAATGCAATTTGGCAACCGGCAATGTAATTAGCATGCCGAATATTACTTGGAATGTGAATTGGAACGAAATCGCCAATAGATAAGACCATTTTACAATTTGGGCCCAAGTTAGAAGCAGAGCCTAAGGTGTAAATTATCGATAGTCCATATCTCGGAAACTATAAGAGATAATGCAATTTGGCAACCGGCAATGTAATTAGCATGCCGAATATTACTTGGAATGTGAATTGGAACGAAATCGCCAATAGATAAGACCATTTTACAATTTGGGCCCAAGTTAGAAGCAGAGCCTAAGGTGTAAATTATCGATAGTCCATATCTCGGAAACTATAAGAGATAATGCAATTTGGCAACCGGCAATGTAATTAGCATGCCGAATATTACTTGGAATGTGAATTGGAACGAAATCGCCAATAGATAAGACCATTTTACAATTTGGGCCCAAGTTAGAAGCAGAGCCTAAGGTGTAAATTATTGATAGTCCATATCTCGGGAACTATAAGAGATAATGCAATTTCGCAACCGGCAATGTAA
Organism: Rhynchophorus ferrugineus; assembly: GCF_030347505.1. Classification (NCBI taxonomy): domain Eukaryota; kingdom Metazoa; phylum Arthropoda; class Insecta; order Coleoptera; family Curculionidae; genus Rhynchophorus; species Rhynchophorus ferrugineus. The sequence goes on along the minus strand of NW_027472720.1, from coordinate 275,192 downwards.
TTAGCATGCCGAATATTACTTGGAGTGTGAATTGGAACGAAATCGCCAATAGATAAGACCATTTTACAATTTGGGCCCAAGTTAGAAGCAGAGCCTAAGGTGTAAATTATCGATAGTCCATATCTCGGAAACTATAAGAGATAATGCAATTTGGCAACAGGCAATGTAATTAGCATGCCGAATATTACTTGGAATGTGAACTGGAACGAAATCGCCAATAGATAAGACCATTTTACAATTTGGGCCCAAGTTAGAAGCAGAGCCTAAGATGTAAATTATCGATAGTCCATATCTCGGAAACTATAAGAGATAATGCAATTTGGCAACCGGCAATGTAATTAGCATGCCGAATATTACTTGGAATGTGAATTGGAACGAAATCGCCAATAGATAAGACCATTTTACAATTTGGGCCCAAGTTAGAAGCAGAGCCTAAGGTGTAAATTATCGATAGTCCATATCTCGGAAACTATAAGAGATAATTCAATTTGGCAACCGGCAATGTAATTAGCATGCCGGATATTACTTGGAATGTGAATTGGAACGAAATCGCCAATAGATAAGACCATTTTACAATTTGGGCCCAAGTTAGAAGCAGAGCCTAAGGTGTAAATTATCGATAGTCCATATCTCGGAAACTAAGAGATAATGCAATTTGGCAACCGGCAATGTAATTAGCATGCCGAATATTACTTGGAATGTGAATTGGAACGAAATCGCCAATAGATAAGACGATTTTACAATTTGGGCCCAAGTTAGAAGCAGAGCCTAAGATGTAAATTATCGATAGTCCATATCTCGGAAACTATAAGAGATAATGCAATTTGGCAACCGGCAATGTAATTAGCATGCCGAATATTACTTGGAATGTGAATTGGAACGAAATCGCCAATAGATAAGACCATTTTACAATTTGGGCCCAAGTTAGAAGCAGAGCCTAAGGTGTAAATAATCGATAGTCCATATCTCGGAAACTATAAGAGATAATGCAATTTGGCAACCGGCAATGTAATTAGCATGCCGAATATTACTTGGAATGTGAATTGGAACGAAATCGCCAATAGGTAAGACAATTTTACAATTTGGGCCCAAGTTAGAAGCAGATCCTAAGGTGTAAATTATCGATAGTCCATATCTCGGAAACTATAAGAGATAATTCAATTTGGCAACCGGCAATGTAATTAGCATGCCGGATATTACTTGGAATGTGAATTGGAACGAAATCGCCAATAGATAAGACCATTTTACAATTTGGGCCCAAGTTAGAAGCAGAGCATAAGGTGTAAATTACCGATAGTCCATATCTCGGAAACTATAAGAGATAATGCAATTTGGCAACCGGCAATGTAATTAGCATGCCGAATATTACTTGGAATGTGAATTGGAACGAAATCGCACATAGATAAGACGATTTTACAATTTGGGCCCAAGTTAGAAGCAGAGCCTAAGATGTAAATTATCGATAGTCCATATCTCGGAAACTATAAGAGATAATGCAATTTGGCAACCGGCAATGTAATTAGCATGCCGAATATTACTTGGAATGTGAATTGGAACGAAATCGCCAATAGAGAAGACCATTTTACAATTTGGGCCCAAGTTAGAAGCAGAGCCTAAGGTGTAAATTATCGATAGTCCATATCTCGGAAACTATAAGAGATAAAGCAATTTGGCAACCGGCAATGTAATTAGCATGCCGAATATTACTTGGAATGTGAATTGGAACGAAATCGCCAATAGATAAGACCATTTTACAATTTGGGCACAAGTTAGAAGCAGAGCCTAAGGTGTAAATTATCGATAGTCCATATCTCGGAAACTATAAGAGATAATGCAATTTGGCAACCGGCAATGTAATTAGCATGCCGAATATTACTTGGAATGTGAATTGGAACGAAATCGCCAATAGATAAGACCATTTTACAATTTGGGCCCAAGTTAGAAGCAGAGCCTAAGGTGTAAATTATTGATAGTCCATATCTCGGAAACTATAAGAGATAATGCAATTTCGCACCCGGCAATGTAATTAGCATGCCGAATATCACTTGGAATGTGAATTGGGACGAAATCGCCAATAGATAAGACCATTTTACAATTTGGGCCCAAGTTAGAAGCAGAGCCTAAGGTGTAAATTATCGATAGTCCATATCTCGGAAACTATAAGAGATAATGCAATTTGGCAACCGGCAATGTAATTAGCATGCCGAATATTACTTGGAATGTGAATTGGAACGAAATCGCCAATAGATAAGACCATTTTACAATTTGGGCCCAAGTTAGAAGCAGAGCCTAAGGTGTAAATTATCGATAGTCCATATCTCGGAAACTATAAGAGATAATGCAATTTGGCAACCGGCAATGTAATTAGCATGCCGAATATTACTTGGAATGTGAATTGGAACGAAATCGCCAATAGATAAGACCATTTTACAATTTGGGCCCAAGTTAGAAGCAGAGCCTAAGGTGTAAATTATCGATAGTTCATATCTCGGAAACTATAAGAGATAATGCAATTTGGCAACCGGCAATGTAATTAGCATGCCGAATATTACTTGGAATGTGAATTGGAACGAAATCGCCAATAGATAAGACCATTTTACAATTTGGGCCCAAGTTAGAAGCAGAGCATAAGGTGTAAATTATCGATAGTCCATATCTCGGAAACTATAAGAGATAATGCAATTTGGCAACCGGCAATGTAATTAGCATGCCGAATATTACTTGGAATGTGAATTGGAACGAAATCGCCAATAGGTAAGACCATTTTACAATTTGGGCCCAAGTTAGAAGCAGAGCCTAAGGTGTAAATTATCGATAGTCCATATCTCGGAAACTATAAGAGATAATGCAATTTGGCAACCGGCAATGTAATTAGCATGCCGAATATTACTTGGAATGTGAATTGGAACGAAATCGCCAATAGGTAAGACCATTTTACAATTTGGGCCCAAATTAGAAGCAGAGCCTAAGGTGTAAATTATCGATAGTCCATATCTCGGAAACTATAAGAGATAATTCAATTTGGCAACCGGCAATATAATTAGCATGCCGAATATTACTTGGAATGTGAATTGGAACGAAATCGCCAATAGATAAGACCATTTTACAATTTGGGCCCAAGTTAGAAGCAGAGCCTAAGGTGTAAATTATCGATAGTCCATATCTCGGAAACTATAAGAGATAATGCAATTTGGCAACCGGCAATGTAAATAGCATGCCGAATATTACTTGGAATGTGAATTGGAACGAAATCGCCAATAGATAAGACCATTTTACAATTTGGGCCCAAGTTAGAAGCAGAGCCTAAGGTGTAAATTATCGATAGTCCATATCTCGGAAACTATAAGAGATAATGCAATTTGGCAACCGGCAATGTAATTAGCATGCCGAATATTACTTGGAATGTGAATTGGAACGAAATCGCCAATAGATAAGACCATTTTACAATTTGGGCCCAAGTTAGAAGCAGAGCCTAAGGTGTTAATTATCGATAGTCCATATCTCGGAAACTATAAGAGATAATGCAATTTGGCAACCGGCAATGTAATTAGCATGCCGAATATTACTTGGAATGTGAATTGGAACGAAATCGCCAATAGATAAGACCATTTTACAATTTGGGCCCAAGTTAGAAGCAGAGCCTAAGGTGTAAATTATCGATAGTTCATATCTCGGAAACTATAAGAGATAATGCAATTTGGCAACCGGCAATGTAATTAGCATGCCGAATATTACTTGGAATGTGAATTGGAACGAAATCGCCAATAGATAAGACCATTTTACAATTTGGGCCCAAGTTAGAAGCAGAGCATAAGGTGTAAATTATCGATAGTCCATATCTCGGAAACTATAAGAGATAATGCAATTTGGCAACCGGCAATGTAATTAGCATGCCGAATATTACTTGGAATGTGAATTGGAACGAAATCGCCAATAGGTAAGACCATTTTACAATTTGGGCCCAAGTTAGAAGCAGAGCCTAAGGTGTAAATTATCGATAGTCCATATCTCGGAAACTATAAGAGATAATGCAATTTGGCAACCGGCAATGTAATTAGCATGCCGAATATTACTTGGAATGTGAATTGGAACGAAATCGCCAATAGATAAGACCATTTTACAATTTGGGCCCAAGTTAGAAGCAGAGCCTAAGGTGTAAATTATCGATAGTCCATATCTCGGAAACTATAAGAGATAATGCAATTTGGCAACCGGCAATGTAATTAGCATGCCGAATATTACTTGGAATGTGAATTGGAACGAAATCGCCAATAGATAAGACCATTTTACAATTTGGGCCCAAGTTAGAAGCAGAGCCTAAGGTGTAAATTATCGATAGTCCATATCTCGGAAACTATAAGAGATAATGCAATTTGGCAACCGGCAATGTAATTAGCATGCCGAATATTACTTGGAATGTGAATTGGAACGAAATCGCCAATAGATAAGACCATTTTACAATTTGGGCCCAAGTTAGAAGCAGAGCCTAAGGTGTAAATTATCGATAGTCCATATCTCGGAAACTATAAGAGATAATGCAATTTGGCAACCGGCAATGTAATTAGCATGCCGAATATTACTTGGAATGTGAATTGGAACGAAATCGCCAATAGATAAGACCATTTTACAATTTGGGCCCAAGTTAGAAGCAGAGCCTAAGGTGTAAATTATTGATAGTCCATATCTCGGAAACTATAAGAGATAATGCAATTTGGCAACCGGCAATGTAATTAGCATGCCGAATATTACTTGGAATGTGAATTGGAACGAAATCGCCAATAGAGAAGACCATTTTACAATTTGGGCCCAAGTTAGAAGCAGAGCCTAAGGTGTAAATTATCGATAGTCCATATCTCGGAAACTATAAGAGATAATGCAATTTGGCAACCGGCAATGTAAATAGCATGCCGAATATTACTTGGAATGTGAATTGGAACGAAATCGCCAATAGATAAGACCATTTTACAATTTGGGCCCAAGTTAGAAGCAGAGCCTAAGGTGTAAATTATCGATAGTCCATATCTCGGAAACTATAAGAGATAATGCAATTTGGCAACCGGCAATGTAATTAGCATGCCGAATATTACTTGGAATGTGAATTGGAACGAAATCGCCAATAGATAAGACCATTTTACAATTTGGGCCCAAGTTAGAAGCAGAGCCTAAGGTGTAAATTATTGATAGTCCATATCTCGGAAACTATAAGAGATAATGCAATTTCGCACCCGGCAATGTAATTAGCATGCCGAATATCACTTGGAATGTGAATTGGGACGAAATCGCCAATAGATAAGACCATTTTACAATTTGGGCCCAAGTTAGAAGCAGATCCTAAGGTGTAAATTATCGATAGTCCATATCTCGGAAACTATAAGAGATAATGCAATTTGGCAAACGGCAATGTAATTAGCATGCCGAATATTACTTGGAATGTGAATTGGAACGAAATCGCCAATAGATAAGACCATTTTACAATTTGGGCCCAAGTTAGAAGCAGAGCCTAAGGTGTAAATTATCGATAGTCCATATCTCGGAAACTATAAGAGATAATGCAATTTGGCAACCGGCAATGTAATTAGCATGCCGAATATTACTTGGAATGTGAATTGGAACGAAATCGCCAATAGATAAGACCATTTTACAATTTGGGCCCAAGTTAGAAGCAGAGCCTAAGGTGTAAATTATCGATAGTCCATATCTCGGAAACTATAAGAGATAATGCAATTTGGCAACCGGCAATGTAATTAGCATGCCGAATATTACTTGGAATGTGAATTGGAACGAAATCGCCAATAGATAAGACCATTTTACAATTTGGGCCCAAGTTAGAAGCAGAGCCTAAGGTGTAAATTATCGATAGTCCATATCTCGGAAACTATAAGAGATAATGCAATTTGGCAACCGGCAATGTAATTAGCATGCCGAATATTACTTGGAATGTGAATTGGAACGAAATCGCCAATAGATAAGACCATTTTACAATTTGGGCCCAAGTTAGAAGCAGAGCCTAAGGTGTAAATTATCGATAGTTCATATCTCGGAAACTATAAGAGATAATGCAATTTGGCAACCGGCAATGTAATTAGCATGCCGAATATTACTTGGAATGTGAATTGGAACGAAATCGCCAATAGATAAGACCATTTTACAATTTGGGCCCAAGTTAGAAGCAGAGCATAAGGTGTAAATTATCGATAGTCCATATCTCGGAAACTATAAGAGATAATGCAATTTGGCAACCGGCAATGTAATTAGCATGCCGAATATTACTTGGAATGTGAATTGGAACGAAATCGCCAATAGGTAAGACCATTTTACAATTTGGGCCCAAGTTAGAAGCAGAGCCTAAGGTGTAAATTATCGATAGTCCATATCTCGGAAACTATAAGAGATAATGCAATTTGGCAACCGGCAATGTAATTAGCATGCCGAATATTACTTGGAATGTGAATTGGAACGAAATCGCCAATAGGTAAGACCATTTTACAATTTGGGCCCAAATTAGAAGCAGAGCCTAAGGTGTAAATTATCGATAGTCCATATCTCGGAAACTATAAGAGATAATTCAATTTGGCAACCGGCAATATAATTAGCATGCCGAATATTACTTGGAATGTGAATTGGAACGAAATCGCCAATAGATAAGACCATTTTACAATTTGGGCCCAAGTTAGAAGCAGAGCCTAAGGTGTAAATTATTGATAGTCCATATCTCGGAAACTATAAGAGATAATGCAATTTGGCAACCGGCAATGTAATTAGCATGCCGAATATTACTTGGAATGTGAATTGGAACGAAATCGCCAATAGAGAAGACCATTTTACAATTTGGGCCCAAGTTAGAAGCAGAGCCTAAGGTGTAAATTATCGATAGTCCATATCTCGGAAACTATAAGAGATAATGCAATTTGGCAACCGGCAATGTAATTAGCATGCCGAATATTACTTGGAATGTGAATTGGAACGAAATCGCCAATAGATAAGACCATTTTACAATTTGGGCCCAAGTTAGAAGCAGAGCCTAAGGTGTAAATTATCGATAGTCCATATCTCGGAAACTATAAGAGATAATGCAATTTGGCAACCGGCAATGTAATTAGCATGCCGAATATTACTTGGAATGTGAATTGGAACGAAATCGCCAATAGATAAGACCATTTTACAATTTGGGCCCAAGTTAGAAGCAGAGCCTAAGGTGTAAATTATTGATAGTCCATATCTCGGAAACTATAAGAGATAATGCAATTTCGCACCCGGCAATGTAATTAGCATGCCGAATATCACTTGGAATGTGAATTGGGACGAAATCGCCAATAGATAAGACCATTTTACAATTTGGGCCCAAGTTAGAAGCAGATCCTAAGGTGTAAATTATCGATAGTCCATATCTCGGAAACTATAAGAGATAATGCAATTTGGCAAACGGCAATGTAATTAGCATGCCGAATATTACTTGGAATGTGAATTGGAACGAAATCGCCAATAGATAAGACCATTTTACAATTTGGGCCCAAGTTAGAAGCAGAGCCTAAGGTGTAAATTATCGATAGTCCATATCTCGGAAACTATAAGAGATAATGCAATTTGGCAACCGGCAATGTAATTAGCATGCCGAATATTACTTGGAATGTGAATTGGAACGAAATCGCCAATAGATAAGACCATTTTACAATTTGGGCCCAAGTTAGAAGCAGAGCCTAAGGTGTAAATTATCGATAGTCCATATCTCGGAAACTATAAGAGATAATGCAATTTGGCAACCGGCAATGTAATTAGCATGCCGAATATTACTTGGAATGTGAATTGGAACGCAATCGCCAATAGATAAGACCATTTTACAATTTGGGCCCAAGTTAGAAGCAGAGCATAAGGTGTAAATTATCGATAGTCCATATCTCGGAAACTATAAGAGATAATGCAATTTGGCAACCGGCAATGTAATTAGCATGCCGAATATTACTTGGAATGTGAATTGGAACGAAATCGCCAATAGGTAAGACCATTTTACAATTTGGGCCCAAGTTAGAAGCAGAGCCTAAGGTGTAAATTATCGATAGTCCATATCTCGGAAACTATAAGAGATAATGCAATTTGGCAACCGGCAATGTAATTAGCATGCCGAATATTACTTGGAATGTGAATTGGAACGAAATCGCCAATAGGTAAGACCATTTTACAATTTGGGCCCAAGTTAGAAGCAGAGCCTAAGGTGTAAATTATCGATAGTCCATATCTCGGAAACTATAAGAGATAATTCAATTTGGCAACCGGCAATATAATTAGCATGCCGAATATTACTTGGAATGTGAATTGGAACGAAATCGCCAATAGATAAGACCATTTTACAATTTGGGCCCAAGTTAGAAGCAGAGCCTAAGGTGTAAATTATTGATAGTCCATATCTCGGAAACTATAAGAGATAATGCAATTTGGCAACCGGCAATGTAATTAGCATGCCGAATATTACTTGGAATGTGAATTGGAACGAAATCGCCAATAGATAAGACCATTTTACAATTTGGGCCCAAGTTAGAAGCAGAGCCTAAGGTGTAAATTATCGATAGTCCATATCTCGGAAACTATAAGAGATAATGCAATTTGGCAACCGGCAATGTAATTAGCATGCCGAATATTACTTGGAATGTGAATTGGAACGAAATCGCCAATAGATAAGACCATTTTACAATTTGGGCCCAAGTTAGAAGCATAGCCTAAGGTGTAAATTATCGATAGTCCATATCTCGGAAACTATAAGAGATAATGCAATTTGGCAACCGGCAATGTAATTAGCATGCCGAATATTACTTGGAATGTGAATTGGAACGAAATCGCCAATAGATAAGAAGATTTTACAATTTGGGCCCAAGTTAGAGGCAGAGCCTAAGGTGTAAATTATCGATAGTCCATATCTCGGAAACTATAAGAGATAATGCAATTTGGCAACCGGCAATGTAATTAGCATGCCGAATATTACTTGGAATGTGAATTGGAACGAAATCGCCAATAGATAAGACCATTTTACAATTTGGGCCCAAGTTAGAAGCAGAGCCTAAGGTGTAAATTATTGATAGTCCATATCTCGGAAACTATAAGAGATAATGCAATTTCGCAACCGGCAATGTAATTAGCATGCCGAATATCACTTGGAATGTGAATTGGGACGAAATCGCCAATAGATAAGACCATTTTACAATTTGGGCCCAAGTTAGAAGCAGAGCCTAAGGTGTAAATTATCGATAGTCCATATCTCGGAAACTATAAGAGATAATGCAATTTGGCAACCGGCAATGTAATTAGCATGCCCAATATTACTTGGAATGTGAATTGGAACGAAATCGCCAATAGATAAGACCATTTTACAATTTGGACCCAAGTTAGAAGCAGAGCCTAAGGTGTAAATTATCGATAGTCCATATCTCGGAGACTATAAGAGATAATGCAATTTGGCAACCGGCAATGTAATTAGCATGCCGAATATTACTTGGAATGTGAATTGGAACGAAATCGCCAATAGATAAGACCATTTTACAATTTGGGCCCAAGTTAGAAGCAGAGCCTAAGGTGTAAATTATCGATAGTCCATATCTCGGAAACTATAAGAGATAATGCAATTTGGCAACCGGCAATGTAATTAGCATGCCCAATATTACTTGGAATGTGAATTGGAACGAAATCGCCAATAGATAAGACCATTTTACAATTTGGACCCAAGTTAGAAGCAGAGCCTAAGGTGTAAATTATCGATAGTCCATATCTCGGAAACTATAAGAGATAATGCAATTTCGCAACCGGCAATGTAATTAGCATGCCGAATATTACTTGGAATGTGAATTGGAACGAAATCGCCAATAGATAAGACCATTTTACAATTTGGGCCCAAGTTAGAAGCAGAGCCTAAGGTGTAAATTATCGATAGTCCATATCTCGGAAACTATAAGAGATAATGCAATTTGGCAACCGGCAATGTAATTAGCATGCCGAATATTACTTGGAATGTGAATTGGAACGAAATCGCCAATAGATAAGACCATTTTACAATTTGGGCCCAAGTTAGAAGCAGAGCCTATGGTATAAATTATCGATAGTCCATATCTCGGAAACTATAAGAGATAATGCAATTTGGCAACCGGCAATGTAATTAGCATGCCGAATATTACTTGGAATGTGAATTGGAACGAAATCGCCAATAGATAAGACCATTTTACAATTTGGGCCCAAGTTAGAAGCAGAGCCTATGGTCTAATTTATCGATAGTCCATATCTCGGAAACTATAAGAGTTAATGCAATTTGGCAACCGGCAATGTAATTAGCATGCCGAATATTACTTGGAATGTGAATTGGAACGAAATTGCCAATAGATAAGACCATTTTACAATTTGGGCCCAAGTTAGAAGCAGAGCCTAAGATGTAAATTATCGATAGTCCATATCTCTGAAACTATAAGAGATAATGCAATTTCGCAACCGGCAATGTAATTAGCATGCCGAATATTACTTGGAATGTGAATTGGGACGAAATCGCCAATAGATAAGGCCATTTTACAATTTGGGCCCAAGTTAGAAGCAGAGCCTAAGGTGTAAATTATCGATAGTCCATATCTCGGAAACTATAAGAGATAATGCAATTTGGCAACCGGCAATGTAATTAGCATGCCGAATATTACTTGGAATGTGAATTGGAACGAAATCGTCAATAGATAAGACCATTTTACAATTTGGGCCCAAGTTAGAAGCAGAGCCTAAGGTGTAAATTATTGATAATCCATATCTCGGAAACTATAAGAGATAATGCAATTTGGCAACCGGCAATGTAATTAGCATGCCGAATATTACTTGGAATGTGAATTGGAACGAAATCGCCAATAGATAAGACCATTTTACAATTTGGGCCCAAATTAGAAGCAGAGCCTAAGGTGTAAATTATCGATAGTCCATATCTCGGAAACTATAAGAGATAATGCAATTTGGCAACCGGCAATGTAATTAGCATACCGAATATTACTTGGAATGTGAATTGGAACGAAATTGCCAATAGGTAAGACCATTTTACAATTTGGGCCCAAGTTAGAAGCAGAGCCTAAGGTGTAAATTATCGATAGTCCATATCTCGGAAACTATAAGAGATAATGCAATTTGGCAACCGGCAATGTAATTAGCATGCCGAATATTACTTGGAATGTGAATTGGAACGAAATCGTCAATAGATACGACCATTTTACAATTTGGGCCCAAGTTAGAAGCAGAGCCTAAGGTGTAAATTATTGATAATCCATATCTCGGAAACTATAAGAGATAATGCAATTTGGCAACCGGCAATGTAATTAGCATGCCGAATATTACTTGGAATGTGAATTGGAACGAAATCGCCAATAGATAAGACCATTTTACAATTTGGGCCCAAGTTAGAAGCAGAGCCTAAGGTGCAAATTATTGATAGTCCATATCTCGGAAACTATAAGAGATAATGCAATTTGGCAACCGGCAATGTAATTAGCATGCCGAATATTACTTGGAATGTGAATTGGAACGAAATCGCCAATAGATAAGACCATTTTACAATTTGGGCCCAAGTTAGAAGCAGAGCCTAAGGTGTAAATTATCGATAGTCCATATCTCGGAAACTATAAGAGATAATGCAATTTGGCAACCGGCAATGTAATTAGCATGCCGAATATTACTTGGAATGTGAATTGGAACGAAATCGCCAATAGATAAGACCATTTTACAATTTGGGCCCAAGTTAGAAGCAGAGCCTAAGGTGTAAATTATCGATAGTCCATATCTCGGAAACTATAAGAGATAATGCAATTTGGCAACCGGCAATGTAATTAGCATGCCGAATATTACTTGGAATGTGAATTGGAACGCAATCGCCAATAGATAAGACCATTTTACAATTTGGGCCCAAGTTAGAAGCAGAGCATAAGGTGTAAATTATCGATAGTCCATATCTCGGAAACTATAAGAGATAATGCAATTTGGCAACCGGCAATGTAATTAGCATGCCGAATATTACTTGGAATGTGAATTGGAACGAAATCGCCAATAGGTAAGACCATTTTACAATTTGGGCCCAAGTTAGAAGCAGAGCCTAAGGTGTAAATTATCGATAGTCCATATCTCGGAAACTATAAGAGATAATGCAATTTGGCAACCGGCAATGTAATTAGCATGCCGAATATTACTTGGAATGTGAATTGGAACGAAATCGCCAATAGGTAAGACCATTTTACAATTTGGGCCCAAGTTAGAAGCAGAGCCTAAGGTGTAAATTATCGATAGTCCATATCTCGGAAACTATAAGAGATAATTCAATTTGGCAACCGGCAATATAATTAGCATGCCGAATATTACTTGGAATGTGAATTGGAACGAAATCGCCAATAGATAAGACCATTTTACAATTTGGGCCCAAGTTAGAAGCAGAGCCTAAGGTGTAAATTATTGATAGTCCATATCTCGGAAACTATAAGAGATAATGCAATTTGGCAACCGGCAATGTAATTAGCATGCCGAATATTACTTGGAATGTGAATTGGAACGAAATCGCCAATAGATAAGACCATTTTACAATTTGGGCCCAAGTTAGAAGCAGAGCCTAAGGTGTAAATTATCGATAGTCCATATCTCGGAAACTATAAGAGATAATGCAATTTGGCAACCGGCAATGTAATTAGCATGCCGAATATTACTTGGAATGTGAATTGGAACGAAATCGCCAATAGATAAGACCATTTTACAATTTGGGCCCAAGTTAGAAGCATAGCCTAAGGTGTAAATTATCGATAGTCCATATCTCGGAAACTATAAGAGATAATGCAATTTGGCAACCGGCAATGTAATTAGCATGCCGAATATTACTTGGAATGTGAATTGGAACGAAATCGCCAATAGATAAGAAGATTTTACAATTTGGGCCCAAGTTAGAGGCAGAGCCTAAGGTGTAAATTATCGATAGTCCATATCTCGGAAACTATAAGAGATAATGCAATTTGGCAACCGGCAATGTAATTAGCATGCCGAATATTACTTGGAATGTGAATTGGAACGAAATCGCCAATAGATAAGACCATTTTACAATTTGGGCCCAAGTTAGAAGCAGAGCCTAAGGTGTAAATTATTGATAGTCCATATCTCGGAAACTATAAGAGATAATGCAATTTCGCAACCGGCAATGTAATTAGCATGCCGAATATCACTTGGAATGTGAATTGGGACGAAATCGCCAATAGATAAGACCATTTTACAATTTGGGCCCAAGTTAGAAGCAGAGCCTAAGGTGTAAATTATCGATAGTCCATATCTCGGAAACTATAAGAGATAATGCAATTTGGCAACCGGCAATGTAATTAGCATGCCCAATATTACTTGGAATGTGAATTGGAACGAAATCGCCAATAGATAAGACCATTTTACAATTTGGACCCAAGTTAGAAGCAGAGCCTAAGGTGTAAATTATCGATAGTCCATATCTCGGAGACTATAAGAGATAATGCAATTTGGCAACCGGCAATGTAATTAGCATGCCGAATATTACTTGGAATGTGAATTGGAACGAAATCGCCAATAGATAAGACCATTTTACAATTTGGGCCCAAGTTAGAAGCAGAGCCTAAGGTGTAAATTATCGATAGTCCATATCTCGGAAACTATAAGAGATAATGCAATTTGGCAACCGGCAATGTAATTAGCATGCCCAATATTACTTGGAATGTGAATTGGAACGAAATCGCCAATAGATAAGACCATTTTACAATTTGGACCCAAGTTAGAAGCAGAGCCTAAGGTGTAAATTATCGATAGTCCATATCTCGGAAACTATAAGAGATAATGCAATTTCGCAACCGGCAATGTAATTAGCATGCCGAATATTACTTGGAATGTGAATTGGAACGAAATCGCCAATAGATAAGACCATTTTACAATTTGGGCCCAAGTTAGAAGCAGAGCCTAAGGTGTAAATTATCGATAGTCCATATCTCGGAAACTATAAGAGATAATGCAATTTGGCAACCGGCAATGTAATTAGCATGCCGAATATTACTTGGAATGTGAATTGGAACGAAATCGCCAATAGATAAGACCATTTTACAATTTGGGCCCAAGTTAGAAGCAGAGCCTATGGTATAAATTATCGATAGTCCATATCTCGGAAACTATAAGAGATAATGCAATTTGGCAACCGGCAATGTAATTAGCATGCCGAATATTACTTGGAATGTGAATTGGAACGAAATCGCCAATAGATAAGACCATTTTACAATTTGGGCCCAAGTTAGAAGCAGAGCCTATGGTCTAATTTATCGATAGTCCATATCTCGGAAACTATAAGAGTTAATGCAATTTGGCAACCGGCAATGTAATTAGCATGCCGAATATTACTTGGAATGTGAATTGGAACGAAATTGCCAATAGATAAGACCATTTTACAATTTGGGCCCAAGTTAGAAGCAGAGCCTAAGATGTAAATTATCGATAGTCCATATCTCTGAAACTATAAGAGATAATGCAATTTCGCAACCGGCAATGTAATTAGCATGCCGAATATTACTTGGAATGTGAATTGGGACGAAATCGCCAATAGATAAGGCCATTTTACAATTTGGGCCCAAGTTAGAAGCAGAGCCTAAGGTGTAAATTATCGATAGTCCATATCTCGGAAACTATAAGAGATAATGCAATTTGGCAACCGGCAATGTAATTAGCATGCCGAATATTACTTGGAATGTGAATTGGAACGAAATCGTCAATAGATAAGACCATTTTACAATTTGGGCCCAAGTTAGAAGCAGAGCCTAAGGTGTAAATTATTGATAATCCATATCTCGGAAACTATAAGAGATAATGCAATTTGGCAACCGGCAATGTAATTAGCATGCCGAATATTACTTGGAATGTGAATTGGAACGAAATCGCCAATAGATAAGACCATTTTACAATTTGGGCCCAAATTAGAAGCAGAGCCTAAGGTGTAAATTATCGATAGTCCATATCTCGGAAACTATAAGAGATAATGCAATTTGGCAACCGGCAATGTAATTAGCATACCGAATATTACTTGGAATGTGAATTGGAACGAAATTGCCAATAGGTAAGACCATTTTACAATTTGGGCCCAAGTTAGAAGCAGAGCCTAAGGTGTAAATTATCGATAGTCCATATCTCGGAAACTATAAGAGATAATGCAATTTGGCAACCGGCAATGTAATTAGCATGCCGAATATTACTTGGAATGTGAATTGGAACGAAATCGTCAATAGATACGACCATTTTACAATTTGGGCCCAAGTTAGAAGCAGAGCCTAAGGTGTAAATTATTGATAATCCATATCTCGGAAACTATAAGAGATAATGCAATTTGGCAACCGGCAATGTAATTAGCATGCCGAATATTACTTGGAATGTGAATTGGAACGAAATCGCCAATAGATAAGACCATTTTACAATTTGGGCCCAAGTTAGAAGCAGAGCCTAAGGTGCAAATTATTGATAGTCCATATCTCGGAAACTATAAGAGATAATGCAATTTGGCAACCGGCAATGTAATTAGCATGCCGAATATTACTTGGAATGTGAATTGGAACGAAATCGCCAATAGATAAGACCATTTTACAATTTGGGCCCAAGTTAGAAGCAGAGCCTAAGGTGTAAATTATCGATAGTCCATATCTCGGAAACTATAAGAGATAATGCAATTTGGCAACCGGCAATGTAATTAGCATGCCGAATATTACTTGGAATGTGAATTGGAACGAAATCGCCAATAGATAAGACCATTTTACAATTTGGGCCCAAGTTAGAAGCAGAGCCTAAGGTGTAAATTATCGATAGTCCATATCTCGGAAACTATAAGAGATAATGCAATTTCGCAACCGGCAATGTAATTAGCATGCCGAATATTACTTGGAGTGTGAATTGGAACGAAATCGCCAATAGATAAGACCAGTTTACAATTTGGGCCCAAGTTAGAAGCAGAGCCTAAGGTGTAAATTTTCGATAGTCCATATCTCGGAAACTATAAGAGATAATGCAACTTGGCAACCGGCAATGTAATTAGCATGCCGAATATTACTTGGAATGTGAATTGGAACGAAATCGCCAATAGATAAGACCATTTTACAATTTGGGCCCAAGTTAGAAGCAGAGCCTAAGGTGTAAATTATCGATAGTCCATATCTCGGAAACTATAAGAGATAATGCAATTTGGCAACCGGCAATGTAATTAGCATGCCGAATATTACTTGGAATGTGAATTGGAACGAAATCGCCAATAGATAAGACCATTTTACAATTTGGGCCCAAGTTAGAAGCATAGCCTAAGGTGTAAATTATCGATAGTCCATATCTCGGAAACTATAAGAGATAATGCAATTTGGCAACCGGCAATGTAATTAGCATGCCGAATATTACTTGGAATGTGAATTGGAACGAAATCGCCAATAGATAAGAAGATTTTACAATTTGGGCCCAAGTTAGAGGCAGAGCCTAAGGTGTAAATTATCGATAGTCCATATCTCGGAAACTATAAGAGATAATGCAATTTGGCAACCGGCAATGTAATTAGCATGCCGAATATTACTTGGAATGTGAATTGGAACGAAATCGCCAATAGATAAGACCATTTTACAATTTGGGCCCAAGTTAGAAGCCGAGCCTAAGGTGTAAATTATTGATAGTCCATATCTCGGAAACTATAAGAGATAATGCAATTTCGCAACCGGCAATGTAATTAGCATGCCGAATATCACTTGGAATGTGAATTGGGACGAAATCGCCAATAGATAAGACCATTTTACAATTTGGGCCCAAGTTAGAAGCAGAGCCTAAGGTGTAAATTATCGATAGTCCATATCTCGGAAACTATAAGAGATAATGCAATTTCGCAACCGGCAATGTAATTAGCATGCCGAATATTACTTGGAGTGTGAATTGGAACGAAATCGCCAATAGATAAGACCATTTTACAATTTGGGCCCAAGTTAGAAGCAGAGAATAAGGTGCAAATTATTGATAGTCCATATCTCGGAAACTATAAGAGATAATGCAATTTCGCAACCGGCAATGTAATTAGCATGCCGAATATCACTTGGAGTGTGAATTGGAACGAAATCGCCAATAGATAAGACCATTTTACAATTTGGGCCCAAGTTAGAAGCAGAGCCTAAGGTGTAAATTATCGATGGTCCATATCTCGGAAACTATAAGAGATAATGCAATTTGACAACCTTCAATGTAATTAGCATGCCGAATATTACTTGGAATGTGAATTGGAACGAAATCGCCAATAGATAAGACCATTTTACAATTTGGGCCCAAGTTAGAAGCAGAGCCTAAGGTGTAAATTATCGAAAGTCCATATCTCGGAAACTATAAGAGATAATGCAATTTCGCAACCGGCAATGTAATTAGCATGCCGAATATTACTTGGAGTGTGAATTGGAACGAAATCGCCAATAGATAAGACCAGTTTACAATTTGGGCCCAAGTTAGAAGCAGAGCCTAAGGTGTAAATTTTCGATAGTCCATATCTCGGAAACTATAAGAGATAATGCAATTTGGCAACCGGCAATGTAATTAGCATGCCGAATATTACTTGGAATGTGAATTGGAACGAAATCGCCAATAGATAAGACCATTTTACAATTTGGGCCCAAGTTAGAAGCAGAGCCTAAGGTGTAAATTATCGATAGTCCATATCTCGGAAACTATAAGAGATAATGCAATTTGGCAACCGGCAATGTAATTAGCATGCCGAATATTACTTGGAATGTGAATTGGAACGAAATCGCCAATAGATAAGACCATTTTACAATTTGGGCCCAAGTTAGAAGCAGAGCCTAAGGTGTAAATTATCGATAGTCCATATCTCGGAAACTATAAGAGATAATGCAATTTGGCAACCGGCAATGTAATTAGCATGCCGAATATTACTTGGAATGTGAATTGGAACGAAATCGCCAATAGATAAGACCATTTTACAATTTGGGCCCAAGTTAGAAGCAGAGCCTAAGGTGTAAATTATCGATAGTCCATATCTCGGAAACTATAAGAGATAATGAAATTTCGCAACCGGCAATGTAATTAGCATGCCGAATATTACTTGGAGTGTGAATTGGAACGAAATCGCCAATAGATAAGACCATTTTACAATTTGGGCCCAAGTTAGAAGCAGAGCCTAAGGTGTAAATTATCGATAGTCCATATCTCGGAAACTATAAGAGATAATGCAATTTGGCAACCGGCAATGTAATTAGCATGCCGAATATTACTTGGAATGTGAATTGGAACGAAATCGCCAATCGATAAGACCATTTTACAATTTGGGCCCAAGTTAGAAGCAGAGCCTAAGGTGTAAATTATCGATAGTCCATATCTCGGAAACTATAAGAGATAATGCAATTTGGCAACCGGCAATGTAGTTAGCATGCCGAATATTACTTGGAATGTGAATTGGAACGAAATCGCCAATTGATAAGACCATTTTACAATTTGGGCCCAAGTTAGAAGCAGAGCCTAAGGTGTAAATTATCGATAGTCCATATCTCGGAAACTATAAGAGATAATGCAATTTGGCAACCGGCAATGTAATTAGCATGCCGAATATTACTTGGAATGTGAATTGGAACGAAATCGCCAATAGATAAGACCATTTTACAATTTGGGCCCAAGTTAGAAGCAGAGCCTAAGGTGTAAATTATCGATAGTCCATATCTCGGAAACTATAAGAGATAATGCAATTTGGCAACCGGCAATGTAATTAGCATGCCGAATATTACTTGGAATGTGAATTGCAACTAAATCGCCAATAGATAAGACCATTTTACAATTTGGGCCCAAGTTAGAAGCAGAGCCTAAGGTGTAAATTATCGATAGTCCATATCTCGGAAACTATAAGAGATAATGCAATTTGGCAACCGGCAATGTAATTAGCATGCCGAATATTACTTGGAATGTGATTTGGAACGAAATCGCCAATAGATAAGACCATTTTACAATTTGCGCCCAAGTTAGAAGCAGAGCCTAAGGTGTAAATTATCGATAGTCCATATCTCGGAAACTATAAGAGATAATGCAATTTGGCAACCGGCAATGTAATTAGCATGCCGAATATTACTTGGAATGTGAATTGCAACTAAATCGCCAATAGATAAGACCATTTTACAATTTGGGCCCAAGTTAGAAGCAGAGCCTAAGGTGTAAATTATCGATAGTCCATATCTCGGAAACTATAAGAGATAATGCAATTTGGCAACCGGCAATGTAATTAGCATGCCGAATATCACTTGGAATGTGAATTGGGACGAAATCGCCAATAGATAAGACCATTTTACAATTTGGGCCCAAGTTAGAAGCAGAGCCTAAGGTGTAAATTATCGATAGTCCATATCTCGAAAACTATAAGAGATAATGCAATTTGGCAACCGGCAATGTAATTAGCATGCCGAATATTACTTGGAACGTGAATTGGAACGAAATCGCCAATAGATAAGACCATTTTACAATTTGGGCCCAAGTTAGAAGCAGAGCCTAAGGTTTAAATTATCGATAGTCCATATCTCGGAAACTATAAGAGATAATGCAATTTGGCAACCGGCAATGTAATTAGCATGCCGAATATTACTTGGAATGTGAATTGCAACTAAATCGCCAATAGATAAGACCATTTTACAATTTATGCCCAAGTTAGAAGCAGAGCCTAAGGTGTAAATTATCGATAGTCCATATCTCGGAAACTATAAGAGATAATGCAATTTGGCAACCGGCAATGTAATTAGCAAGCCAAATATTACTTGGAATGTGAATTGGAACGAAATCGCCAATAGATAAGACCATTTTACAATTTGGGCCCAAGTTAGAAGCAGAGCCTAAGTTGTAAATTATCGATAGTCCATATCTCGGAAACTATAAGAGATAATGCAATTTGGCAACCGGCAATGTAATTAGCATGCCGAATATTACTTGGAATGTGAATTGGAACGAAATCGCCAATAGATAAGACCATTTTACAATTTGGGCCCAAGTTAGAAGCAGAGCCTAAGGTGTAAATTATTGATAGTCCATATCTCGGAAACTATAAGAGATAATGCAATTTCGCAACAGGCAATGTAATTAGCATGCCGAATATCACTTGGAATGTGAATTGGGACGAAATCGCCAATAGATAAGACCATTTTACAATTTGGGCCCAAGTTAGAAGCAGAGCCTAAGGTGTAAATTATCGATAGTCCATATCTCGGAAACTATAAGAGATAATGCAATTTGGCAACCGGCAATGTAATTAGCATGCCGAATATTACTTGGAATGTGAATTGGAACGAAAACGCCAATAGATAAGACCATTTTACAATTTGGGCCCAAGTTAGAAGCAGAGCCTAAGGTGTAAATTATCGATAGTCCATATCTCGGAAACTATAAGAGATAATGCGATTTCGCAACCGGCAATGTAATTAGCATGCCGAATATTACTTGGAGTGTGAATTGGAACGAAATCGCCAATAGATAAGACCATTTTACAATTTGGGCCCAAGTTAGAAGCAGAGCCTAAGGTGTAAATTATCGATAGTCCATATCTCGGAAACTATAAGAGATAATGCAATTTGGCAACCGGCAATGTAATTAGAATGCCGAATATTACTTGGAATGTGAATTGGAACGAAATCGTCAATAGATAAGACCATTTTACAATTTGGGCCCAAGTTAGAAGCAGAGCCTAAGGTGTAAATTATCGATAGTCCATATCTCGGAAACTATAAGAGATAATGCAATTTGGCAACCGGCAATGTAATTAGCATGCCGAATATTACTTGGAATGTGAATTGGAACGAAATCGCCAATAGATAAGACCATTTTACAATTTGGGCCCAAGTTAGAAGCAGAGCCTAAGGTGTAAATTATCGATAGTCCATATCTCGGAAACTATAAGAGATAATGCAATTTGGCAACCGGCAATGTAATTAGCATGCCGAATATTACTTGGAATGTGAATTGCAACTAAATCGCCAATAGATAAGACCATTTTACAATTTGGGCCCAAGTTAGAATCAGAGCCTAAGGTGTAAATTATCGATAGTCCATATCTCGGAAACTATAAGAGATAATGCAATTTGGCAACCGGCAATGTAATTAGCATGCCGAATATTACTTGGAATGTGAATTGGAACGAAATCGCCAATAGGTAAGACCATTTTACAATTTGGGCCCAAGTTAGAAGCAGAGCCTAAGGTGTAAATTATCGATAGTCCATATCTCGGAAACTATAAGAGATAATTCAATTTGGCAACCGGCAATGTAATTAGCATGCCGAATATTACTTGGAATGTGAATTGGAACGAAATCGCCAATAGATAAGACTATTTTACAATTTGGGCCCAAGTTAGAAGCAGAGCCTAAGGTGTAAATTATCGATAGTCCATATCTCGGAAACTATAAGAGATAATGCAATTTGGCAACCGGCAATGTAATTAGCATGCCGAATATTACTTGGAATGTGAATTGGAACGAAATCGCCAATAGATAAGACCATTTTACAATTTGGGCCCAAGTCAGAAGCAGAGCCTAAGGTGTAAATTATCGATAGTCCATATCTCGGAAACTATAAGAGATAATGCAATTTGGCAACCGGCAATGTAATTAGCATGCCGAATATTACTTGGAATGTGAATTGGAACGAAATCGCCAATAGATAAGACCATTTTACAATTTGGGCCCAAGTTAGAAGCAGAGCCTATGGTGTAAATTATCGATAGTCCATATCTCGGAAACTATAAGAGATAATGCAATTTGGCAACCGGCAATGTAATTAGCATGCCGAATATTACTTGGAATGTGAATTGGAACGAAATCGCCAATAGATAAGACCATTTTACAATTTGGGCCCAAGTTAGAAGCAGAGCCTAAGGTGTAAATTATCGATAGTCCATATCTCGGAAACTATAAGAGATAATGCAATTTGGCAACCGGCAATGTAATTAGCATGCCGAATATTACTTGGAATGTGAATTGGAACGAAATCGCCAATAGATAAGACCATTTTACAATTTGGGCCCAAGTTAGAAGCAGAGCCTATGGTGTTAATTATCGATAGTCCATATCTCGGAAACTATAAGAGATAATGCAATTTGGCAACCGGCAATGTAATTAGCATGCCGAATATTACTTGGAATGTGAATTGGAACGAAATCGCCAATAGATAAGACCATTTTACAATTTGGGCCCAAGTTAGAAGCAGAGCCTATGGTGTAATTTATCGATAGTCCATATCTCGGAAACTATAAGAGTTAATGCAATTTGGCAACCGGCAATGTAATTAGCATGCCGAATATTACTTGGAATGTGAATTGGAACGAAATTGCCAATAGATAAGACCATTTTACAATTTGGGCCCAAGTTAGAAGCAGAGCCTAATGTGTAAATTATCGATAGTCCATATCTCGGAAACTATAAGAGATAATGCAATTTGGCAACCGGCAATGTATTTAGCATGCCGAATATTACTTGGACTGTGAATTGGAACGAAATCGCCAATAGATAAGACCATTTTACAATTTGGGCCCAAGTTAGAAGCAGAGCCTAAGGTGTAAATTATCGATAGTCCATATCTCTGAAACTATAAGAGATAATGCAATTTCGCAACCGGCAATGTAATTAGCATGCCTAATATTACTTGGAATGTGAATTGGGACGAAATCGCCAATAGATAAGGCCATTTTACAATTTGGGCCCAAGTTAGAAGCAGAGCCTAAGGTGTAAATTATCGATAGTCCATATCTCGGAAACTATAAGAGATAATGCAATTTGGCAACCGGCAATGTAATTAGCATGCCGAATATTACTTGGAATGTGAATTGCAACTAAATCGCCAATAGATAAGACCATTTTACAATTTGGGCCCAAGTTAGAAGCAGAGCCTAAGGTGTAAATTATCGATAGTCCATATCTCGGAAACTATAAGAGATAATGCAATTTGGCAACCGGCAATGTAATTAGCATGCCGAATATTACTTGGAATGTGAATTGGAACGAAATCGCCAATAGATAAGACCATTTTACAATTTGGGCCCAAGTTAGAAGCAGAGCCTAAGGTGTAAATTATTGATAGTCCATATCTCGGAAACTATAAGAAATAATGCAATTTCGCAACCGGCAATGTAATTAGCATGCCGAATATCACTTGGAATGTGAATTGGGACGAAATCGCCAATAGATAAGACCATTTTACAATTTGGGCCCAAGTTAGAAGCAGAGCCTAAGGTGTAAATTATCGATAGTCCATATCTCGGAAACTATAAGAGATAATGCAATTTGGCAACCGGCAATGTAATTAGCATGCCGAATATTACTTGGAATGTGAATTCGAACGAAATCGCCAATAGATAAGACCATTTTACAATTTGGGCCCAAGTTAGAAGCAGAGCCTAAGGTGTAAATTATCGAGAGTCCATATCTCGGAAACTATAAGAGATAATGCAATTTGGCAACCGGAAATGTATTTAGCATGCCGAATATTACTTGGAGTGTGAATTGGAACGAAATCGCCAATAGGTAAGACCATTTTACAATTTGGGCCCAAGTTAGAAGCAGAGCCTAAGGTGTAAATTATCGAGAGTCCATATCTCGGAAACTATAAGAGATAATGCAATTTGGCAACCGGCAATGTATTTAGCATGCCGAATATTACTTGGAGTGTGAATTGGAACGAAAACGCCAATAGATAAGACCATTTTACAATTTGGGCCCAAGTTAGAAGCAGAGCCTAAGGTGTAAATTATCGAGAGTCCATATCTCGGAAACTATAAGAGATAATGCAATTTGGCAACCGGCAATGTAATTAGCATGCCGAATATTACTTGGAATGTGAATTGGAACGAAATCGCCAATAGAGAAGACCATTTTACAATTTGGGCCC
The DNA here is from genome assembly GCF_030347505.1 of Rhynchophorus ferrugineus. Classification (NCBI taxonomy): domain Eukaryota; kingdom Metazoa; phylum Arthropoda; class Insecta; order Coleoptera; family Curculionidae; genus Rhynchophorus; species Rhynchophorus ferrugineus. Next base: position 251,287 of record NW_027472720.1, on the reverse strand, counting down.
AAGTTAGAAGCAGAGCCTAAGGTGTAAATTATCGATAGTCCATATCTCGGAAACTATAAGAGATAATGCAATTTGGCAACCGGCAATGTAATTAGCATGCCGAATATTACTTGGAATGTGAATTGGAACGAAATCGCCAATAGAGAAGACCATTTTACAATTTGGGCCCAAGTTAGAAGCAGAGCCTAAGGTGTAAATTATCGATAGTCCATATCTCGGAAACTATAAGAGATAATGCAATTTGGCAACCGGCAATGTAATTAGCATGCCGAATATTACTTGGAATGTGAATTGGAACGAAAACGCCAATAGATAAGACCATTTTACAATTTGGGCCCAAGTTAGAAGCAGAGGCTAAGGTGTAAATTATCGATAGTCCATATCTCGGAAACTATAAGAGATAATGCAATTTGGCAACCGGAAATGTAATTAGCATGCCGAATATTACTTGGAATGTGAATTGGAACGAAATCGCCAATAGATAAGACCATTTTACAATTTGGGCCCAAGTTAGAAGCAGAGCCTAAGGTGTAAATTATCGATAGTCCATATCTCGGAAACTATAAGAGATAATGCAATTTGGCAACCGGCAATGTAATTAGCATGCCGAATATTACTTGGAATGTGAATTCGAACGAAATCGCCAATAGATAAGACCATTTTACAATTTGGGCCCAAGTTAGAAGCAGAGCCTAAGGTGTAAATTATCGATAGTCCATATCTCGGAAACTATAAGAGATAATGCAATTTGGCAACCGGCAATGTAATTAGCATGCCGAATATTACTTGGAATGTGAATTGCAACTAAATCGCCAATAGATAAGACCATTTTACAATTTGGGCCCAAGTTAGAAGCAGAGCCTAAGGTGTAAATTATCGATAGTCCATATCTCGGAAACTATAAGAGATAATGCAATTTGGCAACCGGCAATGTAATTAGCATGCCGAATATTACTTGGAATGTGAATTGGAACGAAATCGCCAATAGATAAGACCATTTTACAATTTGGGCCCAAGTTAGAAGCAGAGCCTAAGGTGTAAATTATTGATAGTCCATATCTCGGAAACTATAAGAAATAATGCAATTTCGCAACCGGCAATGTAATTAGCATGCCGAATATCACTTGGAATGTGAATTGGGACGAAATCGCCAATAGATAAGACCATTTTACAATTTGGGCCCAAGTTAGAAGCAGAGCCTAAGGTGTAAATTATCGATAGTCCATATCTCGGAAACTATAAGAGATAATGCAATTTGGCAACCGGCAATGTAATTAGCATGCCGAATATTACTTGGAATGTGAATTGGAACGAAATCGCCAATAGATAAGACCATTTTACAATTTGGGCCCAAGTTAGAAGCAGAGCCTAAGGTGTAAATTATCGATAGTCCATATCTCGGAAACTATAAGAGATAATGCAATTTGGCAACCGGCAATGTAATTAGCATGCCGAATATTACTTGGAATGTGAATTGGAACGAAATCGCCAATAGGTAAGACCGTTTTACAATTTGGGCCCAAGTTAGAAGCAGAGCCTAAGGTGTAAATTATCGATAGTCCATATCTCGGAAACTATAAGAGATAATTCAATTTGGCAACCGGCAATGTAATTAGCATGCCGAATATTACTTGGAATGTGAATTGGAACGAAATTGCCAATAGATAAGACCATTTTACAATTTGGGCACAAGTTAGAAGCAGAGCCTAAGGTGTAAATTATCGATAGTCCATATCTCGGAAACTATAAGAGATAATGCAATTTGGCAACCGGCAATGTAATTAGCATGCCGAATATTACTTGGAATGTGAATTGGAACGAAATCGCCAATAGATAAGACCATTTTACAATTTGGGCCCAAGTTAGAAGCAGAGCCTAAGGTGTAAATTATCGATATTCCATATCTCGGAAACTATAAGAGATAATGCAATTTGGCAACCGGCAATGTAATTAGCATGCCGAATATTACTTGGAATGGGAATTGGAACGAAATCGCCAATAGATAAGGCCATTTTACAATTTGGGCCCAAGTTAGAAGCAGAGCCTATGGTGTAAATTATCGATAGTCCATATCTCGGAAACTATAAGAGTTAATGCAATTTGGCAACCGGCAATATAATTAGCATGCCGAATATTACTTGGAATGTGAATTGGAACGAAATCGCCAATAGATAAGACCATTTTACAATTTGGGCCCAAGTTAGAAGCAGAGCCTAAGGTGTAAATTATCGATAGTCCATATCTCGGAAACTATAAGAGATAATGCAATTTGGCAACCGGCAATGTAATTAGCATGCCGAATATTACTTGGAATGTGAATTGGAACGAAATTGCCAATAGATAAGACCATTTTACAATTTGGGCCCAAGTTAGAATCAGAGCCTAAGGTGTAAATTATCGATAGTCCATATCTCAGAAACTATAAGAGATAATGCAATTTAGCAACCGGCAATGTAATTAGCATGCCGGATATTACTTGGAATGTGAATTGGAACGAAATCGCCAATAGAGAAGACCATTTTACAATTTGGGCCCAAGTTAGAAGCAGAGCCTAAGGTGTAAATTATCGATAGTCCATATCTCGGAAACTATAAGAGATAATGCAATTTGGCAACCGGCAATGTAATTAGCATGCCGAATATTACTTGGAATGTGAATTGGAACGAAATCGCCAATAGATAAAACCATTTTACAATTTGGGCCCAAGTTAGAAGCAGAGCCTAAGGTGTAAATTATCGATAGTCCATATCTCGGAAACTATAAGAGATAATGCAATTTGGCAACCGGCAATGTAATTAGCATGCCGAATATTACTTGGAATGTGAATTGGAACGAAATCGCCAATAGATAAGACCATTTTACAATTTGGGCCCAAGTTAGAAGCAGAGCCTAAGGTGTAAATTATCGATAGTCCATATCTCGGAAACTATAAGAGATAATGCAATTTGGCAACCGGCAATGTAATTAGCATGCCGAATATTACTTGGAATGTGAATTGGAACGAAATCGCCAATAGATAAGACCATTTTACAATTTGGGCCCAAGTTAGAAGCAGAGCCTAAGGTGTAAATTATTGATAGTCCATATCTCGGAAACTATAAGAGATAATGCAATTTCGCAACCGGCAATGTAATTAGCATGCCGAATATCACTTGGAATGTGAATTGGGACGAAATCGCCAATAGATAAAACCATTTTACAATTTGGGCCCAAGTTAGAAGCAGAGCCTAAGGTGTAAATTATCGATAGTCCATATCTCGGAAACTATAAGAGATAATGCAATTTGGCAAACGGCAATGTAATTAGCATGCCGAATATTACTTGGAATGTGAATTGGAACGAAATCGCCAATAGATAAGACCATTTTACAATTTGGGCCCAAGTTAGAAGCAGAGCCTAAGATGTAAATTATCGATAGTCCATATCTCGGAAACTATAAGAGATAATGCAATTTGGCAACCGGCAATGTAATTAGCATGCCGGATATTACTTGGAATGTGAATTGGAACGAAATCGCCAATAGATAAGACCATATTACAATTTGGGCCCAAGTTAGAAGCAGAGCCTAAGGTGTAAATTATCGATAGTCCATATCTCGGAAACTATAAGAGATAATGCAATTTGGCAACCGGCAATGTAATTAGCATGCCGAATATTACTTGGAATGTGAATTGGAACGAAATCGCCAATAGAGAAGACCATTTTACAATTTGGGCCCAAGTTAGAAGCAGAGCCTAAGGTGTAAATTATCGATAGTCCATATCTCGGAAACTATAAGAGATAATGCAATTTGGCAACCGGCAATGTAATTAGCATGCCGAATATTACTTGGAATGTGAATTGGAACGAAAACGCCAATAGATAAGACCATTTTACAATTTGGGCCCAAGTTAGAAGCAGAGCCTAAGGTGTAAATTACCGATAGTCCATATCTCGGAAACTATAAGAGATAATGCAATTTCTCAACCGGCAATGTAATTAGCATGCCGAATATTACTTGGAATGTGAATTGGAACGAAATCGCCAATAGAGAAGACCATTTTACAATTTGGGCCCAAGTTAGAAGCAGAGCCTAAGGTGTAAATTATCGATAGTCCATATCTCGGAAACTATAAGAGATAATGCAATTTGGCAACCGGCAATGTAATTAGCATGCCGAATATTACTTGGAATGTGAATTGGAACGAAATCGCCAATAGAGAAGACCATTTTACAATTTGGGCCCAAGTTAGAAGCAGAGCCTAAGTTGTAAATTATCGATAGTCCATATCTCGGAAACTATAAGAGATAATGCAATTTGGCAACCGGCAATGTAATTAGCATGCCGAATATTACCTGGAATGTGAATTGGAACGAAATCGCCAATAGATAAGACCATTTTACAATTTGGGCCCACGTTAGAAGCAGAGCCTAAGGTGTAAATTATCGATAGTCCATATCTCGGAAACTATAAGAGATAATGCAATTTGGCAACCGGCAATGTAATTAGCATGCCGAATATTACTTGGATTGTGAATTGGAACGAAATCGCCAATAGAGAAGACCATTTTACAATTTGGGCCCAAGTTAGAAGCAGAGCCTAAGGTGTAAATTATCGATAGTCCATATCTCGGAAACTATAAGAGATAATGCAATTTGGCAACCGGCAATGTAATTAGCATGCCGAATATTACTTGTAATGTGAATTGGAACGAAAACGCCAATAGATAAGACCATTTTACAATTTGGGCCCAAGTTAGAAGCAGAGCCTAAGGTGTAAATTATCGATAGTCCATATCTCGGAAACTATAAGAGATAATGCAATTTGGCAACCGGCAATGTAATTAGCATGCCGAATATTACTTGGAATGTGAATTGGAACGAAATCGCCAATAGAGAAGACCATTTTACAATTTGGGCCCAAGTTAGAAGCAGAGCCTAAGGTGTAAATTATCGATAGTCCATATCTCGGAAACTATAAGAGATAATGCAATTTGGCAACCGGCAATGTAATTAGCATGCCGAATATTACTTGGAATGTGAATTGGAACGAAAACGCCAATAGATAAGACCATTTTACAATTTGGGCCCAAGTTAGAAGCAGAGCCTAAGGTGTAAATTATCGATAGTCCATATCTCGGAAACTATAAGAGATAATGCAATTTGGCAACCGGCAATGTAATTAGCATGCCGAATATTACTTGGAATGTGAATTGGAACGAAATCGCCAATAGGTAAGACCATTTTACAATTTGGGCCCAAGTTAGAAGCAGAGCCTAAGGTGTAAATTATCGATAGTCCATATCTCGGAAACTATAAGAGATAATGCAATTTGGCAACCGGCAATGTAATTAGCATGCCGAATTTTACTTGGAATGTGAATTGGAACGAAATTGCCAATAGATAAGACCATTTTACAATTTGGGCCCAAGTTAGAAGCAGAGCCTAAGGTGTAAATTATCGATAGTCCATATCTCTGAAACTATAAGAGATAATGCAATTTCGCAACCGGCAATGTAATTAGCATGCCTAATATTACTTGGAATGTGAATTGGGACGAAATCGCCAATAGATAAGGCCATTTTACAATTTGGGCCCAAGTTAGAAGCAGAGCCTAAGGTGTAAATTATCGATAGTCCATATCTCGGAAACTATAAGAGATAATGCAATTTGGCAACCGGCAATGAAATTAGCATGCCGAATGTTACTTGGAATGTGAATTGGAACGAAATCGTCAATAGATAAGACCATTTTACAATTTGGGCCCAAGTTAGAAGCAGAGCCTAAGGTGTAAATTATTGATAATCCATATCTCGGAAACTATAAGAGATAATGCAATTTGGCAACCGGCAATGTAATTAGCATGCCGAATATTACTTGGAATGTGAATTGGAACGAAATCGCCAATAGATAAGACCATTTTACAATTTGGGCCCAAATTAGAAGCAGAGCCTAATGTGTAAATTATCGATAGTCCATATCTCGGAAACTATAAGAGATAATGCAATTTGGCAACCGGCAATGTAATTAGCATGCCGAATATTACTTGGAATGTGAATTGGAACGAAATCGCCAATAGATAAGACCATTTTACAATTTGGGCCCAAGTTAGAAGCAGAGCCTAAGGTGCAAATTATTGATAGTCCATATCTCTGAAACTATAAGAGATAATGCAATTTCGCAACCGGCAATGTAATTAGCATGCCGAATATCACTTGGAATGTGAATTGGGACGAAATCGCCAATAGATAAGACCATTTTACAATTTGGGCCCAAGTTAGAAGCAGAGCCTAAGGTGTAAATTATCGATAGTCCATATCTCGGAAACTATAAGAGATAATGCAATTTGGCAACCGGCAATGTAATTAGCATGCCGAATATTACTTGGAATGTGAATTGGAACGAAATCGCCAATAGATAAGACCATTTTACAATTTGGGCCCAAGTTAGAAGCAGAGCCTAAGGTTTAAATTATCGATAGTCCATATCTCGGAAACTATAAGAGATAATGCAATTTGGCAACCGGCAATGTAATTAGCATGCCGAATATTACTTGGAATGTGAATTGCAACTAAATCGCCAATAGATAAGACCATTTTACAATTTATGCCCAAGTTAGAAGCAGAGCCTAAGGTGTAAATTATCGATAGTCCATATCTCGGAAACTATAAGAGATAATGCAATTTGGCAACCGGCAATGTAATTAGCAAGCCAAATATTACTTGGAATGTGAATTGGAACGAAATCGCCAATAGATAAGACCATTTTACAATTTGGGCCCAAGTTAGAAGCAGAGCCTAAGTTGTAAATTATCGATAGTCCATATCTCGGAAACTATAAGAGATAATGCAATTTGGCAACCGGCAATGTAATTAGCATGCCGAATATTACTTGGAATGTGAATTGGAACGAAATCGCCAATAGATAAGACCATTTTACAATTTGGGCCCAAGTTAGAAGCAGAGCCTAAGGTGTAAATTATTGATAGTCCATATCTCGGAAACTATAAGAGATAATGCAATTTGGCAACCGGCAATGTAATTAGCATGCCGAATATTACTTGGAATGTGAATTGGAACGAAATCGCCAATAGATAAGACCATTTTACAATTTGGGCCCAAGTTAGAAGCAGAGCCTAAGGTGTAAATTATCGATAGTCCATATCTCGGAAACTATAAGAGATAATGCAATTTGGCAACCGGCAATGTAATTAGCATGCCGAATATTACTTGGAATGTGAATTGGAACGAAATCGCCAATAGATAAGACCATTTTACAATTTGGGCCCAAGTTAGAAGCAGAGCCTAAGGTGTAAATTATCGATAGTCCATATCTCGGAAACTATAAGAGATAATGCAATTTCGCAACCGGCAATGTAATTAGCATGCCGAATATTACTTGGAGTGTGAATTGGAACGAAATCGCCAATAGATAAGACCATTTTACAATTTGGGCCCAAGTTAGAAGCAGAGCCTAAGGTGTAAATTATCGATAGTCCATATCTCGGAAACTATAAGAGATAATGCAATTTGGCAACCGGCAATGTAATTAGCATGCCGAATATTACTTGGAATGTGAATTGGAACGAAATCGTCAATAGATAAGACCATTTTACAATTTGGGCCCAAGTTAGAAGCAGAGCCTAAGGTGTAAATTATCGATAGTCCATATCTCGGAAACTATAAGAGATAATGCAATTTGGCAACCGGCAATGTAATTAGCATGCCGAATATTACTTGGAATGTGAATTGGAACGAAATCGCCAATAGATAAGACCATTTTACAATTTGGGCCCAAGTTAGAAGCAGAGCCTAAGGTGTAAATTATCGATAGTCCATATCTCGGAAACTATAAGAGATAATGCAATTTCGCAACCGGCAATGTAATTAGCATGCCGAATATCACTTGGAATGTGAATTGGGACGAAATCGCCAATAGATAAGACCATTTTACAATTTGGGCCCAAGTTAGAAGCAGAGCCTAAGGTGTAAATTATCGATAGTCCATATCTCGGAAACTATAAGAGATAATGCAATTTCGCAACCGGCAATGTAATTAGCATGCCGAATATTACTTGGAATGTGAATTGGAACGAAATCGCCAATAGATAAGGCCATTTTACAATTTGGGCCCAAGTTAGAAGCAGAGCCTAAGGTGTAAATTATCGATAGTCCATATCTCGGAAACTATAAGAGATAATGCAATTTCGCAACCGGCAATGTAATTAGCATGCCGAATATTACTTGGAGTGTGAATTGGAACGAAATCGCCAATAGATAAGACCATTTTACAATTTGGGCCCAAGTTAGAAGCAGAGCCTAAGGTGTAAATTATCGATAGTCCATATCTCGGAAACTATAAGAGATAATGCAATTTGGCAACCGGCAATGTAATTAGCATGCCGAATATTACTTGGAATGTGAATTGGAACGAAATAGCCAATAGATAAGACCATTTTACAATTTGGGCCCAAGTTAGAAGCAGAGCCTAAGGTGTAAATTATCGATAGTCCATATCTCGGAAACTATAAGAGATAATGCAATTTGGCAACCGGCAATGTAATTAGCATGCCGAATATTACTTGGAATGTGAATTGGGACGAAATCGCCAATAGATAAGACCATTTTACAATTTGGGCCCAAGTTGGAAGCAGAGCCTAAGGTGTAAATTATCGATAGGCCATATCTCGGAAACTATAAGAGATAATGCAATTTGGCAACCGGCAATGTAATTAGCATGCCGAATATTACTTGGAATGTGAATTGGAACGAAATCGCCAATAGGTAAGACCATTTTACAATTTGGGCCCAAGTTAGAAGCAGAGCCTAAGGTGTAAATTATCGATAGTCCATATCTCGAAAACTATAAGAGATAATTCAATTTGGCAACCGGCAATGTAATTAGCATGCCGAATATTACTTGGAATGTGAATTGGAACGAAATCGCCAATAGATAAGACCATTTTACAATTTGGGCCCAAGTTAGAAGCAGAGCCTAAGGTGTAAATTATCGATAGTCCATATCTCGGAAACTATAAGAGATAATGCAATTTGGCAACCGGCAATGTAATTAGCATGCCGAATATTACTTGGAATGTGAATTGGAACGAAATCGCCAATAGATAAGACCATTTTACAATTTGGGCCCAAGTTAGAAGCAGAGCCTAAGGTGTAAATTATCGATAGTCCATATCTCGGAAACTATAAGAGATAATGCAATTTGGCAACCGGCAATGTAATTAGCATGCCGAATATTACTTGGAATGTGAATTGGAACGAAATCGCCAATAGATAAGACCATTTTACAATTTGGGCCCAAGTTAGAAGCAGAGCCTAAGGTGTAAATTATCGATAGTCCATATCTCGGAAACTATAAGAGATAATGCAATTTGGCAACCGGCAATGTAATTAGCATGCCGAATATTACTTGGAATGTGAATTGGAACGAAATCGCCAATAGATAAGACCATTTTACAATTTGGGCCCAAGTTAGAAGCAGAGCCTAAGGTGTAAATTATTGATAGTCCATATCTCGGAAACTATAAGAGATAATGCAATTTCGCAACCGGCAATGTAATTAGCATGCCGAATATTACTTGGAGTGTGAATTGGAACGAAATCGCCAATAGGTAAGACCATTTTACAATTTGGGCCCAAGTTAGAAGCAGAGCCTAAGGTGTAAATTATCGATAGTCCATATCTCGGAAACTATAAGAGATAATGCAATTTGGCAACCGGCAATGTAATTAGCATGCCGAATATTACTTGGAATGTGAATTGGAACGAAATCGCCAATAGATAAGGCCATTTTACAATTTGGGCCCAAGTTAGAAGCAGAGCCTAAGGTGTAAATTATCGATAGTCCATATCTCGGAAACTATAAGAGATAATGCAATTTGGAAACCGGCAATGTAATTAGCATGCCGAATATTACTTGGAATGTGAATTGGAACGAAATTGCCAATAGATAAGACCATTTTACAATTTGGGCCCAAGTTAGAAGCAGAGCCTAAGGTGTAAATTATTGATAGTCCATATCTCGGTAACTATAAGAGATAATGCAATTTGGCAACCGGCAATGTAATTAGCATGCCGAATATTACTTGGAATGTGAATTGGAACAAAATCGCCAATAGATAAGACCATTTTACAATTTGGGCCCAAGTTAGAAGCAGAGCCTAAGGTGTAAATTATCGATAGTCCATATCTCGGAAACTACAAGAGATAATGCAATTTGGCAACCGGCAATGTAATTAGCATGCCGAATATTACTTGGAATGTGAATTGGAACGAAATCGCCAATAGATAAGACCATTTTACAATTTGGGCCCAAGTTAGAAGCAGAGCCTAAGGTGTAAATTATCGATAGTCCATATCTCGGAAACTATAAGAGATAATGCAATTTGGCAACCGGCAATGTAATAAGCATGCCGAATATTACTTGGAATGTGAATTGGAACGAAATCGTCAATAGATAAGACCATTTTACAATTTGGGCCCAAGTTAGAAGCAGAGCCTAAGGTGTAAATTATCGATAGTCCATATCTCGGAAACTATAAGAGATAATGCAATTTGGCAACCGGCAATGTAATTAGCATGCCGAATATTACTTGGAATGTGAATTGGAACGAAATCGCCAATAGATAAGACCATTTTACAATTTGGGCCCAAGTTAGAAGCAGAGCCTAAGGTGTAAATTATCGAGAGTCCATATCTCGGAAACTATAAGAGATAATGCAATTTGGCAACCGGCAATGTAATTAGCATGCCGAATATTACTTGGAATGTGAATTGGAACGAAATCGCCAATAGATAAGACCATTTTACAATTTGGGCCCAAGTTAAAAGCAGAGCCTAAGGTGTAAATTATTGATAGTCCATATCTCGGAAACTATAAGAGATAATGCAATTTCGCAACCGGCAATGTAATTAGCATGCCGAATATCACTTGGAATGTGAATTGGGACGAAATCGCCAATAGATAAGACCATTTTACACTTTGGGCCCAAGTTAGAAGCAGAGCCTAAGGTGTAAATTATCGATAGTCCATATCTCGGAAACTATAAGAGATAATGCAATTTCGCAACCGGCAATGTAATTAGCATGCCGAATATTACTTGGAATGTGAATTGGAACGTAATCGCCAATAGATAAGGCCATTTTACAATTTGGGCCCAAGTTAGAAGCAGAGCCTAAGGTGTAAATTATCGATAGTCCATATCTCGGAAACTATAAGAGATATTGCAATTTGGCAACCGGCAATGTAATTAGCATGCCGAATATTACTTGGAATGTGAATTGGAACGAAATCGCCAATAGATCAGACCATTTTACAATTTGGGCCCAAGTTAGAAGCAGAGCCTAAGGTGTAAATTATTGATAGTCCATATCTCGGAAACTATAAGAGATAATGCAATTTCGCAACCGGCAATGTAATTAGCATGCCGAATATTACTTGGAGTGTGAATTGGAACGAAATCGCCAATAGATAAGACCATTTTACAATTTGGGCCCAAGTTAGAAGCAGAGCCTAAGGTGTAAATTATCGATAGTCCATATCTCGGAAACTATAAGAGATAATGCAATTTGGCAACCGGCAATGTAATTAGCATGCCGAATATTACTTGGAGTGTGAATTGGAACGAAATCGCCAATAGATAAGACCATTTTACAATTTGGGCCCAAGTTAGAAGCAGAGCCTAAGGTGTAAATTATCGATAGTCCATATCTCGGAAAATATAAGAGATAATGCAATTTGGCAACCGGCAATGTAATTAGCATGCCGAATATTACTTGGAATGTGAATTGGAACGAAATAGCCAATAGATAAGACCATTTTACAATTTGGGCCCAAGTTAGAAGCAGAGCCTAAGGTGTAAATTATCGATAGTCCATATCTCGGAAACTATAAGAGATAATGCAATTTGGCAACCGGCAATGTAATTAGCATGCCGAATATTACTTGGAATGTGAATTGGAACGAAATCGCCAATAGATAAGACCATTTTACAATTTGGGCCCAAGTTAGAAGCAGAGCCTAAGGTGTAAATTATCGATAGTCCATATCTCGGAAACTATAAGAGATAATGCAATTTGGCAACCGGCAATGTAATTAGCATGCCAAATATTACTTGGAATGTGAATTGGGACGAAATCGCCAATAGATAAGACCATTTTACAATTTGGGCCCAAGTTGGAAGCAGAGCCTAAGGTGTAAATTATCGATAGTCCATATCTCGGAAACTATAAGAGATAATGCAATTTGGCAACCGGCAATGTAATTAGCATGCCGAATATTACTTGGAATGTGAATTGGAACGAAATCGCCAATAGGTAAGACCATTTTACAATTTGGGCCCAAGTTAGGAGCAGAGCCTAAGGTGTAAATTATCGATAGTCCATATCTCGGAAACTATAAGAGATAATTCAATTTGGCAACCGGCAATGTAATTAGCATGCCGAATATTACTTGGAATGTGAATTGGAACGAAATCGCCAATAGATAAGACCATTTTACAATTTGGGCCCAAGTTAGAAGCAGAGCCTAAGGTGTAAATTATCGATAGTCCATATCTCGGAAACTATAAGAGATAATGCAATTTGGCAACCGGCAATGTAATTAGCATGCCGAATATTACTTGGAATGTGAATTGGAACGAAATCGCCAATAGATAAGACCATTTTACAATTTGGGCCCAAGTTAGAATCAGAGCCTAAGGTGTAAATAATCGATAGTCCATATCTCGGAAACTATAAGAGATAATGCAATTTGGCAACCGGCAATGTAATTAGCATGCCGAATATTACTTGGAATGTGAATTGCAACTAAATTGCCAATAGATAAGACCATTTTACAATTTGGGCCCAAGTTAGAAGCAGAGCCTAAGGTGTAAATTATCGATAGTCCATATCTCGGAAACTATAAGAGATAATGCAATTTGGCAACCGGCAATGTAATTAGCATGCCGAATATTACTTGGAATGTGAATTGGAACGAAATCGTCAATAGATAAGACCATTTTACAATTTGGGCCCAAGTTAGAAGCAGAGCCTAAGGTGTAAATTATCGATAGTCCATATCTCGGAAACTATAAGAGATAATGCAATTTCGCAACCGGCAATGTAATTAGCATGCCGAATATCACTTGGAATGTGAATTGGGACGAAATCGCCAATAGATAAGACCATTTTACAATTTGGGCCCAAGTTAGAAGCAGAGCCTAAGGTGTAAATTATCGATAGTCCATATCTCGGAAACTATAAGAGATAATGCAATTTGGCAACCGGCAATGTAATTAGCATGCCGAATATTACTTGGAATGTGAATTGGAACGAAATCGCCAATAGGTAAGACCATTTTACAATTTGGGCCCAAGTTAGAAGCAGAGCCTAAGGTGTAAATAATCGATAGTCCATATCTCGGAAACTATAAGAGATAATTCAATTTGGCAACAGGCAATGTAATTAGCATGCCGGATATTACTTGGAATGTGAATTGGAACGAAATCGCCAATAGATAAGACCATTTTACAATTTGGGCCCAAGTTAGAAGCAGAGCCTAAGGTGTAAATTACCGATAGTCCATATCTCGGAAACTATAAGAGATAATGCAATTTTTCAACCGGCAATGTAATTAGCATGCCGAATATTACTTGGAATGTGAATTGGAACGAAATCGCCAATAGATAAGACGATTTTACAATTTGGGCCCAAGTTAGAAGTAGAGCCTAAGGTGTAAATTATCGATAGTCCATATCTCGGAAACTATAAGAGATAATGCAATTTGGCAACCGGCAATGTAATTAGCATGCCGAATATTACTTGGAATGTGAATTGGAACGAAATCGCCAATAGAGAAGACCATTTTACAATTTGGGCCCAAGTTAGAAGCAGAGCCTAAGGTGTAAATTATCGATAGTCCATATCTCGGAAACTATAAGAGATAATGCAATTTGGCAACCGGCAATGTAATTAGCATGCCGAATATTACTTGGAATGTGAATTGGAACGAAATCGCCAATAGAGAAGACCATTTTACAATTTGGGCCCAAGTTAGAAGCAGAGCCTAAGGTGTAAATTATCGATAGTCCATATCTCGGAAACTATAAGAGATAATGCAATTTGGCAACCGGCAATGTAATTAGCATGCCGAATATTACTTGGAATGTGAATTGGAACGAAATCGCCAATAGATAAGACCATTTTACAATTTGGGCCCAAGTTAGAAGCAGAGCCTAAGGTGTAAATTATCGATAGTCCATATCTCGGAAACTATAAGAGATAATGCAATTTGGCAACCGGCAATGTAATTAGCATGCCGAATATTACTTGGAATGTGAATTGGAACGAAATCGCCAATAGAGAAGACCATTTTACAATTTGGGCCCAAGTTAGAAGCAGAGCCTAAGGTGTAAATTATCGATAGTCCATATCTCGGAAACTATAAGAGATAATGCAATTTGGCAACCGGCAATGTAATTAGCATGCCGAATATTACTTGGAATGTGAATTGGAACGAAAACGCCAATAGATAAGACCATTTTACAATTTGGGCCCAAGTTAGAAGCAGAGCCTAAGGTGTAAATTATCGATAGTCCATATCTCGGAAACTATAAGAGATAATGCAATTTGGCAACCGGCAATGTAATTAGCATGCCGAATATTACATGGAATGTGAATTGGAACGAAATCGCCAATAGAGAAGACCATTTTACAATTTGGGCCCAAGTTAGAAGCAGAGCCTAAGGTGTAAATTATCGATAGTGCATATCTCGGAAACTATAAGAGATCATGCAATTTGGCAACCGGCAATGTAATTAGCATGCCGAATATTACTTGGAATGTGAATTGGATCGAAAACGCCAATAGATAAGACCATTTTACAATTTGGGCCCAAGTTAGAAGCAGAGCCTAAGGTGTAAATTACCGATAGTCCATATCTCGGAAACTATAAGAGATAATGCAATTTTTCAACCGGCAATGTAATTAGCATGCCGAATATTACTTGGAATGTGAATTGGAACGAAATCGCCAATAGAGAAGACCATTTTACAATTTGGGCCCAAGTTAGAAGCAGAGCCTAAGGTGTAAATTATCGATAGTCCATATCTCGGAAACTATAAGAGATAATGCAATTTGGCAACCGGCAATGTAATTAGCATGCCGAATATTACTTGGAATGTGAATTGGAACGAAATCGCCAATAGAGAAGACCATTTTACAATTTGGGCCCAAGTTAGAAGCAGAGCCTAAGGTGTAAATTATCGATAGTCCATATCTCGGAAACTATAAGAGATAATGCAATTTGGCAACCGGCAATGTAATTAGCATGCCGAATATTACTTGGAATGTGAATTGGAACGAAATCGCCAATAGATAAGACCATTTTACAATTTGGGCCCAAGTTAGAAGCAGAGCCTAAGGTGTAAATTATCGATAGTCCATATCTCGGAAACTATAAGAGAAAATGCAATTTGGCAACCGGCAATGTAATTAGCATGCCGAATATTACTTGGAATGTGAATTGGAACGAAATCGCCAATAGAGAAGACCATTTTACAATTTGGGCCCAAGTTAGAAGCAGAGCCTAAGGTGTAAATTATCGATAGTCCATATCTCGGAAACTATAAGAGATAATGCAATTTGGCAACCGGCAATGTAATTAGCATGCCGAATATTACTTGGAATGTGAATTGGAACGAAAACGCCAATAGATAAGACCATTTTACAATTTGGGCCCAAGTTAGAAGCAGAGCCTAAGGTGTAAATTATCGATAGTCCATATCTCGGAAACTATAAGAGATAATGCAATTTGGCAACCGGCAATGTAATTAGCATGCCGAATATTACTTGGAATGTGAATTGGAACGAAATCGCCAATAGATAAGACCATTTTACAATTTGGGCCCAAGTTAGAAGCAGAGCCTAAGGTGTAAATTATCGATAGTCCATATCTCGGAAACTATAAGAGATAATGCAATTTGGCAACCGGCAATGTAATTAGCATGCCGAATATTACTTGGAATGTGAATTGGAACGGAATCGCCAATAGGTAAGACCATTTTACAATTTGGGCCCAAGTTAGAAGCAGAGCCTAAGGTGTAAATTATCGATAGTCCATATCTCGGAAACTATAAGAGATAATGCAATTTCGCAACCGGCAATGTAATTAGCATGCCGAATATTACTTGGAATGTGAATTGGAACGAAATCGCCAATAGATAAGACCATTTTACAATTTGGGCCCAAGTTAGAAGCAGAGCCTAAGGTGTAAATTATCGATAATCCATATCTCGGAAACTATAAGAGATAATGCAATTTCGCAACCGGCAATGTAATTAGCATGCCGAATATTACTTGGAGTGTGAATTGGAACGAAATCGCCAATAGATAAGACCATTTTACAATTTGGGCCCAAGTTAGAAGCAGAGCCTAAGGTGTAAATTATCGATAGTCCATATCTCGGAAACTATAAGAGATAATGCAATTTGGCAACCGGCAATGTAATTAGCATGCCGAATATTACTTGGAATGTGAATTGGAACGAAATCGCCAATAGATAAGACCATTTTACAATTTGGGCCCAAGTTAGAAGCAGAGCCTAAGGTGTAAATTATCGATAGTCCATATCTCGGAAACTATAAGAGATAATGCAATTTGGCAACCGGCAATGTAATTAACATGCCGAATATTACTTGGAATGTGAATTGGAACGAAATCGCCAATAGATAAGACCATTTTACAATTTGGGCCCAAGTTAGAAGCAGAGCCTAAGGTGTAAATTATCGATAGTCCATATCTCGGAAACTATAAGAGATAATTCAATTTGGCAACCGGCAATGTAATTAGCATGCCGAATATTACTTGAAATGTGTATTGGAACGAAATCGCTAATAGATAAGACCATTTTATAATTTGGGCCCAAGTTAGAAGCAGAGCCTAAGGTGTAAATTATCGATAGTCCATATCTCGGAAACTATAAGAGATAATGCAATTTGGCAAACGGCAATGTAATTAGCATGCCGAATATTACTTGGAATGTGAATTGGAACGAAATCGCCAATAGATAAGACCATTTTACAATTTGGGAGCAAGTTAGAAGCAGAGCCTAAGGTGTAAATTATCGATAGTCCATATCTCGGAAACTATAAGAGATAATGCAATTTCGCAACCGGCAATGTAATTAGCATGCCGAATATCACTTGGAATGTGAATTGGGACGAAATCGCCAATAGATAAGACCATTTTACAATTTGGGCCCAAGTTAGAAGCAGAGCCTAAGGTGTAAATTATCGATAGTCCATATCTCGGAAACTATAAGAGATAATGCAATTTGGCAAACGGCAATGTAATTAGCATGCCGAATATTACTTGGAATGTGAATTGGAACGAAATCGCCAATAGATAAAACCATTTTACAATTTGGGCCCAAGTTAGAAGCAGAGCCTAAGGTGTAAATTATCGATAGTCCATATCTCGGAAACTATAAGAGATAATGCAATTTGGCAACCGGCAATGTAATTAGCATGCCGAATATTACTTGGAATGTGAATTGGAACGGAATCGCCAATAGGTAAGACCATTTTACAATTTGGGCCCAAGTTAGAAGCAGAGCCTAAGGTGTAAATTATCGATAGTCCATATCTCGGAAACTATAAGAGATAATGCAATTTGGCAACCGGCAATGTAATTAGCATGCCGAATATTACTTGGAATGTGAATTGGAACGAAATCGCCAATAGATAAGACCATTTTACAATTTGGGCCCAAGTTAGAAGCAGAGCCTAAGGTGTAAATTATCGATAGTCCATATCTCGGAAACTATAAGAGATAATGCAATTTCGCAACCGGCAATGTAATTAGCATGCCGAATATTACTTGGAGTGTGAATTGGAACGAAATCGCCAATAGATAAGACCATTTTACAATTTGGGCCCAAGTTAGAAGCAGAGCCTAAGGTGTAAATTATCGATAGTCCATATCTCGGAAACTATAAGAGATAATGCAATTTGACAACCGGCAATGTAATTAGCATGCCGAATATTACTTGGAATGTGAATTGGAACGAAATCGCCAATAGATAAGACCATTTTACAATTTGGGCCCAAGTTAGAAGCAGAGCCTAAGGTGTAAATTATCGATAGTCCATATCTCGGAAGCTATAAGAGATAATGCAATTTGGCAACCGGCAATGTAATTAGCATGCCGAATATTACTTGGAATGTGAATTGGAACGAAATCGCCAATAGATAAGACCATTTTACAATTTGGGCCCAAGTTAGAAGCAGAGCCTAAGGTGTAAATTATCGATAGTCCATATCTCGGAAACTATAAGAGATAATGCAATTTGGCAACTGGCAATGTAATTAGCATGCCGAATATTACTTGGAATGTGAATTGCAACTAAATCGCCAATAGATAAGACCATTTTACAATTTGGGCCCAAGTTAGAAGCAGAGCCTAAGGTGTAAATTATCGATAGTCCATATCTCGGAAACTATAAGAGATAATGCAATTTGGCAACCGGCAATGTAATTAGCATGCCGAATATTACTTGGAATGTGAATTGGGACGAAATCGCCAATAGATAAGACCATTTTACAATTTGGGCCCAAGTTGGAAGCAGAGCCTAAGGTGTAAGTTATCGATAGTCCATATCTCGGAAACTATAAGAGATAATGCAATTTAGCAACCGGCGATGTAATTAGCATGCCGAATATTACTTGGATTGTGAATTGGAACGAAATCGCCAATAGGTAAGACCATTTTACAATTTGGGCCCAAGTTAGAAGCAGAGCCTAAGGTGTAAATTATCGATAGTCCATATCTCGGAAACTATAAGAGATAATTCAATTTGGCAACCGGCAATGTAATTAGCATGCCGAATATTACTTGGAATGTGAATTGGAACGAAATCGCCAATAGATAAGACCATTTTACAATTTGGGCCCAAGTTAGAAGCAGAGCCTAAGGTGTAAATTATCGATAGTCCATATCTCGGAAACTATAAGAGATAATGCAATTTGGCAACCGGCAATGTAATTAGCATGCCGAATATTACTTGGAATGTGAATTGGAACGAAATCGCCAATAGATAAGGCCATTTTACAATTTGGGCCCAAGTTAGAAGCAGAGCCTAAGGTGTAAATTATCGATAGTCCATATCTCGGAAACTATAAGAGATAATGCAATTTCGCAACCGGCAATGTAATTAGCATGCCGAATATTACTTGGAGTGTGAATTGGAACGAAATCGCCAATAGATAAGACCATTTTACAATTTGGGCCCAAGTTAGAAGCAGAGCCTAAGGTGTAAATTATCGATAGTCCATATCTCGGAAAATATAAGAGATAATGCAATTTGGCAACCGGCAATGTAATTAGCATGCCGAATATTACTTGGAATGTGAATTGGAACGAAATAGCCAATAGATAAGACCATTTTACAATTTGGGCCCAAGTTAGAAGCAGAGCCTAAGGTGTAAATTATCGATAGTCCATATCTCGGAAACTATAAGAGATAATGCAATTTGGCAACCGGCAATGTAATTAGCATGCCGAATATTACTTGGAATGTGAATTGGGACGAAATCGCCAATAGATAAGACCATTTTACAATTTGGGCCCAAGTTGGAAGCAGAGCCTAAGGTGTAAATTATCGATAGTCCATATCTCGGAAACTATAAGAGATAATGCAATTTGGCAACCGGCAATGTAATTAGCATGCCGAATATTACTTGGAATGTGAATTGGAACGAAATCGCCAATAGGTAAGACCATTTTACAATTTGGGCCCAAGTTAGAAGCAGAGCCTAAGGTGTAAATTATCGATAGTCCATATCTCGGAAACTATAAAAGATAATGCAATTTGGCAACCGGCAATGTAATTAGCATGCCGAATATTACTTGGAATGTGAATTGGAACGAAATCGCCAATAGGTAAGACCATTTTACAATTTGGGCCCAAGTTAGAAGCAGAGCCTAAGGTGTAAATTATCGATAGTCCATATCTCGGAAACTATAAGAGATAATGCAATTTGGCAACCGGCAATGTAATTAGCATGCCGAATATTACTTGGAATGTGAATTGGAACGAAATCGCCAATAGATAAGACCATTTTACAATTTGGGCCCAAGTTAGAAGCAGAGCCTAAGGTGTAAATTATCGATAGTCCATATCTCGGAAACTATAAGAGATAATGCAATTTCGCAACCGGCAATGTAATTAGCATGCCGAATATTACTTGGAGTGTGAATTGGAACGAAATCGCCAATAGATAAGACCATTTTACAATTTGGGCCCAAGTTAGAAGCAGAGCCTAAGGTGTAAATTATCGATAGTCCATATCTCGGAAACTATAAGAGATAATGCAATTTGGCAACCGGCAATGTAATTAGCATGCCGAATATTACTTGGAATGTGAATTGGAACGAAATAGCCAATAGATAAGACCATTTTACAATTTGAGCCCAAGTTAGAAGCAGAGCCTAAGGTGTAAATTATCGATAGTCCATATCTCGGAAACTATAAGAGATAATGCAATTTGGCAACCGGCAATGTAATTAGCATGCCGAATATTACTTGGATTGTGAATTGGGACGAAATCGCCAATAGATAAGACCATTTTACAATTTGGGCCCAAGTTGGAAGCAGAGCCTAAGGTGTAAATTATCGATAGTCCATATCTCGGAAACTATAAGAGATAATGCAATTTGGCAACCGGCGATGTAATTAGCATGCCGAATATTACTTGGAATGTGAATTGGAACGAAATCGCCAATAGGTAAGACCATTTTACAATTTGGGCCCAAGTTAGAAGCAGAGCCTAAGGTGTAAATTATCGATAGTCCATATCTCGGAAACTATAAGAGATAATTCAATTTGGCAACCGGCAATGTAATTAGCATGCCGAATATTACTTGGAATGTGAATTGGAACGAAATCGCCAATAGATAAGACCATTTTACAATTTGGGCCCAAGTTAGAAGCAGAGCCTAAGGTGTAAATTATCGATAGTCCATATCTCGGAAACTATAAGAGATAATGCAATTTGGCAACCGGCAATGTAATTAGCATGCCGAATATTACTTGGAATGTGAATTGGAACGAAATCGCCAATAGATAAGACCATATTACAATTTGGGCCCAAGTTAGAAGCAGAGCCTAAGGTGTAAATAATCGATAGTCCATATCTCGGAAACTATAAGAGATAATGCAATTTCGCAACCGGCAATGTAATTAGCATGCCGAATATTACTTGGAGTGTGAATTGGAACGAAATCGCCAATAGATAAGACCATTTTACAATTTGGGCCTAAGTTAGAAGCAGAGCCTAAGGTGTAAATTATCGATAGTCCATATCTCGGAAACTATAAGAGATAATGCAATTTGGCAACCGGCAATGTAATTAGCATGCCGAATATTACTTGGAATGTAAATTGCAACTAAATCGCCAATAGATAAGACCATTTTACAATTTGGGCCCAAGTTAGAAGCAGAGCCTAAGGTGTAAATTATCGATAGTCCATATCTCGGAAACTATAAGAGATAATGCAATTTGGCAACCGGCAATGTAATTAGCATGCCGAATATTACTTGGAATGTGAATTGGAACGAAATCGCCAATAGATAAGACCATTTTACAATTTGGGCCCAAGTTAGAAGCAGAGCCTAAGGTGTAAATTATCGATAGTCCATATCTCGGAAACTATAAGAGATAATGCAATTTGGCAACCGGCAATGTAATTAGCATGCCGAATATTACTTGGAATGTGAATTGGAACGAAATCGCCAATAGATAAGACCATTTTACAATTTGAGCCCAAGTTAGAAGCAGAGCCTAAGGTGTAAATTATCGATAGTCCATATCTCGGAAACTATAAGAGATAATGCAATTTGGCAACCGGCAATGTAATTAGCATGCCGAATATTACTTGGAATGTGAATTGGGACGAAATCGCCAATAGATAAGACCATTTTACAATTTGGGCCCAAGTTGGAAGCAGAGCCTAAGGTGTAAATTATCGATAGTCCATATCTCGGAAACTATAAGAGATAATGCAATTTGGCAACCGGCGATGTAATTAGCATGCCGAATATTACTTGGAATGTGAATTGGAACGAAATCGCCAATAGGTAAGACCATTTTACAATTTGGGCCCAAGTTAGAAGCAGAGCCTAAGGTGTAAATTATCGATAGTCCATATCTCGGAAACTATAAGAGATAATTCAATTTGGCAACCGGCAGTGTAATTAGCATGCCGAATATTACTTGGAATGTGAATTGGAACGAAATCGCCAATAGATAAGACCATTTTACAATTTGGGCCCAAGTTAGAAGCAGAGCCTAAGGTGTAAATTATCGATAGTCCATATCTCGGAAACTATAAGAGATAATGCAATTTGGCAACCGGCAATGTAATTAGCATGCCGAATATTACTTGGAATGTGAATTGGAACGAAATCGCCAATAGATAAGACCATTTTACAATTTGGGCCCAAGTTAGAAGCAGAGCCTAAGGTGTAAATTATCGATAGTCCATATCTCGGAAACTATAAGAGATAATGCAATTTCGCAACCGGCAATGTAATTAGCATGCCGAATATTACTTGGAGTGTGAATTGGAACGAAATCGCCAATAGATAAGACCATTTTACAATTTGGGCCCAAGTTAGAAGCAGAGCCTAAGGTGTAAATTATCGATAGTCCATATCTCGGAAACTATAAGAGATAATGCAATTTGGCAACCGGCAATGTAATTAGCATGCCGAATATTACTTGGAATGTAAATTGCAACTAAATCGCCAATAGATAAGACCATTTTACAATTTGGGCCCAAGTTAGAAGCAGAGCCTAAGGTGTAAATTATCGATAGTCCATATCTCGGAAACTATAAGAGATAATGCAATTTGGCAACCGGCAATGTAATTAGCATGCCGAATATTACTTGGAATGTGAATTGGAACGAAATCGCCAATAGATAAGACCATTTTACAATTTGGGCCCAAGTTAGAAGCAGAGCCTAAGGTGTAAATTATCGATAGTCCATATCTCGGAAACTATAAGAGATAATGCAATTTGGCAACCGGCAATGTAATTAGCATGCCGAATATTACTTGGAATGTGAATTGGAACGAAATCGCCAATAGATAAGACCATTTTACAATTTGGGCCCAAGTTAGAAGTAAAGATTAAGGTGTAAATTATCGATAGTCCATATCTCGGAAACTATAAGAGATAATGCAATTTGGCAACCGGCAATGTAATTAGCATGCCGAATATTACTTGGAATGTGAATTGGAACGAAATCGCCAATAGATAAGACCATTTTACAATTTGGGCCCAAGTTAGAAGCAGAGCCTAAGGTGTAAATTATCGATAGTCCATATCTCGGAAACTATAAGAGATAATGCAATTTGGCAACCGGCAATGTAATTAGCATGCCGAATATTACTTGGAATGTGAATTGGAACGAAATCGCCAATAGATAAGACCATTTTACAATTTGGGCCCAAGTTAGAAGCAGAGCCTAAGGTGTAAATTATTGATAGTCCATATCTCGGAAACTATAAGAGATAATGCAATTTCGCAACCGGCAATGTAATTAGCATGCCGAATATTACTTGGAATGTGAATTGGAACGAAATCGCCAATAGGTAAGACCATTTTACAATTTGGGCCCAAGTTAGAAGCAGAGCCTAAGGTGTAAATTATCGATAGTCCATATCTCGGAAACTATAAGAGATAATGCAATTTGGCAACCGGCAATGTAATTAGCATGCCGAATATTACTTGGAATGTGAATTGGAACGAAATCGCCAATAGATAAGGCCATTTTACAATTTGGGCCCAAGTTAGAAGCAGAGCCTAAGGTGTAAATTATCGATAGTCCATATCTCGGAAACTATAAGAGATAATGCAATTTGGCAACCGGCAATGTAATTAGCATGCCGAATATTACTTGGAATGTGAATTGGAACGAAATCG
The DNA here is from genome assembly GCF_030347505.1 of Rhynchophorus ferrugineus. Lineage (NCBI taxonomy): Eukaryota > Metazoa > Arthropoda > Insecta > Coleoptera > Curculionidae > Rhynchophorus > Rhynchophorus ferrugineus. The sequence goes on along the minus strand of NW_027472720.1, from coordinate 227,322 downwards.
CCAATAGTTAAGACCATTTTACAATTTGGGCCCAAGTTAGAAGCAGAGCCTAAGGTGTAAATTATTGATAGTCCATATCTCGGTAACTATAAGAGATAATGCAATTTGGCAACCGGCAATGTAATTAGCATGCCGAATATTACTTGGAATGTGAATTGGAACAAAATCGCCAATAGATAAGACCATTTTACAATTTGGGCCCAAGTTAGAAGCAGAGCCTAAGGTGTAAATTATCGATAGTCCATATCTCGGAAACTACAAGAGATAATGCAATTTGGCAACCGGCAATGTAATTAGCATGCCGAATATTACTTGGAATGTGAATTGGAACGAAATCGCCAATAGATAAGACCATTTTACAATTTGGGCCCAAGTTAGAAGCAGAGCCTAAGGTGTAAATTATCGATAGTCCATATCTCGGAAACTATAAGAGATAATGCAATTTGGCAACCGGCAATGTAATAAGCATGCCGAATGTTACTTGGAATGTGAATTGGAACGAAATCGTCAATAGATAAGACCATTTTACAATTTGGGCCCAAGTTAGAAGCAGAGCCTAAGGTGTAAATTATCGATAGTCCATATCTCGGAAACTATAAGAGATAATGCAATTTGGCAACCGGCAATGTAATTAGCATGCCGAATATTACTTGGAATGTGAATTGGAACGAAATCGCCAATAGATAAGACCATTTTACAATTTGGGCCCAAGTTAGAAGCAGAGCCTAAGGTGTAAATTATCGATAGTCCATATCTCGGAAACTATAAGAGATAATGCAATTTGGCAACCGGCAATGTAATTAGCATGCCGAATATTACTTGGAATGTGAATTGGAACGAAATCGCCAATAGATAAGACCATTTTACAATTTGGGCCCAAGTTAAAAGCAGAGCCTAAGGTGTAAATTATTGATAGTCCATATCTCGGAAACTATAAGAGATAATGCAATTTCGCAACCGGCAATGTAATTAGCATGCCGAATATCACTTGGAATGTGAATTGGGACGAAATCGCCAATAGATAAGACCATTTTACAATTTGGGCCCAAGTTAGAAGCAGAGCCTAAGGTGTAAATTATCGATAGTCCATATCTCGGAAACTATAAGAGATAATGCAATTTCGCAACCGGCAATGTAATTAGCATGCCGAATATTACTTGGAATGTGAATTGGAACGAAATCGCCAATAGATAAGGCCATTTTACAATTTGGGCCCAAGTTAGAAGCAGAGCCTAAGGTGTAAATTATCGATAGTCCATATCTCGGAAACTATAAGAGATAATGCAATTTCGCAACCGGCAATGTAATTAGCATGCCGAATATTACTTGGAGTGTGAATTGGAACGAAATCGCCAATAGATAAGACCATTTTACAATTTGGGCCCAAGTTAGAAGCAGAGCCTAAGGTGTAAATTATCGATAGTCCATATCTCGGAAACTATAAGAGATAATGCAATTTGGCAACCGGCAATGTAATTAGCATGCCGAATATTACTTGGAATGTGAATTGGAACGAAATAGCCAATAGATAAGACCATTTTACAATTTGGGCCCAAGTTAGAAGCAGAGCCTAAGGTGTAAATTATCGATAGTCCATATCTCGGAAACTATAAGAGATAATGCAATTTGGCAACCGGCAATGTAATTAGCATGCCGAATATTACTTGGAATGTGAATTGGGACGAAATCGCCAATAGATAAGACCATTTTACAATTTGGGCCCAAGTTGGAAGCAGAGCCTAAGGTGTAAATTATCGATAGGCCATATCTCGGAAACTATAAGAGATAATGCAATTTGGCAACCGGCAATGTAATTAGCATGCCGAATATTACTTGGAATGTGAATTGGAACGAAATCGCCAATAGGTAAGACCATTTTACAATTTGGGCCCAAGTTAGAAGCAGAGCCTAAGGTGTAAATTATCGATAGTCCATATCTCGAAAACTATAAGAGATAATTCAATTTGGCAACCGGCAATGTAATTAGCATGCCGAATATTACTTGGAATGTGAATTGGAACGAAATCGCCAATAGATAAGACCATTTTACAATTTGGGCCCAAGTTAGAAGCAGAGCCTAAGGTGTAAATTATCGATAGTCCATATCTCGGAAACTATAAGAGATAATGCAATTTGGCAACCGGCAATGTAATTAGCATGCCGAATATTACTTGGAATGTGAATTGGAACGAAATCGCCAATAGATAAGACCATTTTACAATTTGGGCCCAAGTTAGAAGCAGAGCCTAAGGTGTAAATTATCGATAGTCCATATCTCGGAAACTATAAGAGATAATGCAATTTGGCAACCGGCAATGTAATTAGCATGCCGAATATTACTTGGAATGTGAATTGGAACGAAATCGCCAATAGATAAGACCATTTTACAATTTGGGCCCAAGTTAGAAGTAAAGCCTAAGGTGTAAATTATCGATAGTCCATATCTCGGAAACTATAAGAGATAATGCAATTTGGCAACCGGCAATGTAATTAGCATGCCGAATATTACTTGGAATGTGAATTGGAACGAAATCGCCAATAGATAAGACCATTTTACAATTTGGGCCCAAGTTAAAAGCAGAGCCTAAGGTGTAAATTATTGATAGTCCATATCTCGGAAACTATAAGAGATAATGCAATTTCGCAACCGGCAATGTAATTAGCATGCCGAATATCACTTGGAATGTGAATTGGGACGAAATCGCCAATAGATAAGACCATTTTACAATTTGGGCCCAAGTTAGAAGCAGAGCCTAAGGTGTAAATTATCGATAGTCCATATCTCGGAAACTATAAGAGATAATGCAATTTCGCAACCGGCAATGTAATTAGCATGCCGAATATTACTTGGAATGTGAATTGGAACGAAATCGCCAATAGATAAGGCCATTTTACAATTTGGGCCCAAGTTAGAAGCAGAGCCTAAGGTGTAAATTATCGATAGTCCATATCTCGGAAACTATAAGAGATAATGCAATTTCGCAACCGGCAATGTAATTAGCATGCCGAATATTACTTGGAGTGTGAATTGGAACGAAATCGCCAATAGATAAGACCATTTTACAATTTGGGCCCAAGTTAGAAGCAGAGCCTAAGGTGTAAATTATCGATAGTCCATATCTCGGAAACTATAAGAGATAATGCAATTTGGCAACCGGCAATGTAATTAGCATGCCGAATATTACTTGGAATGTGAATTGGAACGAAATAGCCAATAGATAAGACCATTTTACAATTTGGGCCCAAGTTAGAAGCAGAGCCTAAGGTGTAAATTATCGATAGTCCATATCTCGGAAACTACAAGAGATAATGCAATTTGGCAACCGGCAATGTAATTAGCATGCCGAATATTACTTGGAATGTGAATTGGGACGAAATCGCCAATAGATAAGACCATTTTACAATTTGGGCCCAAGTTGGAAGCAGAGCCTAAGGTGTAAATTATCGATAGGCCATATCTCGGAAACTATAAGAGATAATGCAATTTGGCAACCGGCAATGTAATTAGCATGCCGAATATTACTTGGAATGTGAATTGGAACGAAATCGCCAATAGGTAAGACCATTTTACAATTTGGGCCCAAGTTAGAAGCAGAGCCTAAGGTGTAAATTATCGATAGTCCATATCTCGAAAACTATAAGAGATAATTCAATTTGGCAACCGGCAATGTAATTAGCATGCCGAATATTACTTGGAATGTGAATTGGAACGAAATCGCCAATAGATAAGACCATTTTACAATTTGGGCCCAAGTTAGAAGCAGAGCCTAAGGTGTAAATTATCGATAGTCCATATCTCGGAAACTATAAGAGATAATGCAATTTGGCAACCGGCAATGTAATTAGCATGCCGAATATTACTTGGATTGTGAATTGGAACGAAATCGCCAATAGATAAGACCATTTTACAATTTGGGCCCAAGTTAGAAGCAGAGCCTAAGGTGTAAATTATCGATAGTCCATATCTCGGAAACTATAAGAGATAATGCAATTTGGCAACCGGCAATGTAATTAGCATGCCGAATATTACTTGGAATGTGAATTGGAACGAAATCGCCAATAGATAAGACCATTTTACAATTTGGGCCCAAGTTAGAAGCAGAGCCTAAGGTGTAAATTATCGATAGTCCATATCTCGGAAACTATAAGAGATAATGCAATTTGGCAACCGGCAATGTAATTAGCATGCCGAATATTACTTGGAATGTGAATTGGAACGAAATCGCCAATAGATAAGACCATTTTACAATTTGGGCCCAAGTTAGAAGCAGAGCCTAAGGTGTAAATTATCGATAGTCCATATCTCGGAAACTATAAGAGATAATTCAATTTGGCAACCGGCAATGTAATTAGCATGCCGAATATTACTTGGAATGTGAATTGGAACGAAATCGCCAATAGATAAGACCATTTTACAATTTGGGCCCAAGTTAGAAGCAGAGCCTAAGGTGTAAATTATCGATAGTCCATATCTCGGAAACTATAAGAGATAATGCAATTTGGCAACCGGCAATGTAATTAGCATGCCGAATATTACTTGGAATGTGAATTGGAACGAAATCGCCAATAGATAAGACCATTTTACAATTTGGGCCCAAGTTAGAAGCAGAGCCTAAGGTGTAAATTATCGATAGTCCATATCTCGGAAACTATAAGAGATAATGCAATTTGGCAACCGGCAATGTAATTAGCATGCCGAATATTACTTGGAATGTGAATTGGAACGAAATCGCCAATAGATAAGACCATTTTACAATTTGGGCCCAAGTTAGAAGCAAAGCCTAAGGTGTAAATTATCGATAGTCCATATCTCGGAAACTATAAGAGATAATGCAATTTGGCAACCGGCAATGTAATTAGCATGCCGAATATTACTTGGAATGTGAATTGGAACGAAATCGCCAATAGATAAGACCATTTTACAATTTGGGCCCAAGTTAGAAGCAGAGCCTAAGGTGTAAATTATCGATAGTCCATATCTCGGAAACTATAAGAGATAATGCAATTTGGCAACCGGCAATGTAATTAGCATGCCGAATATTACTTGGAATGTGAATTGGAACGAAATCGCCAATAGATAAGACCATTTTACAATTTGGGCCCAAGTTAGAAGCAGAGCCTAAGGTGTAAATTATCGATAGTCCATATCTCGGAAACTATAAGAGATAATGCAATTTCGCAACCGGCAATGTAATTAGCATGCCGAATATTACTTGGAGTGTGAATTGGAACGAAATCGCCAATAGATAAGACCATTTTACAATTTGGGCCCAAGTTAGAAGCAGAGCCTAAGGTGTAAATTATCGATAGTCCATATCTCGGAAACTATAAGAGATAATGCAATTTGGCAACCGGCAATGTAATTAGCATGCCGAATATTACTTGGAATGTGAATTGGAACGAAATCGCCAATAGATAAGACCATTTTACAATTTGGGCCCAAGTTAGAAGCAGAGCCTAAGGTGTAAATTATCGATAGTCCATATCTCGGAAACTATAAGAGATAATGCAATTTGGCAACCGGCAATGTAATTAGCATGCCGAATATTACTTGGAATGTGAATTGGAACGAAATCGCCAATAGATAAGACCATTTTACAATTTGGGCCCAAGTTAGAAGCAGAGCCTAAGGTGTAAATTATTGATAGTCCATATCTCGGAAACTATAAGAGATAATGCAATTTGGCAACCGGCAATGTAATTAGCATGCCGAATATTACTTGGAATGTGAATTGGAACGAAATCGCCAATAGATAAGACCATTTTACAATTTGGGCCCAAGTTAGAAGCAGAGCCTAAGGTGTAAATTATCGATAGTCCATATCTCGGAAACTATAAGAGATAATGCAATTTGGCAACCGGCAATGTAATTAGCATGCCGAATATTACTTGGAATGTGAATTGGAACGAAATCGCCAATAGATAAGACCATTTTACAATTTGGGCCCAAGTTAGAAGCAGAGCCTAAGGTGTAAATTATCGATAGTCCATATCTCGGAAACTATAAGAGATAATGCAATTTGGCAACCGGCAATGTAATTAGCATGCCGAATATTACTTGGAATGTGAATTGGAACGAAATCGCCAATAGATAAGACCATTTTACAATTTGGGCCCAAGTTAGAAGCAGAGCCTAAGGTGTAAATTATCGATAGTCCATATCTCGGAAACTATAAGAGATAATGCAATTTGGCAACCGGCAATGTAATTAGCATGCCGAATATTACTTGGAATGTGAATTGGAACGAAATCGCCAATAGATAAGACCATTTTACAATTTGGGCCCAAGTTAGAAGCAGAGCCTAAGGTGTAAATTATCGATAGTCCATATCTCGGAAACTATAAGAGATAATGCAATTTCGCAACCGGCAATGTAATTAGCATGCCGAATATTACTTGGAGTGTGAATTGGAACGAAATCGCCAATAGATAAGACCATTTTACAATTTGGGCCCAAGTTAGAAGCAGAGCCTAAGGTGTAAATTATCGATAGTCCATATCTCGGAAACTATAAGAGATAATGCAATTTGGCAACCGGCAATGTAATTAGCATGCCGAATATTACTTGGAATGTGAATTGGAACGAAATAGCCAATAGATAAGACCATTTTACAATTTGGGCCCAAGTTAGAAGCAGAGCCTAAGGTGTAAATTATCGATAGTCCATATCTCGGAAACTATAAGAGATAATGCAATTTGGCAACCGGCAATGTAATTAGCATGCCGAATATTACTTGGAATGTGAATTGGAACGAAATCGCCAATAGATAAGACGATTTTACAATTTGGGCCCAAGTTAGAAGCAGAGCCTAAGATGTAAAGTATCGATAGTCCATATCTCGGAAACTATAAGAAATAATGCAATTTGGCAACCGGCAATGTAATTAGCAAGCCGAATATTACTTGGAATGTGAATTGGAAAGAAATCGCCAATAGGTAAGACCATTTTACAATTTGGGCTCAAGTTAGAAGCAGAGCCTAAGGTGTAAATTATCGATAGTCCATATCTCGGAAACTATAAGAGATAATTCAATTTGGCAACCGGCAATGTAATTAGCATGCCGAATATTACTTGGAATGTGAATTGGAACGAAATCGCCAATAGTTAAGACCATTTTACAATTTGGGCCCAAGTTAGAAGCAGAGCCTAAGGTGTAAATTACCGATAGTCCATATCTCGGAAACTATAAGAGATAATGCAATTTGGCAACCGGCAATGTAATTAGCATGCCGAATATTACTTGGAATGTGAATAGGAACGAAATCGCCAATAGATAAGACGATTTTACAATTTGGGCCCAAGTTAGAAGCAGAGCTTAAGGTGTAAATTATCGATAGTCCATATCTCGGAAACTATAAGAGATAATGCAATTTGGCAACAGGCAATGTAATTAGCATGCCGAATATTACTTGGAATGTGAATTGGAACGAAATCGCCAATAGATAAGACCATTTTACAATTTGGGCCCAAGTTAGAAGCAGAGCCTAAGGTGTAAACTATCGATAGTCCATATCTCGGAAACTATAAGAGATAATGCAATTTGGCAACCGGCATTGTAATTAGCATGCCGAATATTACTTGGAATGTGAATTGGAACGAAATCGCTAATAGAGAAGACCATTTTACAATTTGGGCCCAAGTTAGAAGCAGAGCCTAAGGTGTAAATTATCGATAGTCCATATCTCGGAAACTATAAGAGATAATGCAATTTGGCAACCGGCAATGTAATTAGCATGCCGAATATTACTTGGAATGCGAATTGGAACGAAAACGCCAATAGATAAGACCATTTTACAATTTGGGCCCAAGTTAGAAGCAGAGCCTAAGGTGTAAATTATCGATAGTCCATATCTCGGAAACTATAAGAGATAATGCAATTTGGCAACCGGCAATGTAATTAGCATGCCGAATATTACTTGGAATGTGAATTGGAACGAAATCGCCAATAGATAAGACCATTTTACAATTTGGGCCCAAGTTAGAAGCAGAGCCTAAGGTGTAAATTATCGAAAGTCCATATCTCGGAAACTATAAGAGATAATGCAATTTGGCAAACGGCAATGTAATTAGCATGCCGAATATTACTTGGAATGTGAATTGTAACGAAATCGCCAATAGATAAGACCATTTTACAATTTGGGCCCAAGTTAGAAGCAGAGCCTAAGGTGTAAATTATCGATAGTGCATATCTCGGAAACTATAAGAGATAATGCAATTTGGCAACCGGCAATGTAATTAGCATGCCGAATATTACTTGGAATGTGAATTGGAACGAAATCGCCAATAGATAAGACCATTTTACAATTTGGGCCCAAGTTAGAAGCAGAGCCTAAGGTGTAAATTATTGATAGTCCATATCTCGGAAACTATAAGAGATAATGCAATTTCGCAACCGGCAATGTAATTAGCATGCCGAATATCACTTGGAATGTGAATTGGAACGAAATCGCCAATAGATAAGACCATTTTACAATTTTGGCCCAAGTTAGAAGCAGAGCCTAAGGTGTAAATTATCGATAGTCCATATCTCGGAAACTATAAGAGATAATGCAATTTGGCAACCGGCAATGTAATTAGCATGCCGAATATTATTTGGAATGTGAATTGGAACGAAATCGCCAATAGGTAAGACCATTTTACAATTTGGACCCAAGTTAGAAGCAGAGCCTAAGGTGTAAATTATCGATAGTCCATATCTCGGAAACTATAAGAGATAATTCAATTTGGCAACCGGCAATGTAATTAGCATGCCGGATATTACTTGGAATGTGAATTGGAACGAAATCGCCAATAGATAAGACCATTTTACAATTTGGGCCCAAGTTAGAAGCAGAGCCTAAGGTGTAAATTACCGATAGTCCATATCTCGGAAACTATAAGAGATAATGCAGTTTGGCAACCGGCAATGTAATTAGCATGCCGAATATTACTTGGAATGTGAATTGGAACGAAATCGCCAATAGATAAGACGATTTTACAATTTGTGCCCAAGTTAGAAGCAGAGCCTAAGGTGTAAATTATCGATAGTCCATATCTCGGAAACTATAAGAGATAATGCAATTTGGCAACCGGCAATGTAATTAGCATGCCGAATATTACTTGGAATGTGAATTGGAACAAAATCGCCAATAGAGAAGACCATTTTACAATTTGGGCCCAAGTTAGAAGCAGAGCCTAAGGTGTAAATTATCGATAGTCCATATCTCGGAAACAATAAGAGATAATGCAATTTGGCAACCGGCAATGTAATTAGCATGCCGAATATTACTTGGAATGTGAATTGGAACGAAATCGCCAATTGATAAGACCATTTTACAATTTGGGCCCAATTTAGAAGCAGAGCCTAAGGTGTAAATTATCGATAGTCCATATCTCGGAAACTATAAGAGATAATGCAATTTGGCAACCGGCAATGTAATTAGCATGCCGAATATTACTTGGAATGTGAATTGGAACGAAAACGCCAATAGATAAGACCATTTTACAATTTGGGCCCAAGTTAGAAGCAGAGCCTAAGGTGTAAATTATCGATAGTCCATATCTCGGAAACTATAAGTGATAATGCAATTTGGCAACCGGCAATGTAATTAGCATGCCGAATATTACTTGGAATGTGAATTGGAACGAAATCGCCAATTGATAAGACCATTTTACAATTTGGGCCCAATTTAGAAGCAGAGCCTAAGGTGTAAATTATCGATAGTCCATATCTCGGAAACTATAAGAGATAATGCAATTTGGCAACCGGCAATGTAATTAGCATGCCGAATATTACTTGGAATGTGAATTGGAACGAAATCGCCAATAGATAAGACCATTTTACAATGTGGGCCCAAGTTATAAGCAGAGCCTATGGTGTAAATTATCGATAGTCCATATCTCGGAAACTATAAGAGATAATGCAATTTGGCAACCGGCAATGTAATTAGCATGCCGAATATTACTTGGAATGTGAATTGGAACGAAATCGCCAATAGATAAGACTATTTTACAATTTGGGCCCAAGTTAGAAGCAGAGACTAAGGTGTAAATTATCGATAGTCCATATCTCGGAAACTATAAGAGTTAATGCAATTTGGCAACCGGCAATGTAATTAGCATGCCGAATATTACTTGGAATGTGAATTGGAACGAAATCGCCAATAGATAAGACCATTTTACAATTTGGGCCCAAGTTAGAAGTAAAGCCTAAGGTGTAAATTATCGATAGTCCATATCTCGGAAACTATAAGAGATAATGCAATTTGGCAACCGGCAATGTAATTAGCATGCCGAATATTACTTGGAATGTGAATTGGAACGAAATCGCCAATAGATAAGACCATTTTACAATTTGGGCCTAAGTTAGAAGCAGAGCCTAAGGTGTAAATTATCGATAGTCCATATCTCGGAAACTATAAGAGATAATGCAATTTGGCAACCGGCAATGTAATTAGCATGCCGAATATTACTTGGAATGTGAATTGGAACGAAATCGCCAATAGATAAGACCATTTTACAATTTGGGCCCAAGTTAGAAGCAGAGCCTAAGGTGTAAATTATCGATAGTCCATATCTCGGAAACTATAAGAGATAATGCAATTTGGCAACCGGCAATGTAATTAGCATGCCGAATATTACTTGGAGTGTGAATTGGAACGAAATCGCCAATAGATAAGACCATTTTACAATTTGGGCCCAAGTTAGAAGCAGAGCCTAAGGTGTAAATTATCGATAGTCCATATCTCGGAAACTATAAGAGATAATGCAATTTGGCAACCGGCAATGTAATTAGCATGCCGAATATTACTTGGAATGTGAATTGGAACGAAATCGCCAATAGATAAGACCATTTTACAATTTGGGCCCAAGTTAGAAGCAGAGCCTAAGGTGTAAATTATCGATACTCCATATCTCGGAAACTATAAGAGATAATGCAATTTGGCAACCGGCAATGTAATTAGCATGCCGAATATTGCTTGGAATGTGAATTGGAACGAAATCGCCAATAGATAAGACCATTTTACAATTTGGGCCCAACTTAGAAGCAGAGCCTAAGGTGTAAATTATCGATAGTCCATATCTCGGAAACTATAAGAGATAATGCAATTTGGCAACCGGCAATGTAATTAGCATGCCGAATATTACTTGGAATGTGAATTGGAACGAAATCGCCAATAGATAAGACCATTTTACAATTTGGGCCCAAGTTAGAAGCAGAGCCTAAGGTGTAAATTATCGATAGTCCATATCTCGGAAACTATAAGAGATAATGCAATTTGGCAACCGGCAATGTAATTAGCATGCCGAATATTACTTGGAATGTGAATTGGAACGAAATCGCCAATAGATAAGACCATTTTACAATTTGGGCCCAAGTTAGAAGCAGAGCCTAAGGTGTAAATTATCGATAGTCCATATCTCGAAAACTATAAGAGATAATGTAATTTGGCAACCGGCAATGTAATTAGCATGCCGAATATTACTTGGAATGTGAATTGGAACGAAATCGCCAATAGATAAGACCATTTTACAATTTGGGCCCAAGTTAGAAGCAGAGCCTAAGATGTAAATTATCGATAGTCCATATCTCGGAAACTATAAGAGATAATGCAATTTGGCAACCGGCAATGTAATTAGCATGCCGAATATTACTTGGAATGTGAATTGGAACGAAATCGCCAATAGATAAGACGATTTTACAATTTGGGCCCAAGTTAGAAGCAGAGCCTAAGATGTAAATTATCGATAGTCCATATCTCGGAAACTATAAGAGATAATGCAATTTGGCAACCGGCAATGTAATTAGCAAGCCGAATATTACTTGGAATGTGAATTGGAACGAAATCGCCAATAGGTAAGACCATTTTACAATTTGGGCCCAAGTTAGAAGCAGAGCCTAAGGTGTAAATTATCGATAGTCCATATCTCGGAAACTATAAGAGATAATTCAATTTGGCAACCGGCAATGTAATTAGCATGCCGGATATTACTTGGAATGTGAATTGGAACGAAATCGCCAATAGTTAAGACCATTTTACAATTTGGGCCCAAGTTAGAAGCAGAGCCTAAGGTGTAAATTACCGATAGTCCATATCTCGGAAACTATAAGAGATAATGCAATTTGGCAACCGGCAATGTAATAGCATGCCGAATATTACTTGGAATGTGAATAGGAACGAAATCGCCAATAGATAAGACGATTTTACAATTTGGGCCCAAGTTAGAAGCAGAGCTTAAGGTGTAAATTATCGATAGTCCATATCTCGGAAACTATAAGAGATAATGCAATTTGGCAACAGGCAATGTAATTAGCATGCCGAATATTACTTGGAATGTGAATTGGAACGAAATCGCCAATAGAGAAGACCATTTTACAATTTGGGCCCAAGTTAGAAGCAGAGCCTAAGGTGTAAATTATCGATAGTCCATATCTCGGAAACTATAAGAGATAATGCAATTTGGCAACCGGCAATGTAATTAGCATGCCGAATATTACTTGGAATGTGAATTGGAACGAAATCGCCAATAGATAAGACCATTTTACAATTTGGGCCCAAGTTAGAAGCAGAGCCTAAGGTGTAAATTATCGATAGTCCATATCTCGGAAACTATAAGAGATAATGCAATTTGGCAACCGGCAATGTAATTAGCATGCCGAATATTACTTGGAATGTGAATTGGAACGAAATCGCCAATAGGTAAGACCATTTTACAATTTGGGCCCAAGTTAGAAGCAGAGCCTAAGGTATAAATTATCGATAGTCCATATCTCGGAAACTATAAGAGATAATTCAATTTGGCAACCGGCAATGTAATTAGCATGCCGGATATTACTTGGAATGTGAATTGGAACGAAATCGCCAATAGATAAGACCATTTTACAATTTGGGCCCAAGTTAGAAGCAGAGCCTAAGGTGTAAATTACCGATAGTCCATATCTCGGAAACTATAAGAGATAATGCAGTTTGGCAACCGGCAATGTAATTAGCATGCCGAATATTACTTGGAATGTGAATTGGAACGAAATCGCCAATAGATAAGACGATTTTACAATTTGGGCCCAAGTTAGAAGCAGAGCCTAAGTTGTAAATTATCGATAGTCCATATCTCGGAAACTATAAGAGATAATGCAATTTGGCAACCGGCAATGTAATTAGCATGCCGAATATTACTCGGAATGTGAATTGGAACAAAATCGCCAATAGAGAAGACCATTTTACAATTAGGGCCCAAGTTAGAAGCAGAGCCTAAGGTGTAAATTATCGATAGTCCATATCTCGGAAACTATAAGAGATAATGCAATTTGGCAACCGGCAATGTAATTAGCATGCCGAATATTACTTGGAATGTGAATTGGAACGAAATCGCCAATAGAGAAGACCATTTTACAATTTGGGCCCAAGTTAGAAGCAGAGCCTAAGGTGTAAATTATCGATAGTCCATATCTCGGAAACTATAAGAGATAATGCAATTTGGCAACCGGCAATGTAATTAGCATGCCGAATATTACTTGGAATGTGAATTGGAACGAAATCGCCAATAGATAAGACCATTTTACAATTTGGGCCCAATTTAGAAGCAGGGCCTAAGGTGTAAATTATCGATAGTCCATATCTCGGAAACTATAAGAGATAATGCAATTTGGCAACCGGCAATGTAATTAGCATGCCGAATATTACTTGGAATGTGAATTGGAACGAAATCGCCAATAGAGAAGACCATTTTACAATTTGGGCCCAAGTTAGAAGCAGAGCCTAAGGTGTAAATTATCGATAGTCCATATCTCGGAAACTATAAGAGATAATGCAATTTGGCAACCGGCAATGTAATTAGCATGCCGAATATTACTTGGAATGTGAATTGGAACGAAAACGCCAATAGATAAGACCATTTTACAATTTGGGCCCAAGTTAGAAGCAGAGGCTAAGGTGTAAATTATCGATAGTCCATATCTCGGAAACTATAAGAGATAATGCAATTTGGCAACCGGCAATATAATTAGCATGCCGAATATTACTTGGAATGTGAATTGGAACGAAATCGCCAATAGATAAGACCATTTTACAATTTGGGCCCAAGTTAGAAGCAGAGCCTAAGGTGTAAATTATCGATAGTCCATATCTCGGAAACTATAAGAGATAATGCAATTTGGCAACCGGCAATGTAATTAGCATGCCGAATATTACTTGGAATGTGAATTGGAACGAAATCGCCAATAGATAAGACCATTTTACAATTTGGGCCCAAGTTAGAAGCAGAGCCTAAGGTGTAAATTATCGATAGTCCATATCTCGGAAACTATAAGAGATAATGCAATTTCGCAACCGGCAATGTAATTAGCATGCCGAATATCACGTGGAATGTGAATTGGGACGAAATCGCCAATAGATAAGACCATTTTACAATTTGGGCCCAAGTTAGAAGCAGAGCCTAAGGTGTAAATTATCGATAGTCCATATCTCGGAAACTATAAGAGATAATGCAATTTGGCAACCGGCAATGTAATTAGCATGCCGAATATTACTTGGAATGTGAATTGGAACGAAATCGCCAATAGATAAGACCATTTTACAATTTGGGCCCAAGTTAGAAGCAGAGCCTAAGGTGTAAATTATCGATAGTCCATATCTCGGAAACTATAAGAGATAATGCAATTTGGCAACCGGCAATGTAATTAGCATGCCGAATATTACTTGGAATGTGAATTGGAACGAAATCGCCAATAGATAAGACCATTTTACAATTTGGGCCCAAGTTAGAAGCAGAGCCTAAGGTGTAAATTATCGATAGGCCATATCTCGGAAACTATAAGAGATAATGCAATTTGGCAACCGGCAATGTAATTAGCATGCCTAATATTACTTGGAATGTGAATTGGAACGAAATCGCCAATAGATAAGACCATTTTACAATTTGGGCCCAAGTTAGAAGCAGAGCCTAAGGTGTAAATTATCGATAGTCCATATCTCGGAAACTATAAGAGATAATGCAATTTGGCAACCGGCAATGTAATTAGCATGCCGAATATTACTTGGAATGTGAATTGGAACGAAATCGCCAATAGATAAGACCATTTTACAATGTGGGCCCAAGTTATAAGCAGAGCCTATGGTGTAAATTATCGATAGTCCATATCTCGGAAACTATAAGAGATAATGCAATTTGGCAACCGGCAATGTAATTAGCATGCCGAATATTACTTGGAGTGTGAATTGGAACGAAATCGCCAATAGATAAGACCATTTTACAATTTGGGCCCAAGTTAGAAGCAGAGCCTAAGGTGTAAATTATTGATAGTCCATATCTCGGAAACTATAAGAGATAATGCAATTTCGCAACCGGCAATGTAATTAGCATGCCGAATATCACTTGGAATGTAAATTGGGACGAAATCGCCAATAGATAAGACCATTTTACAATTTGGGCCCAAGTTAGAAGCAGAGCCTAAGGTGTAAATTATCGATAGTCTATATCTCGGAAACTATAAGAGATAATGCAATTTCGCAACCGGCAATGTAATTAGCATGCCGAATATTACTTGGAATGTGAAATGGAACGAAATCGCCAATAGATAAGGCCATTTTACAATTTGGGCCCAAGTTAGAAGCAGAGCCTAAGGTGTAAATTATCGATAGTCCATATCTCGGAAACTATAAGAGATAATGCAATTTGGCAACCGGCAATGTAATTAGCATGCCGAATATTACTTGGAATGTGAATTGGAACGAAATCGCCAATAGATAAGACCATTTTACAATTTGGGCCCAAGTTAGAAGCAGAGCCTAAGGTGTAAATTATTGATAGTCCATATCTCGGAAACTATAAGAGATAATGCAATTTCGCAACCGGCAATGTAATTAGCATGCCGAATATTACTTGGAGTGTGAATTGGAACGAAATCGCCAATAGATAATACCATTTTACAATTTGGGCCCAAGTTAGAAGCAGAGCCTAAGGTGTAAATTATCGATAGTCCATATCTCGGAAACTACAAGAGATAATGCAATTTGGCAACCGGCAATGTAATTAGCATCCCGAATATTACTTGGAATGTGAATTGGAACGAAATCGCCAATAGATAAGACCATTTTACAATTTGGGCCCAAGTTAGAAGGAACGAAATCGCCAATAGATAAGACCATTTTACAATTTGGGCCCAAGTTAGAAGCAGAGCCTAAGGTGTAAATTATTGATAGTCCATATGTCGGAAACTATAAGAGATAATGCAATTTGGCAAACGGCAATGTAATTAACATGCCGAATATTACTTGGAATGTGAATTGGAACGAAATCGCCAATAGATAAGACCATTTTACAATTTGGGCCCAAGTTAGAAGGAGAGCCTAAGGTGTAAATTATCGATAGTCCATATCTCGGAAACTATAAGAGGTAATGCAATTTGGCAACCGGCAATGTAATTAGCATGATGAATATTACTTGGAATGTGAATTGGAACGAAATCGCCAATAGAGAAGACCATTTTACAATTTGGGCCCAAGTTAGAAGCAGAGCCTAAGGTGTAAATTATCGATAGTCCATATCTCGGAAACTATAAGAGATAATGCAATTTGGCAACCGGCAATGTAATTAGCATGCCGAATATTACTTGGAATGTGAATTGGAACGAAATCGCCAATAGATAAGACCATTTTACAATTTGGGCCCAAGTTAGAAGCAGAGCCTAAGGTGTAAATTATCGATAGTCCATATCTCGGAAACTATAAGAGATAATGCAATTTGGCAACCGGCAATGTAATTAGCATGCCGAATATTACTTGGAATGTGCATTGGAACGAAATCGCCAATAGATAAGACCATTTTACAATTTGGGCCCAAGTTAGAAGCAGAGCCTAAGGTGTAAATTATCGATAGTCCATATCTCGGAAACTATAAGAGGTAATGCAATTTGGCAACCGGCAATGTAATTAGCATGCCGAATATTACTTGGAATGTGAATTGGAACGAAATCGCCAATAGATAAGACCATTTTACAATTTGGGCCCAAGTTAGAAGCAGAGCCTAAGGTGTAAATTATTGATAGTCCATATCTCGGAAACTATAAGAGATAATGCAATTTCGCAACCGGCAATGTAATTAGCATGCCGAATATTACTTGGAGTGTGAATTGGAACGAAATCGCCAATAGATAAGACCATTTTACAATTTGGGCCCAAGTTAGAAGCAGAGCATAAGGTGTAAATTATCGATAGTCCATATCTCGGAAAATATAAGAGATAATGCAATTTGGCAACCGGCAATGTAATTAGCATGCCGAATATTACTTGGAATGTGAATTGGAACGAAATCGCCAATAGATAAGACCATTTTACAATTTGGGCCCAAGTTAGAAGCAGAGCCTAAGGTGTAAATTATCGATAGTCCATATCTCGGAAACTAAAAGAGATAATGCAATTTGGCAACCGGCAATGTAATTAGCATGCCGAATATTACTTGGAATGTGAATTGGAACGAAATCGCCAATAGATAAGGCCATTTTACAATTTGGGCCCAAGTTAGAAGCAGAGCCTAAGGTGTAAATTATTGATAGTCCATATCTCGGAAACTATAAGAGATAATGCAATTTCGCAACCGGCAATGTAATTAGAATGCCGAATATCACTTGGAATGTGAATTGGGACGAAATCGCCAATAGATAAGACCATTTTACAATTTGGGCCCAAGTTAGAAGCAGAGCCTAAGGTGTAAATTATCGATAGTCCATATCTCGGAAACTATAAGAGATAATGCAATTTGGCAACCGGCAATGTAATTAGCATGCCGAATATTACTTGGATTGTGAATTGGAACGAAATCGCCAATAGATAAGACCATTTTACAATTTGGGCCCAAGTTAGAAGCAGAGCCTAAGATGTAAATTATCGATAGTAAATATCTCGGAAACTATAAGAGATAATGCAATTTGGCAACCGGCAATGTAATTAGCATGCCGAATATTACTTGGAATGTGAATTGGAACGAAATCGCCAATAGATAAGACCATTTTACAATATGGGCCCAAGTTAGAAGCAGAGCCTAAGGTGTAAATTATCGATAGTCCATATCTCGGAAACTATAAGAGATAATTCAATTTGGCAACCGGCAATGTAATTAGCATGCCGGATATTACTTGGAATGTGAATTGGAACGAAATCGCCAATAGATAAGACCATTTTACAATTTGGGCCCAAGTTAGAAGCAGAGCCTAAGGTGTAAATTATCGATAGTCCATATCTCGGAAACTATAAGAGATAATGCAATTTGGCAACCGGCAATGTAATTAGCATGCCGAATATTACTTGGAATGTGAATTGGAACGAAATCGCCAATAGATAAGACGATTTTACAATTTGGGCCCAAGTTAGAAGCAGAGCCTAAGATGTAAATTATCGATAGTCCATATCTCGGAAACTATAAGAGATAATGCAATTTGGCAACCGGCAATGTAATTAGCATGCCGAATATTACTTGGAATGTGAATTGGAACGAAATCGCCAATAGGTAAGACAATTTTACAATTTGGGCCCAAGTTAGAAGCAGAGCCTAAGGTGTAAATTATCGATAGTCCATATCTCGGAAACTATAAGAGATAATTCAATTTGGCAACCGGCAATGTAATTAGCATGCCGAATATTACTTGGAATGTGAATTGGAACGAAATCGCCAATAGAGAAGACCATTTTACAATTTGGGCCCAAGTTAGAAGCAGAGCCTAAGGTGTAAATTATCGATAGTCCATATCTCGGAAACTATAAGAGATAATGCAATTTGGCAACCGGCAATGTAATTAGCATGCCGAATATTACTTGGAATGTGAATTGGAACGAAATCGCCAATAGAGAAGACCATTTTACAATTTGGGCCCAAGTTAGAAGCAGAGCCTAAGGTGTAAATTATCGATAGTCCATATCTCGGAAACTATAAGAGATAATGCAATTTGGCAACCGGCAATGTAATTAGCATGCCGAATATTACTTGGAATGTGAATTGGAACGAAATCGCCAATAGATAAGACCATTTTACAATTTGGGCCCAAGTTAGAAGCAGAGCCTAAGGTGTAAATTATCGATAGTCCATATCTCGGAAACTATAAGAGATAATGCAATTTGGCAACCGGCAATGTAATTAGCATGCCGAATATTACTTGGAATGTGAATTGGAACGAAATCGCCAATAGAGAAGACCATTTTACAATTTGGGCCCAAGTTAGAAGCAGAGCCTAAGGTGTAAATTATCGATAGTCCATATCTCGGAAACTATAAGAGATAATGCAATTTGGCAACCGGCAATGTAATTAGCATGCCGAATATTACTTGGAATGTGAATTGGAACGAAAACGCCAATAGATAAGACCATTTTACAATTTGGGCCCAAGTTAGAAGCAGAGCCTAAGGTGTAAATTATCGATAGTCCATATCTCGGAAACTATAAGAGATAATGCAATTTGGCAACCGGCAATGTAATTAGCATGCCGAATATTACTTGGAATGTGAATTGGAACGAAATCGCCAATAGAGAAGACCATTTTACAATTTGGGCCCAAGTTAGAAGCAGAGCCTAAGGTGTAAATTATCGATAGTCCATATCTCGGAAACTATAAGAGATAATGCAATTTGGCAACCGGCAATGTAATTAGCATGCCGAATATTACTTGGAATGTGAATTGGAACGAAAACGCCAATAGATAAGACCATTTTACAATTTGGGCCCAAGTTAGAAGCAGAGCCTAAGGTGTAAATTATCGATAGTCCATATCTCGGAAACTATAAGAGATAATGCAATTTGGCAACCGGCAATGTAATTAGCATGCCGAATATTACTTGGAATGTGAATTGGAACGAAATCGCCAATAGATAAGACCATTTTACAATTTGGGCCCAAGTTAGAAGCAGAGCCTAAGGTGTAAATTATCGATAGTCCATATCTCGGAAACTATAAGAGATAATGCAATTTGGCAACCGGCAATGTAATTAGCATGCCGAATATTACTTGGAATGTGAATTGGAACGAAATCGCCAATAGAAAAGACCATTTAACAATTTGGGCCTAAGTTAGAAGCAGAGCCTAAGGTGTAAATTATCGATAGTCCATATCTCGGAAACTATAAGAGATAATGCAATTTGGCAACCGGCAATGTAATTAGCATGCCGAATATTACTTGGAATGTGAATTGGAACGAAATCGCCAATAGATAAGACCATTTTACAATTTGGGCCCAAGTTAGAAGCAGAGCCTAAGGTGTAAATTATTGATAGTCCATATCTCGGAAACTATAAGAGATAATGCAATTTCGCAACCGGCAATGTAATTAGCATGCCGAATATCACTTGGAATGTGAATTGGGACGAAATCGCCAATAGATAAGACCATTTTACAATTTGGGCCCAAGTTAGAAGCAGAGCCTAAGGTGTAAATTATCGATAGTCCATATCTCGGAAACTATAAGAGATAATGCAATTTGGCAACCGGCAATGTAATTAGCATGCCGAATATTACTTGGAATGTGAATTGGAACGAAATCGCCAATAGATAAGACCATTTTACAATTTGGGCCCAAGTTAGAAACAGAGCCTAAGGTGTAAATTATCGATAGTCCATAACTCGGAAACTATAAGAGATAATGCAATTTGGCAACCGGCTATGTAATTAGCATGCCGAATATTACTTGGAATGTGAATTGGAACGAAATCGCCAATAGATAAGACCATTTTACAATTTGGGCCCAAGTTAGAAGCAGAGCCTAAGGTGTAAATTATTGATAGTCCATATCTCGGAAACTATAAGAGATAATGCAATTTCGCAACCGGCAATGTAATTAGCATGCCGAATATCACTTGGAATGTGAATTGGGACGAAATCGCCAATAGATAAGACCATTTTACAATTTGGGCCCAAGTTAGAAGCAGAGCCTAAGGTGTAAATTATCGATAGTCCATATCTCGGAAACTATAAGAGATAATGCAATTTGGCAACCGGCAATGTAATTAGCATGCCGAATATTACTTGGAATGTGAATTGGAACGAAATCGCCAATAGATAAGACCATTTTACCATTTGGGCCCAAGTTAGAAGCAGAGCCTAAGGTGTAAATTATCGATAGTCCATATCTCGGAAACTATAAGGGATAATGCAATTTGGCAACCGGCAATGTAATTAGCATGCCGAATATTACTTGGAATGTGAATTGCAACTAAATCGCCAATAGATAAGACCATTTTACAATTTAGGCCCAAGTTAGAAGCAGAGCCTAAGGTGTAAATTATCGATAGTCCATATCTCGGAAACTATAAGAGATAATGCAATTTGGCAACCGGCAATGTAATTAGCAAGCCAAATATTACTTGGAATGTGAATTGGAACGAAATCGCCAATAGATAAGACCATTTTACAATTTGGGCCCAAGTTAGAAGCAGAGCCTAAGGTGTAAATTATCGATAGTCTATATCTCGGAAACTATAAGAGATAATGCAATTTCGCAACCGGCAATGTAATTAGCATGCCGAATATTACTTGGAATGTGAAATGGAACGAAATCGCCAATAGATAAGACCATTTTACAATTTGGGCCCAAGTTAGAAGCAGAGCCTAAGGTGTAAATTATTGATAGTCCATATCTCGGAAACTATAAGAGATAATGCAATTTCGCAACCGGCAATGTAATTAGCATGCCGAATATTACTTGGAATGTGAATTGGAACGAAATCGCCAATAGATAAGACCATTTTACAATTTGGGCCCAAGTTAGAAGCAGAGCCTAAGGTGTAAATTATTGATAGTCCATATCTCGGAAACTATAAGAGATAATGCAATTCCGCAACCGGCAATGTAATTAGCATGCCGAATATTACTTGGAGTGTGAATTGGAACGAAATCGCCAATGGATAATACCATTTTAGAATTTGGGCCCAAGTTAGAAGCAGAGCCTAAGGTGTAAATTATCGATAGTCCATATCTCGGAAACTACAAGAGATAATGCAATTTGGCAACCGGCAATGTAATTAGCATGCCGAATAATACTTGGAATGTGAATTGGAACGAAATCGCCAATAGATAAGACCATTTTACAATTTGGGCCCAAGTTAGAAGCAGAGCCTAAGGTGTAAATTATCGATAGTCCATATCTCGGAAACTATAAGAGATAATGCAATTTGGCAACCGGCAATGTAATTAGCATGCCGAATATTACTTGGAATGTGAATTGGAACGAAATCGTCAATAGATAAGACCATTTTACAATTTGGACCCAAGTTAGAAGCAGAGCCTAAGGTGTAAATTATCGATAGTCCATATCTCGGAAACTATAAGAGATAATGCAATTTGGCAACCGGCAATGTAATTAGCATGCCGAATATTACTTGGAATGTGAATTGGAACGAAATCGCCAATAGATAAGACCATTTTACAATTTGGGCCCAAGTTAGAAGCAGAGCCTAAGGTGTAAATTATCGATAATCCATATCTCGGAAACTATAAGAGATAATGCAATTTGGCAACCGGCAATGTAATTAGCATGCCGAATATTACTTGGAATGTGAATTGGAACGAAATCGCCAATAGATAAGACCATTTTACAATTTGGGCCCAAGTTAGAAGCAGAGCCTAAGGTGTAAATTATTGATAGTCCATATCTCGGAAACTATAAGAGATAATGCAATTTCGCAACCGGCAATGTAATTAGCATGCCGAATATCACTTGGAATGTGAATTGGGACGAAATCGCCAATAGATAAGACCATTTTACAATTTGGGCCCAAGTTAGAAGCAGAGCCTAAGGTGTAAATTATCGATAGTCCATATCTCGGAAACTATAAGAGATAATGCAATTTGGCAACCGGCAATGTAATAAGCATGCCGTATATTACTTGGAATGTGAATTGGAACGAATTCGCCAATAGATAAGACCATTTTACAATTTGGGCCCAAGTTAGAAGCAGAGCCTAAGGTGTAAATTATCGATAGTCCATATCTCGGAAACTATAAGAGATAATGCAATTTGGCAACCGGCAATGTAATTAGCATGCCGAATATTACTTGGAATGTGAATTGGAACGAAATCGACAATAGGTAAGACCATTTTACAATTTGGGCCCAAGTTAGAAGCAGAGCCTAAGGTGTAAATTATCGATAGTCCATATTTCGGAAACTATAAGAGATAATGCAATTTGGCAACCGGCAATGTAATTAGCATGCCGAATATTACTTGGAATGTGAATTGGAACGAAATCGCCAATAGATAAGTCCATTTTACAATTTGGGCCCAAGTTAGAAGCAGAGCCTAAGGTGTAAATTATTGATAGTCCATATCTCGGAAACTATAAGAGATAATGCAATTTGGCAACCGGCAATGTAATTAACATGCCGAATATTACTTGGAATGTGAATTGGAACGAAATCGCCAATAGAGAAGACCATTTTACAATTTGGGCCCAAGTTAGAAGCAGAGCCTAAGGTGTAAATTATCGATAGTCCATATCTCGGAAACTATAAGAGATAATGCAATTTGGCAACCGGCAATGTAATTAGCATGCCGAATATTACTTGGAATGTGAATTGGAACGAAATCGCCAATAGATAAGACCATTTTACAATTTGGGCCCAAGTTAGAAGCAGAGCCTAAGGTGTAAATTATCGATAGTCCATATCTCGGAAACTATAAGAGATAATGTAATTTGGCAACCGGCAATGTAATTAGCATGCCGAATATTACTTGGAATGTGCATTGGAACGAAATCGCCAATAGATAAGACCATTTTACAATTTGGGCCCAAGTTAGAAGCAGAGCCTAAGGTGTAAATTATCGATAGTCCATATCTCGGAAACTATAAGAGGTAATGCAATTTGGCAACCGGCAATGTAATTAGCATGCCGAATATTACTTGAATGTGAATTGGAACGAAATCGCCAATAGATAAGACCATTTTACAATTTGGGCCCAAGTTAGAAGCAGAGCCTAAGGTGTAAATTATTGATAGTCCATATCTCGGAAACTATAAGAGATAATGCAATTTCGCAACCGGCAATGTAATTAGCATGCCGAATATTACTTGGAGTGTGAATTGGAACGAAATTGCCAATAGATAAGACCATTTTACAATTTGGGCCCAAGTTAGAAGCAGAGCCTAAGGTGTAAATTATCGATAGTCCATATCTCGGAAACTATAAGAGATAATGCAATTTGGCAACCGGCAATGTAATTAGCATGCCGAATATTACTTGGAATGTGAATTGGAACGAAATCGCCAATAGATAAGACCATTTTACAATTTGGGCCCAAGTTAGAAGCAGAGCCTAAGGTGTAAATTATCGATAGTCCATATCTCGGAAACTATAAGAGATAATGCAAATTGGCAACCGGCAATGTAATTAGAAAGCCGAATATTACTTGGAATGTGAATTGGAACGAAATCGCCAATAGATAAGACCATTTTACAATTTGGGCCCAAGTTAGAAGCAGAGCCTAAGGTGTAAATTATCGATAGTCCATATCTCGGAAACTATAAGAGATAATGCAATTTGGCAACCGGCAATGTAATTAGCATGCCGAATATTACTTGGAATGTGAATTGGAACGAAATCGCCAATAGATAAGACCATTTTACAATTTGGGCCCAAGTTAGAAGCAGAGCCTAAGGTGTAAATTATCGATAGTCCATATCTCGGAAACTATAAGAGATAATGCAATTTGGCAACCGGCAATGTAATTAGCATGCCGAATATTACTTGGAATGTGAATTGGAACGAAATCGCCAATAGATAAGACCATTTTACAATTTGGGCCCAAGTTAGAAGCAGAGCCTAAGGTGTAAATTATCGATAGTCCATATCTCGGAAACTACAAGAGATAATGCAATTTGGCAACCGGCAATGTAATTAGCATGCCGAATAATACTTGGAATGTGAATTGGAACGAAATCGCCAATAGATAAGACCATTTTACAATTTGGGCCCAAGTTAGAAGCAGAGCCTAAGGTGTAAATTATCGATAGTCCATATCTCGGAAACTATAAGAGATAATGCAATTTGGCAACCGGCAATGTAATTAGCATGCCGAATATTACTTGGAATGTGAATTGGAACGAAATCGTCAATAGATAAGACCATTTTACAATTTGGACCCAAGTTAGAAGCAGAGCCTAAGGTGTAAATTATCGATAGTCCATATCTCGGAAACTATAAGAGATAATGCAATTTGGCAACCGGCAATGTAATTAGCATGCCGAATATTACTTGGAATGTGAATTGGAACGAAATCGCCAATAGATAAGACCATTTTACAATTTGGGCCCAAGTTAGAAGCAGAGCCTAAGGTGTAAATTATCGATAGTCCATATCTCGGAAACTATAAGAGATAATGCAATTTGGCAACCGGCAATGTAATTAGCATGCCGAATATTACTTGGAATGTGAATTGGAACGAAATCGCCAATAGATAAGACCATTTTACAATTTGGGCCCAAGTTAGAAGCAGAGCCTAAGGTGTAAATTATTGATAGTCCATATCTCGGAAACTATAAGAGATAATGCAATTTCGCAACCGGCAATGTAATTAGCATGCCGAATATCACTTGAAATGTGAATTGGGACGAAATCGCCAATAGATAAGACCATTTTACAATTTGGGCCCAAGTTAGAAGCAGAGCCTAAGGTGTAAATTATCGATAGTCCATATCTCGGAAACTATAAGAGATAATGCAATTTGGCAACCGGCAATGTAATTAGCATGCCGTATATTACTTGGAATGTGAATTGGAACGAAATCGCCAATAGATAAGACCATTTTACAATTTGGGCCCAAGTTAGAAGCAGAGCCTAAGGTGTAAATTATCGATAGTCCATATCTCGGAAACTATAAGAGATAATGCAATTTGGCAACCGGCAATGTAATTAGCATGCCGAATATTACTTGGAATGTGAATTGGAACGAAATCGACAATAGGTAAGACCATTTTACAATTTGGGCCCAAGTTAGAAGCAGAGCCTAAGGTGTAAATTATCGATAGTCCATATTTCGGAAACTATAAGAGATAATGCAATTTGGCAACCGGCAATGTAATTAGCATGCCGAATATTACTTGGAATGTGAATTGGAACGAAATCGCCAATAGATAAGTCCATTTTACAATTTGGGCCCAAGTTAGAAGCAGAGCCTAAGGTGTAAATTATTGATAGTCCATATCTCGGAAACTATAAGAGATAATGCAATTTGGCAACCGGCAATGTAATTAACATGCCGAATATTACTTGGAATGTGAATTGGAACGAAATCGCCAATAGAGAAGACCATTTTACAATTTGGGCCCAAGTTAGAAGCAGAGCCTAAGGTGTAAATTATCGATAGTCCATATCTCGGAAACTATAAGAGATAATGCAATTTGGCAACCGGCAATGTAATTAGCATGCCGAATATTACTTGGAATGTGAATTGGAACGAAATCGCCAATAGATAAGACCATTTTACAATTTGGGCCCAAGTTAGAAGCAGAGCCTAAGGTGTAAATTATCGATAGTCCATATCTCGGAAACTATAAGAGATAATGTAATTTGGCAACCGGCAATGTAATTAGCATGCCGAATATTACTTGGAATGTGCATTGGAACGAAATCGCCAATAGATAAGACCATTTTACAATTTGGGCCCAAGTTAGAAGCAGAGCCTAAGGTGTAAATTATCGATAGTCCATATCTCGGAAACTATAAGAGATAATGCAATTTGGCAACCGGCAATGTAATTAGCATGCCGAATATTACTTGGAATGTGAATTGGAACGAAATCGCCAATAGAGAAGACCATTTTACAATTTGGGCCCAAGTTAGAAGCAGAGCCTAAGGTGTAAATTATCGATAGTCCATATCTCGGAAACTATAAGAGGTAATGCAATTTGGCAACCGGCAATGTAATTAGCATGATGAATATTACTTGGAATGTGAATTGGAACGAAATCGCCAATAGAGAAGACCATTTTACAATTTGGGCCCAAGTTAGAAGCAGAGCCTAAGGTGTAAATTATCGATAGTCCATATCTCGGAAACTATAAGAGGTAATGCAATTTGGCAACCGGCAATGTAATTAGCATGATGAATATTACTTGGAATGTGAATTGGAACGAAATCGCCAATAGAGAAGACCATTTTACAATTTGGGCCCAAGTTAGAAGCAGAGCCTAAGGTGTAAATTATCGATAGTCCATATCTCGGAAACTATAAGAGATAATGCAATTTGGCAACCGGCAATGTAATTAGCATGCCGAATATTACTTGGAATGTGAATTGGAACGAAATCGCCAATAGATAAGACCATTTTACAATTTGGGCCCAAGTTAGAAGCAGAGCCTAAGGTGTAAATTATCGATAGTCCATATCTCGGAAACTATAAGAGATAATGTAATTTGGCAACCGGCAATGTAATTAGCATGCCGAATATTACTTGGAATGTGCATTGGAACGAAATCGCCAATAGATAAGACCATTTTACAATTTGGGCCCAAGTTAGAAGCAGAGCCTAAGGTGTAAATTATCGATAGTCCATATCTCGGAAACTATAAGAGATAATGCAATTTGGCAACCGGCAATGTAATTAGCATGCCGAATATTACTTGGAATGTGAATTGGAACGAAATCGCCAATAGAGAAGACCATTTTACAATTTGGGCCCAAGTTAGAAGCAGAGCCTAAGGTGTAAATTATCGATAGTCCATATCTCGGAAACTATAAGAGATAATGCAATTTGGCAACCGGCAATGTAATTAGCATGCCGAATATTACTTGGAATGTGAATTGGAACGAAATCGCCAATAGATAAGACCATTTTACAATTTGGGCCCAAGTTAGAAGCAGAGCCTAAGGTGTAAATTATCGATAGTCCATATCTCGGAAACTATAAGAGGTAATGCAATTTGGCAACCGGCAATGTAATTAGCATGATGAATATTACTTGGAATGTGAATTGGAACGAAATCGCCAATAGAGAAGACCATTTTACAATTTGGGCCCAAGTTAGAAGCAGAGCCTAAGGTGTAAATTATCGATAGTCCATATCTCGGAAACTATAAGAGATAATGCAATTTGGCAACCGGCAATGTAATTAGCATGCCGAATATTACTTGGAATGTGAATTGGAACGAAATCGCCAATAGATAAGACCATTTTACAATTTGGGCCCAAGTTAGAAGCAGAGCCTAAGGTGTAAATTATCGATAGTCCATATCTCGGAAACTATAAGAGATAATGTAATTTGGCAACCGGCAATGTAATTAGCATGCCGAATATTACTTGGAATGTGCATTGGAACGAAATCGCCAATAGATAAGACCATTTTACAATTTGGGCCCAAGTTAGAAGCAGAGCCTAAGGTGTAAATTATCGATAGTCCATATCTCGGAAACTATAAGAGGTAATGCAATTTGGCAACCGGCAATGTAATTAGCATGCCGAATATTACTTGAATGTGAATTGGAACGAAATCGCCAATAGATAAGACCATTTTACAATTTGGGCCCAAGTTAGAAGCAGAGCCTAAGGTGTAAATTATTGATAGTCCATATCTCGGAAACTATAAGAGATAATGCAATTTCGCAACCGGCAATGTAATTAGCATGCCGAATATTACTTGGAGTGTGAATTGGAACGAAATTGCCAATAGATAAGACCATTTTACAATTTGGGCCCAAGTTAGAAGCAGAGCCTAAGGTGTAAATTATCGATAGTCCATTTCTCGGAAACTATAAGAGATAATGCAATTTGGCAACCGGCAATGTAATTAGCATGCCGAATATTACTTGGAATGTGAATTGGAACGAAATCGCCAATAGATAAGACCATTTTACAATTTGGGCCCAAGTTAGAAGCAGAGCCTAAGGTGTAAATTATCGATAGTCCATATCTCGGAAACTATAAGAGATAATGCAAATTGGCAACCGGCAATGTAATTAGAAAGCCGAATATTACTTGGAATGTGAATTGGAACGAAATCGCCAATAGATAAGACCATTTTACAATTTGGGCCCAAGTTAGAAGCAGAGCCTAAGGTGTAAATTATCGATAGTCCATATCTCGGAAACTATAAGAGATAATGCAATTTGGCAACCGGCAATGTAATTAGCATGCCGAATATTACTTGGAATGTGAATTGGAACGAAATCGCCAATAGATAAGACCATTTTACAATTTGGGCCCAAGTTAGAAGCAGAGCCTAAGGTGTAAATTATCGATAGTCCATATCTCGGAAACTATAAGAGATAATGCAATTTGGCAACCGGCAATGTAATTAGCATGCCGAATATTACTTGGAATGTGAATTGGAACGAAATCGCCAATAGATAAGGCCATTTTACAATTTGGGCCCAAGTTAGAAGCAGAGCCTAAGGTGTAAATTACCGATAGTCCATATCTCGGAAACTATAAGAGATAATGCAATTTGGCAACCGGCAATGTAATTAGCATGCCGAATATTACTAGGAATGTGAATTGGAACGAAATCGCACATAGATAAGACGATTTTACAATTTGGGCCCAAGTCTTAAGCAGAGCCTAAGGTGTAAATTATCGATAGTCCATATCTCGGAAACTATAAGAGATAATGCAATTTGGCAACCGGCAATGTAATTAGCATGCCGAATATTACTTGGAATGTGAATTGGAACGAAATCGCCAATAGATAAGACCATTTTACAATTTGGGCCCAAGTTAGAAGCAGAGCCTAAGGTGTAAATTATCGATAGTCCATATCTCGGAAACTATAAGAGATAATGCAATTTGGCAACCGGCAATGTAATTAGCATGCCGAATATTACTTGGAATGTGAATTGGAACGAAATCGCCAATAGGTAAGACCATTTTACAATTTGGGCCCAAGTTAGAAGCAGAGCCTAAGGTGTAAATTATCGATAGTCCATATCTCGGAAACTATAAGAGATAATTCAATTTGGCAACCGGCAATGTAATTAGCATGCCGAATATTACTTGGAATGTGAATTGGAACGAAATCGCCAATAGATAAGACCATTTTACAATTTGGGCCCAAGTTAGAAGCAGAGCCTAAGGTGTAAATTATCGATAGTCCATATCTCGGAAACTATAAGAGATAATGCAATTAGGCAACCGGCAATGTAATTAGCATGCCGAATATTACTTGGAATGTGAATTGGAACGAAATCGCCAATAGATAAAACCATTTTACAATTTGGGCCCAAGTTAGAAGCAGAGCCTAAGGTGTAAATTATCGATAGTCCATATCTCGGAAACTATAAGAGATAATGCAATTTGGCAACCGGCAATGTAATTAGCATGCCGAACATTACTTGGAATGTGAATTGGAACGAAATCGCCAATAGATAAGACCATTTTACAATTTGGGCCCAAGTTAGAAGCAGAGCCTAAGGTGTAAATTATCGATAGTCCATATCTCGGAAACTATAAGAGATAATGCAATTTGGCAACCGGCAATGTAATTAGCATGCCGAACATTACTTGGAATGTGAATTGGAACGAAATCGCCAATAGATAAGACCATTTTACAATTTGGGCCCAAGTTAGAAGCAGAGCCTAAGGTGTAAATTATCGATAGTCCATATCTCGGAAACTATAAGAGATAATGCAATTTGGCAACCGGCAATGTAATTAGCATGCCGAATATTACTTGGAATGTGAATTGGAACGAAATCGCCAATAGATAAGGCCATTTTAAAATTTGGGCCCAAGTTAGAAGCAGAGCCTAAGGTGTAAATTATTGATTGTCCATATCTCGGAAACTATAAGAGATAATGCAATTTCGCAACCGGCAATGTAATTAGCATGCCGAATATCACTTGGAATGTGAATTGGGACGAAATCGCCAATAGATAAGACCATTTTACAATTTGGGCCCAAGTTAAAAGCAGAGCTTAAGGTGTAAATTATCGATAGTCCATATCTCGGAAACTATAAGAGATAATGCAATTTGGCAACCGGCAATGTAATTAGCATGCCGAATATTACTTGGAATGTGAATTGGAACGAAATCGCCAATAGAGAAGACCATTTTACAATTTGGGCCCAAGTTAGAAGCAGAGCCTAAGGTGTAAATTATCGATAGTCCATATCTCGGAAACTATAAGAGATAATGCAATTTGGCAACCGGCAATGTAATTAGCATGCCGAATATTACTTGGAATGTGAATTGGAACGAAATCGCCAATAGATAAGACCATTTTACAATTTGGGCCCAAGTTAGAAGCAGAGCCTAAGGTGTAAATTATCGATAGTCCATATCTCGGAAACTATAAGAGATAATGTAATTTGGCAACCGGCAATGTAACTAGCATGCCGAATATTACTTGGAATGTGAATTGGAACGAAATCGCCAATAGATAAGACCATTTTACAATTTGGGCCCAAGTTAGAAGCAGAGCCTAAGGTGTAAATTATTGATAGTCCATATCTCGGAAACTATAAGAGATAATGCAATTTCGCAACCGGCAATGTAATTAGCATGCCGAATATCACTTGGAATGTGAATTGGGACGAAATCGCCAATAGATAAGACCATTTTACAATTTTGGCCCAAGTTAGAAGCAGAGCCTAAGGTGTAAATTATCGATAGTCCATATCTCGGAAACTATAAGAGATAATGCAATTTGGCAACCGGCAATGTAATTAGCATGCCGAATATTACTTGGAATGTGAATTGGAACGAAATCGCCAATAGGTAAGACCATTTTACAATTTGGGCCCAAGTTAGAAGCAGAGTCTAAGGTGTAAGTTATCGATAGTCCATATCTCGGAAACTATAAGAGATAATTCAATTTGGCAACCGGCAATGTAATTAGCATGCCGGATATTACTTGGAATGTGAATTGGAACGAAATCGCCAATAGATAAGACCATTTTACAATTTGGGCCCAAGTTAGAAGCAGAGCCTAAGGTGTAAATTACCGATAGTCCATATCTCGGGAACTATAAGAGATAATGCAGTTTGGTAACCGGCAATGTAATTAGCATGCCGAATATTACTTGGAATGTGAATTGGAACGAAATCGCCAATAGATAAGACGATTTTACAATTTGGGCCCAAGTTAGAAGCAGAGCCTAAGGTGTAAATTATCGATAGTCCATATCTCGGAAACTATAAGAGATAATGCAATTTGGCAACCGGCAATGTAATTAGCATGGCGAATATTACTTGGAATGTGAATTGGAACAAAATCGCCAATAGAGAAGACCATTTTACAATTAGGGCCCAAGTTAGAAGCAGAGCCTAAGGTGTAAATTATCGATAGTCCATATCTCGGAAACTATAAGAGATAATGCAATTTGGCAACCGGCAATGTAATTAGCATGCCGAATATTACTTGGAATGTGAATTGGAACGAAATCGCCAATAGAGAAGACCATTTTACAATTTGGGCCCAAGTTAGAAGCAGAGCCTAAGGTGTAAATTATCGATAGTCCATATCTCGGAAACTATAAGAGATAATGCAATTTGGCAACCGGCAATGTAATTAGCATGGCGAATATTACTTGGAATGTGAATTGGAACAAAATCGCCAATAGAGAAGACCATTTTACAATTAGGGCCCAAGTTAGAAGCAGAGCCTAAGGTGTAAATTATCGATAGTCCATATCTCGGAAACTATAAGAGATAATGCAATTTGGCAACCGGCGATGTAATTAGCATGCCGAATATCACTTGGAATGTGAATTGGGACGAAATCGCCAATAGATAAGACCATTTTACAATTTTGGCCCAAGTTAGAAGCAGAGCCTAAGGTGTAAATTATCGATAGTCCATATCTCGGAAACTATAAGAGATAATGCAATTTGGCAACCGGCAATGTAATTAGCATGCCGAATATTACTTGGAATGTGAATTGGAACGAAATCGCCAATAGATAAGACCATTTTACAATTTGGGCCCAAGTTAGAAGCAGAGCCTAAGGTGTAAATTATCGATAGTCCATATCTCGGAAACTATAAGAGATAATGCAATTTGGCAACCGGCAATGTAATTAGCATGCCAAATATTACTTGGAATGTGAATTGGAACGAAATCGCCAATAGATAAGACCATTTTACAATTTGGGCCCAAGTTAGAAGCAGAGCCTATGGTGTAAATTATTGATAGCCCATATCTCGGAAACTATAAGAGATAATGCAATTTCGCAACCGGCAATGTAATTAGCATGCCGAATATTACTTGGAGTGTGAATTGGAACGAAATCGCCAATAGATAAGACCATTTTACAATTTGGGCCCAAGTTAGAAGCAGAGCCTAAGGTGTAAATTATCGATAGTCCATATCTCGGAAACTATAAGAGATAATGCAATTTGGCAACCGGCAATGTAATTAGCATGCCGAATATTACTTGGAATGTGAATTGGAACGAAATCGCCAATAGATAAGACCATTTTACAATTTGGGCCCAAGTTAGAAGCAGAGCCTAAGGTGTAAATTATCGATACTCCATATCTCGGAAACTATAAGAGATAATGCAATTTGGCAACCGGCAATGTAATTAGCATGCCGAATATTACTTGGAATGTGAATTGGAACGAAATCGCCAATAGATAAAACCATTTTACAATTTGGGCCCAAGTTAGAAGCAGAGCCTAAGGTGTAAATTATCGATAGTCCATATCTCGGAAACTATAAGAGATAATGCAATTTGGCAACCGGCAATGTAATTAGCATGCCGAATATTACTTGGAATGTGAATTGGAACGAAATCGCCAATAGATAAGACCATTTTACAATTTGGGCCCAAGTTAGAAGCAGAGCCTAAGGTGTAAATTATCGATAGTCCATATCTCGGAAACTATAAGAGATAATGCAATTTGGCAACCGGCAATGTAATTAGCATGCCGAATATTACTTGGAATGTGAATTGGAACGAAATCGCCAATAGATAAGGCCATTTTAAAATTTGGGCCCAAGTTAGAAGCAGAGCCTAAGGTGTAAATTATTGATAGTCCATATCTCGGAAACTATAAGAGATAATGCAATTTCGCAACCGGCAATGTAATTAGCATGCCGAATATCACTTGGAATGTGAATTGGGACGAAATCGCCAATAGATAAGACCATTTTACAATTTGGGCCCAAGTTAGAAGCAGAGCCTAAGGTGTAAATTATCGATAGTCCATATCTCGGAAACTATAAGAGATAATGCAATTTGGCAACCGGCAATGTAATTAGCATGCCGAATATTACTTGGAATGTGAATTGGAACGAAATCGCCAATAGATAAGACCATTTTACAATTTGGGCCCAAGTTAGAAGCAGAGCCTAAGATGTAAATTATCGATAGTCCATATCTCGGAAACTATAAGAGATAATGCAATTTGGCAACCGGCAATGTAATTAGCAAGCCGAATATTACTTGGAATGTGAATTGGAACGAAATCGCCAATAGGTAAGACCATTTTACAATTTGGGCCCAAGTTAGAAGCAGAGCCTAAGGTGTAAATTATCGATAGTCCATATCTCGGAAACTATAAGAGATAATTCAATTTGGCAATCGGCAATGTAATTAGCATGCCGGATATTACTTGGAATGTGAATTGGAACGAAATCGCCAATAGTTAAGACCATTTTACAATTTGGGCCCAAGTTAGAAGCAGAGCCTAAGGTGTAAATTACCGATAGTCCATATCTCGGAAACTATAAGAGATAATGCAATTTGGCAACCGGCAATGTAATTAGCATGCCGAATATTACTTGGAATGTGAATAGGAACGAAATCGCCAATAGATAAGACGATTTTACAATTTGGGCCCAAGTTAAAAGCAGAGCTTAAGGTGTAAATTATCGATAGTCCATATCTCGGAAACTATAAGAGATAATGCAATTTGGCAACCGGCAATGTAATTAGCATGCCGAATATTACTTGGAATGTGAATTGGAACGAAATCGCCAATAGAGAAGACCATTTTACAATTTGGGCCCAAGTTAGAAGCAGAGCCTAAGGTGTAAATTATCGATAGTCCATATCTCGGAAACTATAAGAGATAATGCAATTTGGCAACCGGCAATGTAACTAGCACGCCGAATATTACTTGGAATGTGAATTGGAACGAAATCGCCAATAGATAAGACCATTTTACAATTTGGGCCCAAGTTAGAAGCAGAGCCTAAGGTGTAAATTATTGATAGTCCATATCTCGGAAACTATAAGAGATAATGCAATTTCGCAACCGGCAATGTAATTAGCATGCCGAATATCACTTGGAATGTGAATTGGGACGAAATCGCCAATAGATAAGACCATTTTACAATTTTGGCCCAAGTTAGAAGCAGAGCCTAAGGTGTAAATTATCGATAGTCCATATCTCGGAAACTATAAGAGATAATGCAATTTGGCAACCGGCAATGTAATTAGCATGCCGAATATTACTTGGAATGTGAATTGGAACGAAATCGCCAATAGGTAAGACCATTTTACAATTTGGGCCCAAGTTAGAAGCAGAGCCTAAGGTGTAAGTTATCGATAGTCCATATCTCGGAAACTATAAGAGATAATTCAATTTGGCAACCGGCAATGTAATTAGCATGCCGGATATTACTTGGAATGTGAATTGGAACGAAATCGCCAATAGATAAGACCATTTTACAATTTGGGCCCAAGTTAGAAGCAGAGCCTAAGGTGTAAATTACCGATAGTCCATATCTCGGGATCTATAAGAGATAATGCAGTTTGGTAACCGGCAATGTAATTAGCATGCCGAATATTACTTGGAATGTGAATTGGAACGAAATCGCCAATAGATAAGACGATTTTACAATTTGGGCCCAAGTTAGAAGCAGAGCCTAAGGTGTAAATTATCGATAGTCCATATCTCGGAAACTATAAGAGATAATGCAATTTGGCAACCGGCAATGTAATTAGCATGGCGAATATTACTTGGAATGTGAATTGGAACAAAATCGCCAATAGAGAAGACCATTTTACAATTAGGGCCCAAGTTAGAAGCAGAGCCTAAGGTGTAAATTATCGATAGTCCATATCTCGGAAACTATAAGAGATAATGCAATTTGGCAACCGGCAATGTAATTAGCATGCCGAATATTACTTGGAATGTGAATTGGAACGAAATCGCCAATAGAGAAGACCATTTTACAATTTGGGCCCAAGTTAGAAGCAGAGCCTAAGGTGTAAATTATCGATAGTCCATATCTCGGAAACTATAAGAGATAATGCAATTTGGCAACCGGCGATGTAATTAGCATGCCGAATATCACTTGGAATATGAATTGGGACGAAATCGCCAATAGATAAGACCATTTTACAATTTTGGCCCAAGTTAGAAGCAGAGCCTAAGGTGTAAATTATCGATAGTCCATATCTCGGACACTATAAGAGATAATGCAATTTGGCAACCGGCAATGTAATTAGCATGCCGAATATTACTTGGAATGTGAATTGGAACGAAATCGCCAATAGGTAAGACCATTTTACAATTTGGGCCCAAGTTAGAAGCAGAGCCTAAGGTGTAAATTATCGATAGTCCATATCTCGGAAACTATAAGAGATAATTCAATTTGGCAACCGGCAATGTAATTAGCATGCCGGATATTACTTGGAATGTGAATTGGAACGAAATCGCCAATAGATAAGACCATTTTACAATTTGGGCCCAAGTTAGAAGCAGAGCCTAAGGTGTAAATTACCGATAGTCCATATCTCGGAAACTATAAGAGATAATGCAGTTTGGCAACCGGCAATGTAATTAGCATGCCGAATATTACTTGGAATGTGAATTGGAACGAAATCGCCAATAGATAAGACGATTTTACAATTTGTGCCCAAGTTAGAAGCAGAGCCTAAGGTGTAAATTATCGATAGTCCATATCTCGGAAACTATAAGAGATAATGCAATTTGGCAACCGGCAATGTAATTAGCATGCCGAATATTACTTGGAATGTGAATTGGAACAAAATCGCCAATAGAGAAGACCATTTTACAATTAGGGCCCAAGTTAGAAGCAGAGCCTAAGGTGTAAATTATCGATAGTCCATATCTCGGAAACTATAAGAGATAATGCAATTTGGCAACCGGCAATGTAATTAGCATGCCGAATATTACTTGGAATGTGAATTGGAACGAAATCGCCAATAGAGAAGACCATTTTACAATTTGGGCCCAAGTTAGAATCAGAGCCTAAGGTGTAAATTATCGATAGTCCATATCTCGGAAACTATAAGAGATAATGCAATTTGGCAACCGGCAATGTAATTAGCATGCCGAATATTACTTGGAATGTGAATTGGAACGAAATCGCCAATAGATAAGACCATTTTACAATTTGGGCCCAATTTAGAAGCAGAGCCTAAGGTGTAAATTGTCGATAGTCCATATCTCGGAAACTATAAGAGATAATGCAATTTGGCAACCGGCAATGTAATTAGCATGCCGAATATTACTTGGAATGTGAATTGGAACGAAATCGCCAATAGAGAAGACCATTTTACAATTTGGGCCCAAGTTAGAAGCAGAGCCTAAGGTGTAAATTATCGATAGTCCATATCTCGGAAACTATAAGAGATAATGCAATTTGGCAACCGGCAATGTAATTAGCATGCCGAATATTACTTGGAATGTGAATTGGAACGAAATCGCCAATAGATAAGACCATTTTACAATTTGGGCCCAATTTAGAAGCAGAGCCTAAGGTGTAAATTATCGATAGTCCATATCTCGGAAACTATAAGAGATAATGCAATTTGGCAACCGGCAATGTAATTAGCATGCCGAATATTACTTGGAATGTGAATTGGAACGAAATCGCCAATAGAGAAGACCATTTTACAATTTGGGCCCAATTTAGAAGCAGAGCCTAAGGTGTAAATTGTCGATAGTCCATATCTCGGAAACTATAAGAGATAATGCAATTTGGCAACCGGCAATGTAATTAGCATGCCGAATATTACTTGGAATGTGAATTGGAACGAAATCGCCAATAGAGAAGGCCATTTTACAATTTGGGCCCAAGTTAGAAGCAGAGCCTAAGGTGTAAATTATTGATAGTCCATATCTCGGAAACTATAAGAGATAATGCAATTTCGCAACCGGCAATGTAATTAGCATGCCGAATATCACTTGGAATGTGAATTGGGACGAAATCGCCAATAGATAAGACCATTTTACAATTTGGGCCCAAGTTAGAAGCAGAGCCTAAGGTGTAAATTATCGATAGTCCATATCTCGGAAACTATAAGAGATAATGCAATTTGGCAACCGGCAATGTAATTAGCATGCCGAATATTACTTGGAATGTGAATTGGAACGAAATCGCCAATAGATAAGACCATTTTACAATTTGGGCCCAAGTTAGAAGCAGAGCCTAAGATGTAAATTATCGATAGTCCATATCTCGGAAACTATAAGAGATAATGCAATTTGGCAACCGGCAATGTAATTAGCAAGCCGAATATTACTTGGAATGTGAATTGGAACGAAATCGCCAATAGGTAAGACCATTTTACAATTTGGGCCCAAGTTAGAAGCAGAGCCTAAGGTGTAAATTATCGATAGTCCATATCTCGGAAACTATAAGAGATAATTCAATTTGGCAACCGGCAATGTAATTAGCATGCCGGATATTACTTGGAATGTGAATTGGAACGAAATCGCCAATAGTTAAGACCATTTTACAATTTGGGCCCAAGTTAGAAGCAGAGCCTAAGGTGTAAATTACCGATAGTCCATATCTCGGAAACTATAAGAGATAATGCAATTTGGCAACCGGCAATGTAATTAGCATGCCGAATATTACTTGGAATGTGAATAGGAACGAAATCGCCAATAGATAAGACGATTTTACAATTTGGGCCCAAGTTAAAAGCAGAGCTTAAGGTGTAAATTATCGATAGTCCATATCTCGGAAACTATAAGAGATAATGCAATTTGGCAACCGGCAATGTAATTAGCATGCCGAATATTACTTGGAATGTGAATTGGAACGAAATCGCCAATAGAGAAGACCATTTTACAATTTGGGCCCAAGTTAGAAGCAGAGCCTAAGGTGTAAATTATCGATAGTCCATATCTCGGAAACTATAAGAGATAATGCAATTTGGCAACCGGCAATGTAATTAGCATGCCGAATATTACTTGGAATGTGAATTGGAACGAAATCGCCAATAGATAAGACCATTTTACAATTTGGGCCCAAGTTAGAAGCAGAGCCTAAGGTGTAAATTATCGATAGTCCATATCTCGGAAACTATAAGAGATAATGCAATTTGGCAACCGGCAATGTAACTAGCATGCCGAATATTACTTGGAATGTGAATTGGAACGAAATCGCCAATAGATAAGACCATTTTACAATTTGGGCCCAAGTTAGAAGCAGAGCCTAAGGTGTAAATTATTGATAGTCCATATCTCGGAAACTATAAGAGATAATGCAATTTCGCAACCGGCAATGTAATTAGCATGCCGAATATCACTTGGAATGTGAATTGGGACGAAATCGCCAATAGATAAGACCATTTTACAATTTTGGCCCAAGTTAGAAGCAGAGCCTAAGGTGTAAATTATCGATAGTCCATATCTCGGAAACTATAAGAGATAATGCAATTTGGCAACCGGCAATGTAATTAGCATGCCGAATATTACTTGGAATGTGAATTGGAACGAAATCGCCAATAGGTAAGACCATTTTACAATTTGGGCCCAAGTTAGAAGCAGAGCCTAAGGTGTAAGTTATCGATAGTCCATATCTCGGAAACTATAAGAGATAATTCAATTTGGCAACCGGCAATGTAATTAGCATGCCGGATATTACTTGGAATGTGAATTGGAACGAAATCGCCAATAGATAAGACCATTTTAAAATTTGGGCCCAAGTTAGAAGCAGAGCCTAAGGTGTAAATTACCGATAGTCCATATCTCGGGATCTATAAGAGATAATGCAGTTTGGTAACCGGCAATGTAATTAGCATGCCGAATATTACTTGGAATGTGAATTGGAACGAAATCGCCAATAGATAAGACGATTTTACAATTTGGGCCCAAGTTAGAAGCAGAGCCTAAGGTGTAAATTATCGATAGTCCATATCTCGGAAACTATAAGAGATAATGCAATTTGGCAACCGGCAATGTAATTAGCATGGCGAATATTACTTGGAATGTGAATTGGAACAAAATCGCCAATAGAGAAGACCATTTTACAATTAGGGCCCAAGTTAGAAGCAGAGCCTAAGGTGTAAATTATCGATAGTCCATATCTCGGAAACTATAAGAGATAATGCAATTTGGCAACCGGCAATGTAATTAGCATGCCGAATATTACTTGGAATGTGAATTGGAACGAAATCGCCAATAGAGAAGACCATTTTACAATTTGGGCCCAAGTTAGAAGCAGAGCCTAAGGTGTAAATTATCGATAGTCCATATCTCGGAAACTATAAGAGATAATGCAATTTGGCAACCGGCGATGTAATTAGCATGCCGAATATCACTTGGAATGTGAATTGGGACGAAATCGCCAATAGATAAGACCATTTTACAATTTTGGCCCAAGTTAGAAGCAGAGCCTAAGGTGTAAATTATCGATAGTCCATATCTCGGACACTATAAGAGATAATGCAATTTGGCAACCGGCAATGTAATTAGCATGCCGAATATTACTTGGAATGTGAATTGGAACGAAATCGCCAATAGGTAAGACCATTTTACAATTTGGGCCCAAGTTAGAAGCAGAGCCTAAGGTGTAAATTATCGATAGTCCATATCTCGGAAACTATAAGAGATAATTCAATTTGGCAACCGGCAATGTAATTAGCATGCCGGATATTACTTGGAATGTGAATTGGAACAAAATCGCCAATAGATAAGACCATTTTACAATTTGGGCCCAAGTTAGAAGCAGAGCCTAAGGTGTAAATTACCGATAGTCCATATCTCGGAAACTATAAGAGATAATGCAGTTTGGCAACCGGCAATGTAATTAGCATGCCGAATATTACTTGGAATGTGAATTGGAACGAAATCGCCAATAGATAAGACGATTTTACAATTTGTGCCCAAGTTAGAAGCAGAGCCTAAGGTGTAAATTATCGATAGTCCATATCTCGGAAACTATAAGAGATAATGCAATTTGGCAACCGGCAATGTAATTAGCATGCCGAATATTACTTGGAATGTGAATTGGAACAAAATCGCCAATAGAGAAGACCATTTTACAATTAGGGCCCAAGTTAGAAGCAGAGCCTAAGGTGTAAATTATCGATAGTCCATATCTCGGAAACTATAAGAGATAATGCAATTTGGCAACCGGCGATGTAATTAGCATGCCGAATATCACTTGGAATGTGAATTGGGACGAAATCGCCAATAGATAAGACCATTTTACAATTTTGGCCCAAGTTAGAAGCAGAGCCTAAGGTGTAAATTATCGATAGTCCATATCTCGGACACTATAAGAGATAATGCAATTTGGCAACCGGCAATGTAATTAGCATGCCGAATATTACTTGGAATGTGAATTGGAACGAAATCGCCAATAGGTAAGACCATTTTACAATTTGGGCCCAAGTTAGAAGCAGAGCCTAAGGTGTAAATTATCGATAGTCCATATCTCGGAAACTATAAGAGATAATTCAATTTGGCAACCGGCAATGTAATTAGCATGCCGGATATTACTTGGAATGTGAATTGGAACGAAATCGCCAATAGATAAGACCATTTTACAATTTGGGCCCAAGTTAGAAGCAGAGCCTAAGGTGTAAATTACCGATAGTCCATATCTCGGAAACTATAAGAGATAATGCAGTTTGGCAACCGGCAATGTAATTAGCATGCCGAATATTACTTGGAATGTGAATTGGAACGAAATCGCCAATAGATAAGACGATTTTACAATTTGTGCCCAAGTTAGAAGCAGAGCCTAAGGTGTAAATTATCGATAGTCCATATCTCGGAAACTATAAGAGATAATGCAATTTGGCAACCGGCAATGTAATTAGCATGCCGAATATTACTTGGAATGTGAATTGGAACAAAATCGCCAATAGAGAAGACCATTTTACAATTAGGGCCCAAGTTAGAAGCAGAGCCTAAGGTGTAAATTATCGATAGTCCATATCTCGGAAACTATAAGAGATAATGCAATTTGGCAACCGGCAATGTAATTAGCATGCCGAATATTACTTGGAATGTGAATTGGAACGAAATCGCCAATAGAGAAGACCATTTTACAATTTGGGCCCAAGTTAGAAGCAGAGCCTAAGGTGTAAATTATCGATAGTCCATATCTCGGAAACTATAAGAGATAATGCAATTTGGCAACCGGCAATGTAATTAGCATGCCGAATATTACTTGGAATGTGAATTGGAACGAAATCGCCAATAGATAAGACCATTTTACAATTTGGGCCCAATTTAGAAGCAGAGCCTAAGGTGTAAATTGTCGATAGTCCATATCTCGGAAACTATAAGAGATAATGCAATTTGGCAACCGGCAATGTAATTAGCATGCCGAATATTACTTGGAATGTGAATTGGAACGAAATCGCCAATAGAGAAGACCATTTTACAATTTGGGCCCAAGTTAGAAGCAGAGCCTAAGGTGTAAATTATCGATAGTCCATATCTCGGAAACTATAAGAGATAATGCAATTTGGCAACCGGCAATGTAATTAGCATGCCGAATATTACTTGGAATGTGAATTGGAACGAAATCGCCAATAGATAAGACCATTTTACAATTTGGGCCCAATTTAGAAGCAGAGCCTAAGGTGTAAATTATCGATAGTCCATATCTCGGAAACTATAAGAGATAATGCAATTTGGCAACCGGCAATGTAATTAGCATGCCGAATATTACTTGGAATGTGAATTGGAACGAAATCGCCAATAGAGAAGACCATTTTACAATTTGGGCCCAATTTAGAAGCAGAGCCTAAGGTGTAAATTGTCGATAGTCCATATCTCGGAAACTATAAGAGATAATGCAATTTGGCAACCGGCAATGTAATTAGCATGCCGAATATTACTTGGAATGTGAATTGGAACGAAATCGCCAATAGAGAAGGCCATTTTACAATTTGGGCCCAAGTTAGAAGCAGAGCCTAAGGTGTAAATTATTGATAGTCCATATCTCGGAAACTATAAGAGATAATGCAATTTCGCAACCGGCAATGTAATTAGCATGCCGAATATCACTTGGAATGTGAATTGGGACGAAATCGCCAATAGATAAGACCATTTTACAATTTGGGCCCAAGTTAGAAGCAGAGCCTAAGGTGTAAATTATCGATAGTCCATATCTCGGAAACTATAAGAGATAATGCAATTTGGCAACCGGCAATGTAATTAGCATGCCGAATATTACTTGGAATGTGAATTGGAACGAAATCGCCAATAGATAAGACCATTTTACAATTTGGGCCCAAGTTAGAAGCAGAGCCTAAGATGTAAATTATCGATAGTCCATATCTCGGAAACTATAAGAGATAATGCAATTTGGCAACCGGCAATGTAATTAGCAAGCCGAATATTACTTGGAATGTGAATTGGAACGAAATCGCCAATAGGTAAGACCATTTTACAATTTGGGCCCAAGTTAGAAGCAGAGCCTAAGGTGTAAATTATCGATAGTCCATATCTCGGAAACTATAAGAGATAATTCAATTTGGCAACCGGCAATGTAATTAGCATGCCGGATATTACTTGGAATGTGAATTGGAACGAAATCGCCAATAGTTAAGACCATTTTACAATTTGGGCCCAAGTTAGAAGCAGAGCCTAAGGTGTAAATTACCGATAGTCCATATCTCGGAAACTATAAGAGATAATGCAATTTGGCAACCGGCAATGTAATTAGCATGCCGAATATTACTTGGAATGTGAATAGGAACGAAATCGCCAATAGATAAGACGATTTTACAATTTGGGCCCAAGTTAAAAGCAGAGCTTAAGGTGTAAATTATCGATAGTCCATATCTCGGAAACTATAAGAGATAATGCAATTTGGCAACCGGCAATGTAATTAGCATGCCGAATATTACTTGGAATGTGAATTGGAACGAAATCGCCAATAGAGAAGACCATTTTACAATTTGGGCCCAAGTTAGAAGCAGAGCCTAAGGTGTAAATTATCGATAGTCCATATCTCGGAAACTATAAGAGATAATGCAAT
This sequence comes from Rhynchophorus ferrugineus, assembly GCF_030347505.1. Taxonomy (NCBI): domain Eukaryota; kingdom Metazoa; phylum Arthropoda; class Insecta; order Coleoptera; family Curculionidae; genus Rhynchophorus; species Rhynchophorus ferrugineus. The sequence goes on along the minus strand of NW_027472720.1, from coordinate 183,226 downwards.
TTGGCAACCGGCAATGTAATTAGCATGCCGAATATTACTTGGAATGTGAATTGGAACGAAATCGCCAATAGATAAGACCATTTTACAATTTGGGCCCAAGTTAGAAGCAGAGCCTAAGGTGTAAATTATCGATAGTCCATATCTCGGAAACTATAAGAGATAATGCAATTTGGCAACCGGCAATGTAACTAGCATGCCGAATATTACTTGGAATGTGAATTGGAACGAAATCGCCAATAGATAAGACCATTTTACAATTTGGGCCCAAGTTAGAAGCAGAGCCTAAGGTGTAAATTATTGATAGTCCATATCTCGGAAACTATAAGAGATAATGCAATTTCGCAACCGGCAATGTAATTAGCATGCCGAATATCACTTGGAATGTGAATTGGGACGAAATCGCCAATAGATAAGACCATTTTACAATTTTGGCCCAAGTTAGAAGCAGAGCCTAAGGTGTAAATTATCGATAGTCCATATCTCGGAAACTATAAGAGATAATGCAATTTGGCAACCGGCAATGTAATTAGCATGCCGAATATTACTTGGAATGTGAATTGGAACGAAATCGCCAATAGGTAAGACCATTTTACAATTTGGGCCCAAGTTAGAAGCAGAGCCTAAGGTGTAAGTTATCGATAGTCCATATCTCGGAAACTATAAGAGATAATTCAATTTGGCAACCGGCAATGTAATTAGCATGCCGGATATTACTTGGAATGTGAATTGGAACGAAATCGCCAATAGATAAGACCATTTTAAAATTTGGGCCCAAGTTAGAAGCAGAGCCTAAGGTGTAAATTACCGATAGTCCATATCTCGGGATCTATAAGAGATAATGCAGTTTGGTAACCGGCAATGTAATTAGCATGCCGAATATTACTTGGAATGTGAATTGGAACGAAATCGCCAATAGATAAGACGATTTTACAATTTGGGCCCAAGTTAGAAGCAGAGCCTAAGGTGTAAATTATCGATAGTCCATATCTCGGAAACTATAAGAGATAATGCAATTTGGCAACCGGCAATGTAATTAGCATGGCGAATATTACTTGGAATGTGAATTGGAACAAAATCGCCAATAGAGAAGACCATTTTACAATTAGGGCCCAAGTTAGAAGCAGAGCCTAAGGTGTAAATTATCGATAGTCCATATCTCGGAAACTATAAGAGATAATGCAATTTGGCAACCGGCAATGTAATTAGCATGCCGAATATTACTTGGAATGTGAATTGGAACGAAATCGCCAATAGAGAAGACCATTTTACAATTTGGGCCCAAGTTAGAAGCAGAGCCTAAGGTGTAAATTATCGATAGTCCATATCTCGGAAACTATAAGAGATAATGCAATTTGGCAACCGGCGATGTAATTAGCATGCCGAATATCACTTGGAATGTGAATTGGGACGAAATCGCCAATAGATAAGACCATTTTACAATTTTGGCCCAAGTTAGAAGCAGAGCCTAAGGTGTAAATTATCGATAGTCCATATCTCGGACACTATAAGAGATAATGCAATTTGGCAACCGGCAATGTAATTAGCATGCCGAATATTACTTGGAATGTGAATTGGAACGAAATCGCCAATAGGTAAGACCATTTTACAATTTGGGCCCAAGTTAGAAGCAGAGCCTAAGGTGTAAATTATCGATAGTCCATATCTCGGAAACTATAAGAGATAATTCAATTTGGCAACCGGCAATGTAATTAGCATGCCGGATATTACTTGGAATGTGAATTGGAACAAAATCGCCAATAGATAAGACCATTTTACAATTTGGGCCCAAGTTAGAAGCAGAGCCTAAGGTGTAAATTACCGATAGTCCATATCTCGGAAACTATAAGAGATAATGCAGTTTGGCAACCGGCAATGTAATTAGCATGCCGAATATTACTTGGAATGTGAATTGGAACGAAATCGCCAATAGATAAGACGATTTTACAATTTGTGCCCAAGTTAGAAGCAGAGCCTAAGGTGTAAATTATCGATAGTCCATATCTCGGAAACTATAAGAGATAATGCAATTTGGCAACCGGCAATGTAATTAGCATGCCGAATATTACTTGGAATGTGAATTGGAACAAAATCGCCAATAGAGAAGACCATTTTACAATTAGGGCCCAAGTTAGAAGCAGAGCCTAAGGTGTAAATTATCGATAGTCCATATCTCGGAAACTATAAGAGATAATGCAATTTGGCAACCGGCAATGTAATTAGCATGCCGAATATTACTTGGAATGTGAATTGGAACGAAATCGCCAATAGAGAAGACCATTTTACAATTTGGGCCCAAGTTAGAAGCAGAGCCTAAGGTGTAAATTATCGATAGTCCATATCTCGGAAACTATAAGAGATAATGCAATTTGGCAACCGGCAATGTAATTAGCATGCCGAATATTACTTGGAATGTGAATTGGAACGAAATCGCCAATAGATAAGACCATTTTACAATTTGGGCCCAATTTAGAAGCAGAGCCTAAGGTGTAAATTGTCGATAGTCCATATCTCGGAAACTATAAGAGATAATGCAATTTGGCAACCGGCAATGTAATTAGCATGCCGAATATTACTTGGAATGTGAATTGGAACGAAATCGCCAATAGAGAAGACCATTTTACAATTTGGGCCCAAGTTAGAAGCAGAGCCTAAGGTGTAAATTATCGATAGTCCATATCTCGGAAACTATAAGAGATAATGCAATTTGGCAACCGGCAATGTAATTAGCATGCCGAATATTACTTGGAATGTGAATTGGAACGAAATCGCCAATAGATAAGACCATTTTACAATTTGGGCCCAATTTAGAAGCAGAGCCTAAGGTGTAAATTATCGATAGTCCATATCTCGGAAACTATAAGAGATAATGCAATTTGGCAACCGGCAATGTAATTAGCATGCCGAATATTACTTGGAATGTGAATTGGAACGAAATCGCCAATAGAGAAGACCATTTTACAATTTGGGCCCAAGTTAGAAGCAGAGCCTAAGGTGTAAATTATCGATAGTCCATATCTCGGAAACTATAAGAGATAATGCAATTTGGCAACCGGCAATGTAATTAGCATGCCGAATATTACTTGGAATGTGAATTGGAACGAAATCGCCAATAGATAAGACCATTTTACAATTTGGGCCCAATTTAGAAGCAGAGCCTAAGGTGTAAATTGTCGATAGTCCATATCTCGGAAACTATAAGAGATAATGCAATTTGGCAACCGGCAATGTAATTAGCATGCCGAATATTACTTGGAATGTGAATTGGAACGAAATCGCCAATAGAGAAGACCATTTTACAATTTGGGCCCAAGTTAGAAGCAGAGCCTAAGGTGTAAATTATCGATAGTCCATATCTCGGAAACTATAAGAGATAATGCAATTTGGCAACCGGCAATGTAATTAGCATGCCGAATATTACTTGGAATGTGAATTGGAACGAAAACGCCAATAGATAAGACCATTTTACAATTTGGGCCCAAGTTAGAAGCAGAGGCTAAGGTGTAAATTATCGATAGTCCATATCTCGGAAACTATAAGAGATAATGCAATTTGGCAACCGGCAATGTAATTAGCATGCCGAATATTACTTGGAATGTGAATTGGAACGAAATCGCCAATAGATAAGACCATTTTACAATTTGGGCCCAAGTTAGAAGCAGAGCCTAAGGTGTAAATTATCGATAGTCCATATCTCGGAAACTATAAGAGATAATGCAATTTCGCAACCGGCAATGTAATTAGCATGCCGAATATCACTTGGAATGTGAATTGGGACGAAATCGCCAATAGATAAGACCATTTTACAATGTGGGCCCAAGTTATAAGCAGAGCCTATGGTGTAAATTATCGATAGTCCATATCTCGGAAACTATAAGAGATAATGCAATTTGGCAACCGGTAATGTAATTAGCATGCCGAATATTACTTGGAATGTGAATTGGAACGAAATCGCCAATAGATAAGACGATTTTACAATTTGTGCCCAAGTTAGAAGCAGAGCCTAAGGTGTAAATTATCGATAGTCCATATCTCGGAAACTATAAGAGATAATGCAATTTGGCAACCGGCAATGTAATTAGCATGCCGAATATTACTTGGAATGTGAATTGGAACAAAATCGCCAATAGAGAAGACCATTTTACAATTAGGGCCCAAGTTAGAAGCAGAGCCTAAGGTGTAAATTATCGATAGTTCATATCTCGGAAACTATAAGAGATAATGCAATTTGGCAACCGGCAATGTAATTAGCATGCCGAATATTACTTGGAATGTGAATTGGAACGAAATCGCCAATAGATAAGACCATTTTACAATTTGGGCCCAATTTAGAAGCAGAGCCTAAGGTGTAAATTATCGATAGTCCATATCTCGGAAACTATAAGAGATAATGCAATTTGGCAACCGGCAATGTAATTAGCATGCCGAATATTACTTGGAATGTGAATTGGAACAAAATCGCCAATAGAGAAGACCATTTTACAATTAGGGCCCAAGTTAGAAGCAGAGCCTAAGGTGTAAATTATCGATAGTTCATATCTCGGAAACTATAAGAGATAATGCAATTTGGCAACCGGCAATGTAATTAGCATGCCGAATATTACTTGGAATGTGAATTGGAACGAAATCGTCAATAGATAAGACCATTTTACAATTTGGGCCCAATTTAGAAGCAGAGCCTAAGGTGTAAATTATCGATAGTCCATATCTCGGAAACTATAAGAGATAATGCAATTTGGCAACCGGCAATGTAATTAGCATGCCGAATATTACTTGGAATGTGAATTGGAACGAAATCGCAAATAGAGAAGACCATTTTACAATTTGGGCCCAAGTTAGAAGCAGAGCCTAAGGTGTAAATTATCGATAGTCCATATCTCGGAAACTATAAGAGATAATGCAATTTGGCAACCGGCAATGTAATTAGCATGCCGAATATTACTTGGAATGTGAATTGGAACGAAAACGCCAATAGATAAGACCATTTTACAATTTGGGCCCAAGTTAGAAGCAGAGGCTAAGGTGTAAATTATCGATAGTCCATATCTCGGAAACTATAAGAGATAATGCAATTTGGCAACCGGCAATGTAATTAGCATGCCGAATATTACTTGGAATGTGAATTGGAACGAAATCGCCAATAGATAAGACCATTTTACAATTTGGGCCCAAGTTAGAAGCAGAGCCTAAGGTGTAAATTATCGATAGTCCATATTTCGGAAACTATAAGAGATAATGCAATTTGGCAACCGGCAATGTAATTAGCATGCCGAATATTACTTGGAATGTGAATTGGAACGAAATCGCCAATAGATAAGACCATTTTACAACTTGGGCCCAAGTTAGAAGCAGAGCCTAAGGTGTAAATTATTGATAGTCCATATCTCGGAAACTATAAGAGATAATGCAATTTCGCAACCGGCAATGTAATTAGCATGCCGAATATCACTTGGAATGTGAATTGGGACGAAATCGCCAATAGATAAGACCATTTTACAATTTGGGCCCAAGTTAGAAGCAGAGCCTAAGGTGTAAATTATCGATAGTCCATATCTCGGAAACTATAAGAGATAATGCAATTTGGCAACCGGCAATGTAATTAGCATGCCGAATATTACTTGGAATGTGAATTGGAACGAAATCGCCAATAGATAAGACCATTTTACAATGTGGGCCCAAGTTATAAGCAGAGCCTATGGTGTAAATTATCGATAGTCCATATCTCGGAAACTATAAGAGATAATGCAATTTGGCAACCGGCAATGTAATTAGCATGCCGAATATTACTTGGAATGTGAATTGGAACGAAATCGCCAATAGATAAGACCATTTTACAATTTGGGCCCAAGTTAGAAGCAGAGCCTAAGGTGTAAATTATCGATAGTCCATATCTCGGAAACTATAAGAGTTAATGCAATTTGGCAACCGGAAATGTAATTAGCATGCCGAATATTACTTGGAATGTGAATTGGAACGAAATCGCCAATAGATAAGACCATTTAACAATTTGGGCCCTAGTTAGAAGTAAAGCCTAAGGTGTAAATTATCGATAGTCCATATCTCGGAAACTATAAGAGATAATGCAATTTGGCAACCGGCAATGTAATTAGTATGCCGAATATTACTTGGAATGTGAATTGGAACGAAATCGCCAATAGATAAGACCATTTTACAATTTGGGCCCAAGTTAGAAGCAGAGCCTAAGGTGTAAATTATCGATAGTCCATATCTCGGAAACTATAAGAGATAATGCAATTTGGCAACCGGCAATGTAATTAGCATGCCGAATATTACTTGGAATGTGAATTGGAACGAAATCGCCAATAGATAAGACCATTTTACAATTAGGGCCCAAGTTAGAAGCAGAGCCTAAGGTGTAAATTATTGATAGTCCATATCTCGGAAACTATAAGAGATAATGCAATTTCGCAACCGGCAATGTAATTAGCATGCCGAATATTACTTGGAGTGTGAATTGGAACGAAATCGGCAATAGATAAGACCATTTTACAATTTGGGCCCAAGTTAGAAGCAGAGCCTAAGGTGTAAATTATCGATAGTCCATATCTCGGAAACTATAAGAGATAATGCAATTTGGCAACCGGCAATGTAATTAGCATGCCGAATATTACTTGGAATGTGAATTGGAACGAAATCGCCAATAGATAAGACCATTTTACAATTTGGGCCCAAGTTAGAAGCAGAGCCTAAGGTGTAAATTATCGATACTCCATATCTCGGAAACTATAAGAGATAATGCAATTTGGCAACCGGCAATGTAATTATCATGCCGAATATTACTTGGAATGTGAATTGGAACGAAATCGCCAATAGATAAGACCATTTTACAATTTGGGCCCAAGTTAGAAGCAGAGCCTAAGGTGTAAATTATCGATAGTCCATATCTCGGAAACTATAAGAGATAATGCAATTTGGCAACCGGCAATGTAATTAGCATGCCGAATATTACTTGGAATGTGAATTGGAACGAAATCGCCAATAGATAAGACCATTTTACAATTTGGGCCCAAGTTAGAAGCAGAGGCTAAGGTGTAAATTATCGAGAGTCCATATCTCGGAAACTATAAGAGATAATGCAATTTGGCAACCCGCAATGTAATTAGCATGCCGAATATTACTTGGAATGTGAATTGGAACGAAATCGCCAATAGATAAGACCATTTTACAATTTGGGCCCAAGTTAGAAGCAGAGCCTAAGGTGTAAATTATCGATAGTCCATATCTCGGAAACTATAAGAGATAATGTAATTTGGCAACCGGCAATGTAATTAGCATGCCGAATATTACTTGGAATGTGAATTGGAACGAAATCGCCAATAGATAAGACCATTTTACAATTTGGGCCCAAGTTAGAAGCAGAGCCTAAGATGTAAATTATCGATAGTCCATATCTCGGAAACTATAAGAGATAATGCAATTTGGCAACCGGCAATGTAATTACCATGCCGAATATTACTTGGAATGTGAATTGGAACGAAATCGCCAATAGATAAGACGATTTTACAATTTGGGCCCAAGTTAGAAGCAGAGCCTAAGATGTAAAGTATCGATAGTCCATATCTCGGAAACTATAAGAGATAATGCAATTTGGCAACCGGCAATGTAATTAGCAAGCCGAATATTACTTGGAATGTGAATTGGAACGAAATCGCCAATAGGTAAGACCATTTTACAATTTGGGCTCAAGTTAGAAGCAGAGCCTAAGGTGTAAATTATCGATAGTCCATATCTCGGAAACTATAAGAGATAATTCAATTTGGCAACCGGCAATGTAATTAGCATGCCGGATATTACTTGGAATGTGAATTGGAACGAAATCGCCAATAGTTAAGACCATTTTACAATTTGGGCCCAAGTTAGAAGCAGAGCCTAAGATGTAAATTACCGATAGTCCATATCTCGGAAACTATAAGAGATAATGCAATTTGGCAACCGGCAATGTAATTAGCATGCCGAATATTACTTGGAATTTGAATAGGAACGAAATCGCCAATAGATAAGACGATTTTACAATTTGGGCCCAAGTTAGAAGCAGAGCTTAAGGTGTAAATTATCGATAGTCCATATCTCGGAAACTATAAGAGATAATGCAATTTGGTAACAGGCAATGTAATTAGCATGCCGAATATTACTTGGAATGTGAATTGGAACGAAATCGCCAATAGAGAAGACCATTTTACAATTTGGGCCCAAGTTAGAAGCAGAGCCTAAGGTGTAAATTATCGATAGTCCATATCTCGGAAACTATAAGAGATAATGCAATTTGGCAACCGGCAATGTAATTAGCATGCCGAATATTACTTGAAATGTGAATTGGAACGAAATCGCCAATAGATAAGACCATTTTACAATTTGGGCCCAAGTTAGAAGCAGAGCCTAAGGTGTAAACTATCGATAGTCCATATCTCGGAAACTATAAGAGATAATGCAATTTGGCAACCGGCATTGTAATTAGCATGCCGAATATTACTTGGAATGTGAATTGGAACGAAATCGCTAATAGAGAAGACCATTTTACAATTTGGGCCCAAGTTAGAAGCAGAGCCTAAGGTGTAAATTATCGATAGTCCATATCTCGGAAACTATAAGAGATAATGCAATTTGGCAACCGGCAATGTAATTAGCATGCCGAATATTACTTGGAATGTGAATTGGAACGAAAACGCCAATAGATAAGACCATTTTACAATTTGGGCCCAAGTTAGAAGCAGAGCCTAAGGTGTAAATTATCGATAGTCCATATCTCGGAAACTATAAGAGATAATGCAATTTGGCAACCGGCAATGTAATTAGCATGCCGAATATTACTTGGAATGTGAATTGGAACGAAATCGCCAATAGATAAGACCATATCTCGGATATGGACTATCGATAATTTACACCTTAGGCTCTGCTTCTAACTTGGGCCAAAATTGTAAAATGGTCTTATCTATTGGCGATTTCGTCCCAATTCACATTCCAAGTGATATTCGGCATGCTAATTACATTGCCGGTTGCGAAATTGCATTATCTCTTATAGTTTCCGAGATATGGACTATCAATAATTTACACCTTAGGCTCTGCTTCTAACTTGGGCCCAAATTGTAAAATGGTCTTATCTATTGGCGATTTCGTTCCAATTCACATTCCAAGTAATATTCGGCATGCTAATTACATTGCCGGTTGCCAAATTGCATTATCTCTTATAGTTTCCGAGATATGCACTATCGATAATTTACACCTTAGGCTCTGCTTCTAACTTGGGCCCAAATTGTAAAATGGTCTTATCTATTGGCGATTTCGTTCCAATTCACATTCCAAGTAATATTCGGCATGCTAATTACATTGCCGGTTGCCAAATTGCATTATCTCTTATAGTTTCCGAGATATGGACTATCGATAATTTACACCTTAGGCTCTGCTTCTAACTTGGGCCCAAATTGTAAAATGGTCTTATCTATTGGCGATTTCGTTCCAATTCACATTCCAAGTAATATTCGGCATGCTAATTACATTGCCGGTTGCCAAATTGCATTATCTCTTATAGTTTCCGAGATATGGACTATCGATAATTTACACCTTAGGCTCTGCTTCTAACTTGGGCCCAAATTGTAAAATGGTCTTATCTATTGGCGTTTTCGTTCCAATTCACATTCCAAGTAATATTCGGCATGCTAATTACATTGCCGGTTGCCAAATTGCATTATCTCTTATAGTTTCCGAGATATGGACTATCGATAATTTACACCTTAGGCTCTGCTTCTAACTTGGGCCCAAATTGTAAAATGGTCTTCTCTATTAGCGATTTCGTTCCAATTCACATTCCAAGTAATATTCGGCATGCTAATTACAATGCCGGTTGCCAAATTGCATTATCTCTTATAGTTTCCGAGATATGGACTATCGATAGTTTACACCTTAGGCTCTGCTTCTAACTTGGGCCCAAATTGTAAAATGGTCTTATCTATTGGCGATTTCGTTCCAATTCACATTTCAAGTAATATTCGGCATGCTAATTACATTGCCGGTTGCCAAATTGCATTATCTCTTATAGTTTCCGAGATATGGACTATCGATAATTTACACCTTAGGCTCTGCTTCTAACTTGGGCCCAAATTGTAAAATGGTCTTCTCTATTGGCGATTTCGTTCCAATTCACATTCCAAGTAATATTCGGCATGCTAATTACATTGCCTGTTACCAAATTGCATTATCTCTTATAGTTTCCGAGATATGGACTATCGATAATTTACACCTTAAGCTCTGCTTCTAACTTGGGCCCAAATTGTAAAATCGTCTTATCTATTGGCGATTTCGTTCCTATTCAGATTCCAAGTAATATTCGGCATGCTAATTACATTGCCGGTTGCCAAATTGCATTATCTCTTATAGTTTCCGAGATATGGACTATCGGTAATTTACATCTTAGGCTCTGCTTCTAACTTGGGCCCAAATTGTAAAATGGTCTTAACTATTGGCGATTTCGTTCCAATTCACATTCCAAGTAATATCCGGCATGCTAATTACATTGCCGGTTGCCAAATTGAATTATCTCTTATAGTTTCCGAGATATGGACTATCGATAATTTACACCTTAGGCTCTGCTTCTAACTTGAGCCCAAATTGTAAAATGGTCTTACCTATTGGCGATTTCGTTCCAATTCACATTCCAAGTAATATTCGGCTTGCTAATTACATTGCCGGTTGCCAAATTGCATTATCTCTTATAGTTTCCGAGATATGGACTATCGATACTTTACACCTTAGGCTCTGCTTCTAACTTGAGCCCAAATTGTAAAATGGTCTTACCTATTGGCGATTTCGTTCCAATTCACATTCCAAGTAATATTCGGCTTGCTAATTACATTGCCGGTTGCCAAATTGCATTATCTCTTATAGTTTCCGAGATATGGACTATCGGTAATTTACATCTTAGGCTCTGCTTCTAACTTGGGCCCAAATTGTAAAATGGTCTTCTCTATTGGCGATTTCGTTCCAATTCACATTCCAAGTAATATTCGGCATGCTAATTACATTGCCTGTTACCAAATTGCATTATCTCTTATAGTTTCCGAGATATGGACTATCGATAATTTACACCTTAGGCTCTGCTTCTAACTTGAGCCCAAATTGTAAAATGGTCTTACCTATTGGCGATTTCGTTCCAATTCACATTCCAAGTAATATCCGGCATGCTAATTACATTGCCGGTTGCCAAATTGAATTATCTCTTATAGTTTCCGAGATATGGACTATCGATAATTTACACCTTAGGCTCTGCTTCTAACTTGGGCCCAAATTGTAAAATGGTCTTATCTATTGGCGATTTCGTTCCAATTCACATTCCAAGTAATATTCGGCATACTAATTACATTGCCGGTTGCCAAATTGCATTATCTCTTATAGTTTCCGAGATATGGACTATCGATAATTTACACCTTAGGCTTTACTTCTAACTAGGGCCCAAATTGTTAAATGGTCTTATCTATTGGCGATTTCGTTCCAATTCACATTCCAAGTAATATTCGGCATGCTAATTACATTTCCGGTTGCCAAATTGCATTAACTCTTATAGTTTCCGAGATATGGACTATCAATAATTTACACCTTAGGCTCTGCTTCTAACTTGGGCCCTAATTGTAAAATGGTCTTATCTATTGGCGATTTCGTTCCAATTCACATTCCAAGTAATATTCGGCATGCTAATTACATTGCCGGTTGCCAAATTGCATTATCTCTTATAGTTTCCGAGATATGGACTATCGATAATTTACACCTTAGGCTCTGCTTCTAACTTGGGCCCAAATTGTAAAATGGTCTTATCTATTGGCGATTTCGTTCCAATTCACATTCCAAGTAATATTCGGCATACTAATTACATTGCCGGTTGCCAAATTGCATTATCTCTTATAGTTTCCGAGATATGGACTATCGATAATTTACACCTTAGGCTTTACTTCTAACTAGGGCCCAAATTGTTAAATGGTCTTATCTATTGGCGATTTCGTTCCAATTCACATTCCAAGTAATATTCGGCATGCTAATTACATTTCCGGTTGCCAAATTGCATTAACTCTTATAGTTTCCGAGATATGGACTATCGATAATTTACACCTTAGGCTCTGCTTCTAACTTGGGCCCAAATTGTAAAATGGTCTTATCTATTGGCGATTTCGTTCCAATTCACATTCCAAGTAATATTCGGCATGCTAATTACATTGCCGGTTGCCAAATTGCATTATCTCTTATAGTTTCCGAGATATGGACTATCGATAATTTACACCATAGGCTCTGCTTATAACTTGGGCCCACATTGTAAAATGGTCTTATCTATTGGCGATTTCGTTCCAATTCACATTCCAAGTAATATTCGGCATGCTAATTACATTGCCGGTTGCCAAATTGCATTATCTCTTATAGTTTCCGAGATATGGACTATCGATAATTTACACCTTAGGCTCTGCTTCTAACTTGGGCCCAAATTGTAAAATGGTCATATCTATTGGCGATTTCGTCCCAATTCACATTCCAAGTGATATTCGGCATGCTAATTACATTGCCGGTTGCGAAATTGCATTATCTCTTATAGTTTCCGAGATATGGACTATCAATAATTTACACCTTAGGCTCTGCTTCTAACTTGGGCCCAAGTTGTAAAATGGTCTTATCTATTGGCGATTTCGTTCCAATTCACATTCCAAGTAATATTCGGCATGCTAATTACATTGCCGGTTGCCAAATTGCATTATCTCTTATAGTTTCCGAAATATGGACTATCGATAATTTACACCTTAGGCTCTGCTTCTAACTTGGGCCCAAATTGTAAAATGGTCTTATCTATTGGCGATTTCGTTCCAATTCACATTCCAAGTAATATTCGGCATGCTAATTACATTGCCGGTTGCCAAATTGCATTATCTCTTATAGTTTCCGAGATATGGACTATCGATAATTTACACCTTAGCCTCTGCTTCTAACTTGGGCCCAAATTGTAAAATGGTCTTATCTATTGGCGTTTTCGTTCCAATTCACATTCCAAGTAATATTCGGCATGCTAATTACATTGCCGGTTGCCAAATTGCATTATCTCTTATAGTTTCCGAGATATGGACTATCGATAATTTACACCTTAGGCTCTGCTTCTAACTTGGGCCCAAATTGTAAAATGGTCTTCTCTATTTGCGATTTCGTTCCAATTCACATTCCAAGTAATATTCGGCATGCTAATTACATTGCCGGTTGCCAAATTGCATTATCTCTTATAGTTTCCGAGATATGGACTATCGATAATTTACACCTTAGGCTCTGCTTCTAAATTGGGCCCAAATTGTAAAATGGTCTTATCTATTGACGATTTCGTTCCAATTCACATTCCAAGTAATATTCGGCATGCTAATTACATTGCCGGTTGCCAAATTGCATTATCTCTTATAGTTTCCGAGATATGAACTATCGATAATTTACACCTTAGGCTCTGCTTCTAACTTGGGCCCTAATTGTAAAATGGTCTTCTCTATTGGCGATTTTGTTCCAATTCACATTCCAAGTAATATTCGGCATGCTAATTACATTGCCGGTTGCCAAATTGCATTATCTCTTATAGTTTCCGAGATATGGACTATCGATAATTTACACCTTAGGCTCTGCTTCTAAATTGGGCCCAAATTGTAAAATGGTCTTATCTATTGGCGATTTCGTTCCAATTCACATTCCAAGTAATATTCGGCATGCTAATTACATTGCCGGTTGCCAAATTGCATTATCTCTTATAGTTTCCGAGATATGAACTATCGATAATTTACACCTTAGGCTCTGCTTCTAACTTGGGCCCTAATTGTAAAATGGTCTTCTCTATTGGCGATTTTGTTCCAATTCACATTCCAAGTAATATTCGGCATGCTAATTACATTGCCGGTTGCCAAATTGCATTATCTCTTATAGTTTCCGAGATATGGACTATCGATAATTTACACCTTAGGCTCTGCTTCTAACTTGGGCACAAATTGTAAAATCGTCTTATCTATTGGCGATTTCGTTCCAATTCACATTCCAAGTAATATTCGGCATGCTAATTACATTACCGGTTGCCAAATTGCATTATCTCTTATAGTTTCCGAGATATGGACTATCGATAATTTACACCATAGGCTCTGCTTATAACTTGGGCCCACATTGTAAAATGGTCTTATCTATTGGCGATTTCGTCCCAATTCACATTCCAAGTGATATTCGGCATGCTAATTACATTGCCGGTTGCGAAATTGCATTATCTCTTATAGTTTCCGAGATATGGACTATCGATAATTTACACCTTAGGCTCTGCTTCTAACTTGGGCCCAAATTGTAAAATGGTCTTATCTATTGGCGATTTCGTTCCAATTCACATTCCAAGTAATATTCGGCATGCTAATTACATTGCCGGTTGCCAAATTGCATTATCTCTTATAGTTTCCGAGATATGGACTATCGATAATTTACACCTTAGCCTCTGCTTCTAACTTGGGCCCAAATTGTAAAATGGTCTTATCTATTGGCGTTTTCGTTCCAATTCACATTCCAAGTAATATTCGGCATGCTAATTACATTGCCGGTTGCCAAATTGCATTATCTCTTATAGTTTCCGAGATATGGACTATCGATAATTTACACCTTAGGCTCTGCTTCTAACTTGGGCCCAAATTGTAAAATGGTCTTCTCTATTGGCGATTTCGTTCCAATTCACATTCCAAGTAATATTCGGCATGCTAATTACATTGCCGGTTGCCAAATTGCATTATCTCTTATAGTTTCCGAGATATGGACTATCGACAATTTACACCATAGGCTCTGCTTCTAAATTGGGCCCAAATTGTAAAATGGTCTTATCTATTGGCGATTTCGTTCCAATTCACATTCCAAGTAATATTCGGCATGCTAATTACATTGCCGGTTGCCAAATTGCATTATCTCTTATAGTTTCCGAGATATGGACTATCGATAATTTACACCTTAGGCTCTGCTTCTAACTTGGGCCCAAATTGTAAAATGGTCTTCTCTATTGGCGATTTCGTTCCAATTCACATTCCAAGTAATATTCGGCATGCTAATTACATTGCCGGTTGCCAAATTGCATTATCTCTTATAGTTTCCGAGATATGGACTATCGATAATTTACACCTTAGGCTCTGCTTCTAAATTGGGCCCAAATTGTAAAATGGTCTTATCTATTGGCGATTTCGTTCCAATTCACATTCCAAGTAATATTCGGCATGCTAATTACATTGCCGGTTGCCAAATTGCATTATCTCTTATAGTTTCCGAGATATGGACTATCGATAATTTACACCTTAGGCTCTGCTTCTAACTTGGGCCCAAATTGTAAAATGGTCTTCTCTATTGGCGATTTCGTTCCAATTCACATTCCAAGTAATATTCGGCATGCTAATTACATTGCCGGTTGCCAAATTGCATTATCTCTTATAGTTTCCGAGATATGGACTATCGACAATTTACACCTTAGGCTCTGCTTCTAAATTGGGCCCAAATTGTAAAATGGTCTTATCTATTGGCGATTTCGTTCCAATTCACATTCCAAGTAATATTCGGCATGCTAATTACATTGCCGGTTGCCAAATTGCATTATCTCTTATAGTTTCCGAGATATGGACTATCGATAATTTACACCTTAGGCTCTGCTTCTAACTTGGGCCCAAATTGTAAAATGGTCTTCTCTATTGGCGATTTCGTTCCAATTCACATTCCAAGTAATATTCGGCATGCTAATTACATTGCCGGTTGCCAAATTGCATTATCTCTTATAGTTTCCGAGATATGGACTATCGATAATTTACACCTTAGGCTCTGCTTCTAACTTGGGCCCTAATTGTAAAATGGTCTTCTCTATTGGCGATTTTGTTCCAATTCACATTCCAAGTAATATTCGGCATGCTAATTACATTGCCGGTTGCCAAATTGCATTATCTCTTATAGTTTCCGAGATATGGACTATCGATAATTTACACCTTAGGCTCTGCTTCTAACTTGGGCACAAATTGTAAAATCGTCTTATCTATTGGCGATTTCGTTCCAATTCACATTCCAAGTAATATTCGGCATGCTAATTACATTGCCGGTTGCCAAACTGCATTATCTCTTATAGTTTCCGAGATATGGACTATCGGTAATTTACACCTTAGGCTCTGCTTCTAACTTGGGCCCAAATTGTAAAATGGTCTTATCTATTGGCGATTTTGTTCCAATTCACATTCCAAGTAATATCCGGCATGCTAATTACATTGCCGGTTGCCAAATTGAATTATCTCTTATAGTTTCCGAGATATGGACTATCGATAATTTACACCTTAGGCTCTGCTTCTAACTTGGGCCCAAATTGTAAAATGGTCTTACCTATTGGCGATTTCGTTCCAATTCACATTCCAAGTAATATTCGGCATGCTAATTACATTGCCGGTTGCCAAATTGCATTATCTCTTATAGTGTCCGAGATATGGACTATCGATAATTTACACCTTAGGCTCTGCTTCTAACTTGGGCCAAAATTGTAAAATGGTCTTATCTATTGGCGATTTCGTCCCAATTCACATTCCAAGTGATATTCGGCATGCTAATTACATCGCCGGTTGCCAAATTGCATTATCTCTTATAGTTTCCGAGATATGGACTATCGATAATTTACACCTTAGGCTCTGCTTCTAACTTGGGCCCAAATTGTAAAATGGTCTTCTCTATTGGCGATTTCGTTCCAATTCACATTCCAAGTAATATTCGGCATGCTAATTACATTGCCGGTTGCCAAATTGCATTATCTCTTATAGTTTCCGAGATATGGACTATCGATAATTTACACCTTAGGCTCTGCTTCTAACTTGGGCCCTAATTGTAAAATGGTCTTCTCTATTGGCGATTTTGTTCCAATTCACATTCCAAGTAATATTCGCCATGCTAATTACATTGCCGGTTGCCAAATTGCATTATCTCTTATAGTTTCCGAGATATGGACTATCGATAATTTACACCTTAGGCTCTGCTTCTAACTTGGGCCCAAATTGTAAAATCGTCTTATCTATTGGCGATTTCGTTCCAATTCACATTCCAAGTAATATTCGGCATGCTAATTACATTGCCGGTTACCAAACTGCATTATCTCTTATAGATCCCGAGATATGGACTATCGGTAATTTACACCTTAGGCTCTGCTTCTAACTTGGGCCCAAATTTTAAAATGGTCTTATCTATTGGCGATTTCGTTCCAATTCACATTCCAAGTAATATCCGGCATGCTAATTACATTGCCGGTTGCCAAATTGAATTATCTCTTATAGTTTCCGAGATATGGACTATCGATAACTTACACCTTAGGCTCTGCTTCTAACTTGGGCCCAAATTGTAAAATGGTCTTACCTATTGGCGATTTCGTTCCAATTCACATTCCAAGTAATATTCGGCATGCTAATTACATTGCCGGTTGCCAAATTGCATTATCTCTTATAGTTTCCGAGATATGGACTATCGATAATTTACACCTTAGGCTCTGCTTCTAACTTGGGCCAAAATTGTAAAATGGTCTTATCTATTGGCGATTTCGTCCCAATTCACATTCCAAGTGATATTCGGCATGCTAATTACATTGCCGGTTGCGAAATTGCATTATCTCTTATAGTTTCCGAGATATGGACTATCAATAATTTACACCTTAGGCTCTGCTTCTAACTTGGGCCCAAATTGTAAAATGGTCTTATCTATTGGCGATTTCGTTCCAATTCACATTCCAAGTAATATTCGGCATGCTAGTTACATTGCCGGTTGCCAAATTGCATTATCTCTTATAGTTTCCGAGATATGGACTATCGATAATTTACACCTTAGGCTCTGCTTCTAACTTGGGCCCAAATTGTAAAATGGTCTTATCTATTGGCGATTTCGTTCCAATTCACATTCCAAGTAATATTCGGCATGCTAATTACATTGCCGGTTGCCAAATTGCATTATCTCTTATAGTTTCCGAGATATGGACTATCGATAATTTACACCTTAGGCTCTGCTTCTAACTTGGGCCCAAATTGTAAAATGGTCTTCTCTATTGGCGATTTCGTTCCAATTCACATTCCAAGTAATATTCGGCATGCTAATTACATTGCCGGTTGCCAAATTGCATTATCTCTTATAGTTTCCGAGATATGGACTATCGATAATTTACACCTTAAGCTCTGCTTTTAACTTGGGCCCAAATTGTAAAATCGTCTTATCTATTGGCGATTTCGTTCCTATTCACATTCCAAGTAATATTCGGCATGCTAATTACATTGCCGGTTGCCAAATTGCATTATCTCTTATAGTTTCCGAGATATGGACTATCGGTAATTTACACCTTAGGCTCTGCTTCTAACTTGGGCCCAAATTGTAAAATGGTCTTAACTATTGGCGATTTCGTTCCAATTCACATTCCAAGTAATATCCGGCATGCTAATTACATTGCCGGTTGCCAAATTGAATTATCTCTTATAGTTTCCGAGATATGGACTATCGATAATTTACACCTTAGGCTCTGCTTCTAACTTGGGCCCAAATTGTAAAATGGTCTTACCTATTGGCGATTTCGTTCCAATTCACATTCCAAGTAATATTCGGCTTGCTAATTACATTGCCGGTTGCCAAATTGCATTATCTCTTATAGTTTCCGAGATATGGACTATCGATAATTTACATCTTAGGCTCTGCTTCTAACTTGGGCCCAAATTGTAAAATGGTCTTATCTATTGGCGATTTCGTTCCAATTCACATTCCAAGTAATATTCGGCATGCTAATTACATTGCCGGTTGCCAAATTGCATTATCTCTTATAGTTTCCGAGATATGGACTATCGATAATTTACACCTTAGGCTCTGCTTCTAACTTGGGCCCAAATTGTAAAATGGTCTTATCTATTGGCGATTTCGTCCCAATTCACATTCCAAGTGATATTCGGCATGCTAATTACATTGCCGGTTGCGAAATTGCATTATCTCTTATAGTTTCCGAGATATGGACTATCAATAATTTACACCTTAGGCTCTGCTTCTAACTTGGGCCCAAATTGTAAAATGGCCTTCTCTATTGGCGATTTCGTTCCAATTCACATTCCAAGTAATATTCGGCATGCTAATTACATTGCCGGTTGCCAAATTGCATTATCTCTTATAGTTTCCGAGATATGGACTATCGACAATTTACACCTTAGGCTCTGCTTCTAAATTGGGCCCAAATTGTAAAATGGTCTTCTCTATTGGCGATTTCGTTCCAATTCACATTCCAAGTAATATTCGGCATGCTAATTACATTGCCGGTTGCCAAATTGCATTATCTCTTATAGTTTCCGAGATATGGACTATCGATAATTTACACCTTAGGCTCTGCTTCTAAATTGGGCCCAAATTGTAAAATGGTCTTATCTATTGGCGATTTCGTTCCAATTCACATTCCAAGTAATATTCGGCATGCTAATTACATTGCCGGTTGCCAAATTGCATTATCTCTTATAGTTTCCGAGATATGGACTATCGATAATTTACACCTTAGGCTCTGCTTCTAACTTGGGCCCAAATTGTAAAATGGTCTTCTCTATTGGCGATTTCGTTCCAATTCACATTCCAAGTAATATTCGGCATGCTAATTACATTGCCGGTTGCCAAATTGCATTATCTCTTATAGTTTCCGAGATATGGACTATCGACAATTTACACCTTAGGCTCTGCTTCTAAATTGGGCCCAAATTGTAAAATGGTCTTATCTATTGGCGATTTCGTTCCAATTCACATTCCAAGTAATATTCGGCATGCTAATTACATTGCCGGTTGCCAAATTGCATTATCTCTTATAGTTTCCGAGATATGGACTATCGATAATTTACACCTTAGGCTCTGCTTCTAACTTGGGCCCAAATTGTAAAATGGTCTTCTCTATTGGCGATTTCGTTCCAATTCACATTCCAAGTAATATTCGGCATGCTAATTACATTGCCGGTTGCCAAATTGCATTATCTCTTATAGTTTCCGAGATATGGACTATCGATAATTTACACCTTAGGCTCTGCTTCTAACTTGGGCCCTAATTGTAAAATGGTCTTCTCTATTGGCGATTTTGTTCCAATTCACATTCCAAGTAATATTCGGCATGCTAATTACATTGCCGGTTGCCAAATTGCATTATCTCTTATAGTTTCCGAGATATGGACTATCGATAATTTACACCTTAGGCTCTGCTTCTAACTTGGGCACAAATTGTAAAATCGTCTTATCTATTGGCGATTTCGTTCCAATTCACATTCCAAGTAATATTCGGCATGCTAATTACATTGCCGGTTGCCAAACTGCATTATCTCTTATAGTTTCCGAGATATGGACTATCGGTAATTTACACCTTAGGCTCTGCTTCTAACTTGGGCCCAAATTGTAAAATGGTCTTATCTATTGGCGATTTCGTTCCAATTCACATTCCAAGTAATATCCGGCATGCTAATTACATTGCCGGTTGCCAAATTGAATTATCTCTTATAGTTTCCGAGATATGGACTATCGATAATTTACACCTTAGGCTCTGCTTCTAACTTGGGCCCAAATTGTAAAATGGTCTTACCTATTGGCGATTTCGTTCCAATTCACATTCCAAGTAATATTCGGCATGCTAATTACATTGCCGGTTGCCAAATTGCATTATCTCTTATAGTGTCCGAGATATGGACTATCGATAATTTACACCTTAGGCTCTGCTTCTAACTTGGGCCAAAATTGTAAAATGGTCTTATCTATTGGCGATTTCGTCCCAATTCACATTCCAAGTGATATTCGGCATGCTAATTACATCGCCGGTTGCCAAATTGCATTATCTCTTATAGTTTCCGAGATATGGACTATCGATAATTTACACCTTAGGCTCTGCTTCTAACTTGGGCCCAAATTGTAAAATGGTCTTCTCTATTGGCGATTTCGTTCCAATTCACATTCCAAGTAATATTCGGCATGCTAATTACATTGCCGGTTGCCAAATTGCATTATCTCTTATAGTTTCCGAGATATGGACTATCGATAATTTACACCTTAGGCTCTGCTTCTAACTTGGGCCCTAATTGTAAAATGGTCTTCTCTATAGGCGATTTTGTTCCAATTCACATTCCAAGTAATATTCGCCATGCTAATTACATTGCCGGTTGCCAAATTGCATTATCTCTTATAGTTTCCGAGATATGGACTATCGATAATTTACACCTTAGGCTCTGCTTCTAACTTGGGCCCAAATTGTAAAATCGTCTTATCTATTGGCGATTTCGTTCCAATTCACATTCCAAGTAATATTCGGCATGCTAATTACATTGCCGGTTACCAAACTGCATTATCTCTTATAGATCCCGAGATATGGACTATCGGTAATTTACACCTTAGGCTCTGCTTCTAACTTGGGCCCAAATTGTAAAATGGTCTTATCTATTGGCGATTTCGTTCCAATTCACATTCCAAGTAATATCCGGCATGCTAATTACATTGCCGGTTGCCAAATTGAATTATCTCTTATAGTTTCCGAGATATGGACTATCGATAACTTACACCTTAGGCTCTGCTTCTAACTTGGGCCCAAATTGTAAAATGGTCTTACCTATTGGCGATTTCGTTCCAATTCACATTCCAAGTAATATTCGGCATGCTAATTACATTGCCGGTTGCCAAATTGCATTATCTCTTATAGTTTCCGAGATATGGACTATCGATAATTTACACCTTAGGCTCTGCTTCTAACTTGGGCCAAAATTGTAAAATGGTCTTATCTATTGGCGATTTCGTCCCAATTCACATTCCAAGTGATATTCGGCATGCTAATTACATTGCCGGTTGCGAAATTGCATTATCTCTTATAGTTTCCGAGATATGGACTATCAATAATTTACACCTTAGGCTCTGCTTCTAACTTGGGCCCAAATTGTAAAATGGTCTTATCTATTGGCGATTTCGTTCCAATTCACATTCCAAGTAATATTCGGCGTGCTAGTTACATTGCCGGTTGCCAAATTGCATTATCTCTTATAGTTTCCGAGATATGGACTATCGATAATTTACACCTTAGGCTCTGCTTCTAACTTGGGCCCAAATTGTAAAATGGTCTTATCTATTGGCGATTTCGTTCCAATTCACATTCCAAGTAATATTCGGCATGCTAATTACATTGCCGGTTGCCAAATTGCATTATCTCTTATAGTTTCCGAGATATGGACTATCGATAATTTACACCTTAGGCTCTGCTTCTAACTTGGGCCCAAATTGTAAAATGGTCTTCTCTATTGGCGATTTCGTTCCAATTCACATTCCAAGTAATATTCGGCATGCTAATTACATTGCCGGTTGCCAAATTGCATTATCTCTTATAGTTTCCGAGATATGGACTATCGATAATTTACACCTTAAGCTCTGCTTTTAACTTGGGCCCAAATTGTAAAATCGTCTTATCTATTGGCGATTTCGTTCCTATTCACATTCCAAGTAATATTCGGCATGCTAATTACATTGCCGGTTGCCAAATTGCATTATCTCTTATAGTTTCCGAGATATGGACTATCGGTAATTTACACCTTAGGCTCTGCTTCTAACTTGGGCCCAAATTGTAAAATGGTCTTAACTATTGGCGATTTCGTTCCAATTCACATTCCAAGTAATATCCGGCATGCTAATTACATTGCCGATTGCCAAATTGAATTATCTCTTATAGTTTCCGAGATATGGACTATCGATAATTTACACCTTAGGCTCTGCTTCTAACTTGGGCCCAAATTGTAAAATGGTCTTATCTATTGGCGATTTCGTTCCAATTCACATTCCAAGTAATATTCGGCATGCTAGTTACATTGCCGGTTGCCAAATTGCATTATCTCTTATAGTTTCCGAGATATGGACTATCGATAATTTACACCTTAGGCTCTGCTTCTAACTTGGGCCCAAATTGTAAAATGGTCTTCTCTATTGGCGATTTCGTTCCAATTCACATTCCAAGTAATATTCGGCATGCTAATTACATTGCCGGTTGCCAAATTGCATTATCTCTTATAGTTTCCGAGATATGGACTATCGACAATTTACACCTTAGGCTCTGCTTCTAAATTGGGCCCAAATTGTAAAATGGTCTTATCTATTGGCGATTTCGTTCCAATTCACATTCCAAGTAATATTCGGCATGCTAATTACATTGCCGGTTGCCAAATTGCATTATCTCTTATAGTTTCCGAGATATGGACTATCGATAATTTACACCTTAGGCTCTGCTTCTAACTTGGGCCCAAATTGTAAAATGGTCTTCTCTATTGGCGATTTCGTTCCAATTCACATTCCAAGTAATATTCGGCATGCTAATTACATTGCCGGTTGCCAAATTGCATTATCTCTTATAGTTTCCGAGATATGGACTATCGATAATTTACACCTTAGGCTCTGCTTCTAAATTGGGCCCAAATTGTAAAATGGTCTTATCTATTGGCGATTTCGTTCCAATTCACATTCCAAGTAATATTCGGCATGCTAATTACATTGCCGGTTGCCAAATTGCATTATCTCTTATAGTTTCCGAGATATGGACTATCGATAATTTACACCTTAGGCTCTGCTTCTAACTTGGGCCCAAATTGTAAAATGGTCTTCTCTATTGGCGATTTCGTTCCAATTCACATTCCAAGTAATATTCGGCATGCTAATTACATTGCCGGTTGCCAAATTGCATTATCTCTTATAGTTTCCGAGATATGGACTATCGACAATTTACACCTTAGGCTCTGCTTCTAAATTGGGCCCAAATTGTAAAATGGTCTTATCTATTGGCGATTTCGTTCCAATTCACATTCCAAGTAATATTCGGCATGCTAATTACATTGCCGGTTGCCAAATTGCATTATCTCTTATAGTTTCCGAGATATGGACTATCGATAATTTACACCTTAGGCTCTGCTTCTAACTTGGGCCCAAATTGTAAAATGGTCTTCTCTATTGGCGATTTCGTTCCAATTCACATTCCAAGTAATATTCGGCATGCTAATTACATTGCCGGTTGCCAAATTGCATTATCTCTTATAGTTTCCGAGATATGGACTATCGATAATTTACACCTTAGGCTCTGCTTCTAACTTGGGCCCTAATTGTAAAATGGTCTTCTCTATTGGCGATTTTGTTCCAATTCACATTCCAAGTAATATTCGGCATGCTAATTACATTGCCGGTTGCCAAATTGCATTATCTCTTATAGTTTCCGAGATATGGACTATCGATAATTTACACCTTAGGCTCTGCTTCTAACTTGGGCACAAATTGTAAAATCGTCTTATCTATTGGCGATTTCGTTCCAATTCACATTCCAAGTAATATTCGGCATGCTAATTACATTGCCGGTTGCCAAACTGCATTATCTCTTATAGTTTCCGAGATATGGACTATCGGTAATTTACACCTTAGGCTCTGCTTCTAACTTGGGCCCAAATTGTAAAATGGTCTTATCTATTGGCGATTTCGTTCCAATTCACATTCCAAGTAATATCCGGCATGCTAATTACATTGCCGGTTGCCAAATTGAATTATCTCTTATAGTTTCCGAGATATGGACTATCGATAATTTACACCTTAGGCTCTGCTTCTAACTTGGGCCAAAATTGTAAAATGGTCTTATCTATTGGCGATTTCGTCCCAATTCACATTCCAAGTGATATTCGGCATGCTAATTACATTGCCGGTTGCGAAATTGCATTATCTCTTATAGTTTCCGAGATATGGACTATCGATAATTTACACCTTAGGCTCTGCTTCTAACTTGGGCCCTAATTGTAAAATGGTCTTCTCTATTGGCGATTTTGTTCCAATTCACATTCCAAGTAATATTCGGCATGCTAATTACATTGCCGGTTGCCAAATTGCATTATCTCTTATAGTTTCCGAGATATGGACTATCGATAATTTACACCTTAGGCTCTGCTTCTAACTTGGGCACAAATTGTAAAATCGTCTTATCTATTGGCGATTTCGTTCCAATTCACATTCCAAGTAATATTCGGCATGCTAATTACATTACCGGTTGCCAAATTGCATTATCTCTTATAGTTTCCGAGATATGGACTATCGATAATTTACACCATAGGCTCTGCTTATAACTTGGGCCCACATTGTAAAATGGTCTTATCTATTGGCGATTTCGTCCCAATTCACATTCCAAGTGATATTCGGCATGCTAATTACATTGCCGGTTGCGAAATTGCATTATCTCTTATAGTTTCCGAGATATGGACTATCGATAATTTACACCTTAGGCTCTGCTTCTAACTTGGGCCCAAATTGTAAAATGGTCTTATCTATTGGCGATTTCGTTCCAATTCACATTCCAAGTAATATTCGGCATGCTAATTACATTGCCGGTTGCCAAATTGCATTATCTCTTATAGTTTCCGAGATATGGACTATCGATAATTTACACCTTAGCCTCTGCTTCTAACTTGGGCCCAAATTGTAAAATGGTCTTATCTATTGGCGTTTTCGTTCCAATTCACATTCCAAGTAATATTCGGCATGCTAATTACATTGCCGGTTGCCAAATTGCATTATCTCTTATAGTTTCCGAGATATGGACTATCGATAATTTACACCTTAGGCTCTGCTTCTAACTTGGGCCCAAATTGTAAAATGGTCTTCTCTATTGGCGATTTCGTTCCAATTCACATTCCAAGTAATATTCGGCATGCTAATTACATTGCCGGTTGCCAAATTGCATTATCTCTTATAGTTTCCGAGATATGGACTATCGACAATTTACACCTTAGGCTCTGCTTCTAAATTGGGCCCAAATTGTAAAATGGTCTTATCTATTGGCGATTTCGTTCCAATTCACATTCCAAGTAATATTCGGCATGCTAATTACATTGCCGGTTGCCAAATTGCATTATCTCTTATAGTTTCCGAGATATGGACTATCGATAATTTACACCTTAGGCTCTGCTTCTAACTTGGGCCCAAATTGTAAAATGGTCTTCTCTATTGGCGATTTCGTTCCAATTCACATTCCAAGTAATATTCGGCATGCTAATTACATTGCCGGTTGCCAAATTGCATTATCTCTTATAGTTTCCGAGATATGGACTATCGATAATTTACACCTTAGGCTCTGCTTCTAAATTGGGCCCAAATTGTAAAATGGTCTTATCTATTGGCGATTTCGTTCCAATTCACATTCCAAGTAATATTCGGCATGCTAATTACATTGCCGGTTGCCAAATTGCATTATCTCTTATAGTTTCCGAGATATGGACTATCGATAATTTACACCTTAGGCTCTGCTTCTAACTTGGGCCCAAATTGTAAAATGGTCTTCTCTATTGGCGATTTCGTTCCAATTCACATTCCAAGTAATATTCGGCATGCTAATTACATTGCCGGTTGCCAAATTGCATTATCTCTTATAGTTTCCGAGATATGGACTATCGACAATTTACACCTTAGGCTCTGCTTCTAAATTGGGCCCAAATTGTAAAATGGTCTTATCTATTGGCGATTTCGTTCCAATTCACATTCCAAGTAATATTCGGCATGCTAATTACATTGCCGGTTGCCAAATTGCATTATCTCTTATAGTTTCCGAGATATGGACTATCGATAATTTACACCTTAGGCTCTGCTTCTAACTTGGGCCCAAATTGTAAAATGGTCTTCTCTATTGGCGATTTCGTTCCAATTCACATTCCAAGTAATATTCGGCATGCTAATTACATTGCCGGTTGCCAAATTGCATTATCTCTTATAGTTTCCGAGATATGGACTATCGATAATTTACACCTTAGGCTCTGCTTCTAAATTGGGCCCAAATTGTAAAATGGTCTTATCTATTGGCGATTTCGTTCCAATTCACATTCCAAGTAATATTCGGCATGCTAATTACATTGCCGGTTGCCAAATTGCATTATCTCTTATAGTTTCCGAGATATGGACTATCGATAATTTACACCTTAGGCTCTGCTTCTAACTTGGGCCCAAATTGTAAAATGGTCTTCTCTATTGGCGATTTCGTTCCAATTCACATTCCAAGTAATATTCGGCATGCTAATTACATTGCCGGTTGCCAAATTGCATTATCTCTTATAGTTTCCGAGATATGGACTATCGACAATTTACACCTTAGGCTCTGCTTCTAAATTGGGCCCAAATTGTAAAATGGTCTTATCTATTGGCGATTTCGTTCCAATTCACATTCCAAGTAATATTCGGCATGCTAATTACATTGCCGGTTGCCAAATTGCATTATCTCTTATAGTTTCCGAGATATGGACTATCGATAATTTACACCTTAGGCTCTGCTTCTAACTTGGGCCCAAATTGTAAAATGGTCTTCTCTATTGGCGATTTCGTTCCAATTCACATTCCAAGTAATATTCGGCATGCTAATTACATTGCCGGTTGCCAAATTGCATTATCTCTTATAGTTTCCGAGATATGGACTATCGATAATTTACACCTTAGGCTCTGCTTCTAACTTGGGCCCTAATTGTAAAATGGTCTTCTCTATTGGCGATTTTGTTCCAATTCACATTCCAAGTAATATTCGGCATGCTAATTACATTGCCGGTTGCCAAATTGCATTATCTCTTATAGTTTCCGAGATATGGACTATCGATAATTTACACCTTAGGCTCTGCTTCTAACTTGGGCACAAATTGTAAAATCGTCTTATCTATTGGCGATTTCGTTCCAATTCACATTCCAAGTAATATTCGGCATGCTAATTACATTGCCGGTTGCCAAACTGCATTATCTCTTATAGTTTCCGAGATATGGACTATCGGTAATTTACACCTTAGGCTCTGCTTCTAACTTGGGCCCAAATTGTAAAATGGTCTTATCTATTGGCGATTTTGTTCCAATTCACATTCCAAGTAATAGCCGGCATGCTAATTACATTGCCGGTTGCCAAATTGAATTATCTCTTATAGTTTCCGAGATATGGACTATCGATAATTTACACCTTAGGCTCTGCTTCTAACTTGGGCCCAAATTGTAAAATGGTCTTACCTATTGGCGATTTCGTTCCAATTCACATTCCAAGTAATATTCGGCATGCTAATTACATTGCCGGTTGCCAAATTGCATTATCTCTTATAGTGTCCGAGATATGGACTATCGATAATTTACACCTTAGGCTCTGCTTCTAACTTGGGCCAAAATTGTAAAATGGTCTTATCTATTGGCGATTTCGTCCCAATTCACATTCCAAGTGATATTCGGCATGCTAATTACATCGCCGGTTGCCAAATTGCATTATCTCTTATAGTTTCCGAGATATGGACTATCGATAATTTACACCTTAGGCTCTGCTTCTAACTTGGGCCCAAATTGTAAAATGGTCTTCTCTATTGGCGATTTCGTTCCAATTCACATTCCAAGTAATATTCGGCATGCTAATTACATTGCCGGTTGCCAAATTGCATTATCTCTTATAGTTTCCGAGATATGGACTATCGATAATTTACACCTTAGGCTCTGCTTCTAACTTGGGCCCTAATTGTAAAATGGTCTTCTCTATTGGCGATTTTGTTCCAATTCACATTCCAAGTAATATTCGCCATGCTAATTACATTGCCGGTTGCCAAATTGCATTATCTCTTATAGTTTCCGAGATATGGACTATCGATAATTTACACCTTAGGCTCTGCTTCTAACTTGGGCCCAAATTGTAAAATCGTCTTATCTATTGGCGATTTCGTTCCAATTCACATTCCAAGTAATATTCGGCATGCTAATTACATTGCCGGTTACCAAACTGCATTATCTCTTATAGATCCCGAGATATGGACTATCGGTAATTTACACCTTAGGCTCTGCTTCTAACTTGGGCCCAAATTTTAAAATGGTCTTATCTATTGGCGATTTCGTTCCAATTCACATTCCAAGTAATATCCGGCATGCTAATTACATTGCCGGTTGCCAAATTGAATTATCTCTTATAGTTTCCGAGATATGGACTATCGATAACTTACACCTTAGGCTCTGCTTCTAACTTGGGCCCAAATTGTAAAATGGTCTTACCTATTGGCGATTTCGTTCCAATTCACATTCCAAGTAATATTCGGCATGCTAATTACATTGCCGGTTGCCAAATTGCATTATCTCTTATAGTTTCCGAGATATGGACTATCGATAATTTACACCTTAGGCTCTGCTTCTAACTTGGGCCAAAATTGTAAAATGGTCTTATCTATTGGCGATTTCGTCCCAATTCACATTCCAAGTGATATTCGGCATGCTAATTACATTGCCGGTTGCGAAATTGCATTATCTCTTATAGTTTCCGAGATATGGACTATCAATAATTTACACCTTAGGCTCTGCTTCTAACTTGGGCCCAAATTGTAAAATGGTCTTATCTATTGGCGATTTCGTTCCAATTCACATTCCAAGTAATATTCGGCATGCTAGTTACATTGCCGGTTGCCAAATTGCATTATCTCTTATAGTTTCCGAGATATGGACTATCGATAATTTACACCTTAGGCTCTGCTTCTAACTTGGGCCCAAATTGTAAAATGGTCTTATCTATTGGCGATTTCGTTCCAATTCACATTCCAAGTAATATTCGGCATGCTAATTACATTGCCGGTTGCCAAATTGCATTATCTCTTATAGTTTCCGAGATATGGACTATCGATAATTTACACCTTAGGCTCTGCTTCTAACTTGGGCCCAAATTGTAAAATGGTCTTCTCTATTGGCGATTTCGTTCCAATTCACATTCCAAGTAATATTCGGCATGCTAATTACATTGCCGGTTGCCAAATTGCATTATCTCTTATAGTTTCCGAGATATGGACTATCGATAATTTACACCTTAAGCTCTGCTTTTAACTTGGGCCCAAATTGTAAAATCGTCTTATCTATTGGCGATTTCGTTCCTATTCACATTCCAAGTAATATTCGGCATGCTAATTACATTGCCGGTTGCCAAATTGCATTATCTCTTATAGTTTCCGAGATATGGACTATCGGTAATTTACACCTTAGGCTCTGCTTCTAACTTGGGCCCAAATTGTAAAATGGTCTTAACTATTGGCGATTTCGTTCCAATTCACATTCCAAGTAATATCCGGCATGCTAATTACATTGCCGGTTGCCAAATTGAATTATCTCTTATAGTTTCCGAGATATGGACTATCGATAATTTACACCTTAGGCTCTGCTTCTAACTTGGGCCCAAATTGTAAAATGGTCTTACCTATTGGCGATTTCGTTCCAATTCACATTCCAAGTAATATTCGGCTTGCTAATTACATTGCCGGTTGCCAAATTGCATTATCTCTTATAGTTTCCGAGATATGGACTATCGATAATTTACATCTTAGGCTCTGCTTCTAACTTGGGCCCAAATTGTAAAATGGTCTTATCTATTGGCGATTTCGTTCCAATTCACATTCCAAGTAATATTCGGCATGCTAATTACATTGCCGGTTGCCAAATTGCATTATCTCTTATAGTTTCCGAGATATGGACTATCGATAATTTACACCTTAGGCTCTGCTTCTAACTTGGGCCCAAATTGTAAAATGGTCTTATCTATTGGCGATTTCGTCCCAATTCACATTCCAAGTGATATTCGGCATGCTAATTACATTGCCGGTTGCGAAATTGCATTATCTCTTATAGTTTCCGAGATATGGACTATCAATAATTTACACCTTAGGCTCTGCTTCTAACTTGGGCCCAAATTGTAAAATGGCCTTCTCTATTGGCGATTTCGTTCCAATTCACATTCCAAGTAATATTCGGCATGCTAATTACATTGCCGGTTGCCAAATTGCATTATCTCTTATAGTTTCCGAGATATGGACTATCGACAATTTACACCTTAGGCTCTGCTTCTAAATTGGGCCCAAATTGTAAAATGGTCTTCTCTATTGGCGATTTCGTTCCAATTCACATTCCAAGTAATATTCGGCATGCTAATTACATTGCCGGTTGCCAAATTGCATTATCTCTTATAGTTTCCGAGATATGGACTATCGATAATTTACACCTTAGGCTCTGCTTCTAAATTGGGCCCAAATTGTAAAATGGTCTTATCTATTGGCGATTTCGTTCCAATTCACATTCCAAGTAATATTCGGCATGCTAATTACATTGCCGGTTGCCAAATTGCATTATCTCTTATAGTTTCCGAGATATGGACTATCGATAATTTACACCTTAGGCTCTGCTTCTAACTTGGGCCCAAATTGTAAAATGGTCTTCTCTATTGGCGATTTCGTTCCAATTCACATTCCAAGTAATATTCGGCATGCTAATTACATTGCCGGTTGCCAAATTGCATTATCTCTTATAGTTTCCGAGATATGGACTATCGACAATTTACACCTTAGGCTCTGCTTCTAAATTGGGCCCAAATTGTAAAATGGTCTTATCTATTGGCGATTTCGTTCCAATTCACATTCCAAGTAATATTCGGCATGCTAATTACATTGCCGGTTGCCAAATTGCATTATCTCTTATAGTTTCCGAGATATGGACTATCGATAATTTACACCTTAGGCTCTGCTTCTAACTTGGGCCCAAATTGTAAAATGGTCTTCTCTATTGGCGATTTCGTTCCAATTCACATTCCAAGTAATATTCGGCATGCTAATTACATTGCCGGTTGCCAAATTGCATTATCTCTTATAGTTTCCGAGATATGGACTATCGATAATTTACACCTTAGGCTCTGCTTCTAACTTGGGCCCTAATTGTAAAATGGTCTTCTCTATTGGCGATTTTGTTCCAATTCACATTCCAAGTAATATTCGGCATGCTAATTACATTGCCGGTTGCCAAATTGCATTATCTCTTATAGTTTCCGAGATATGGACTATCGATAATTTACACCTTAGGCTCTGCTTCTAACTTGGGCACAAATTGTAAAATCGTCTTATCTATTGGCGATTTCGTTCCAATTCACATTCCAAGTAATATTCGGCATGCTAATTACATTGCCGGTTGCCAAACTGCATTATCTCTTATAGTTTCCGAGATATGGACTATCGGTAATTTACACCTTAGGCTCTGCTTCTAACTTGGGCCCAAATTGTAAAATGGTCTTATCTATTGGCGATTTCGTTCCAATTCACATTCCAAGTAATATCCGGCATGCTAATTACATTGCCGGTTGCCAAATTGAATTATCTCTTATAGTTTCCGAGATATGGACTATCGATAATTTACACCTTAGGCTCTGCTTCTAACTTGGGCCCAAATTGTAAAATGGTCTTACCTATTGGCGATTTCGTTCCAATTCACATTCCAAGTAATATTCGGCATGCTAATTACATTGCCGGTTGCCAAATTGCATTATCTCTTATAGTGTCCGAGATATGGACTATCGATAATTTACACCTTAGGCTCTGCTTCTAACTTGGGCCAAAATTGTAAAATGGTCTTATCTATTGGCGATTTCGTCCCAATTCACATTCCAAGTGATATTCGGCATGCTAATTACATCGCCGGTTGCCAAATTGCATTATCTCTTATAGTTTCCGAGATATGGACTATCGATAATTTACACCTTAGGCTCTGCTTCTAACTTGGGCCCAAATTGTAAAATGGTCTTCTCTATTGGCGATTTCGTTCCAATTCACATTCCAAGTAATATTCGGCATGCTAATTACATTGCCGGTTGCCAAATTGCATTATCTCTTATAGTTTCCGAGATATGGACTATCGATAATTTACACCTTAGGCTCTGCTTCTAACTTGGGCCCTAATTGTAAAATGGTCTTCTCTATTGGCGATTTTGTTCCAATTCACATTCCAAGTAATATTCGCCATGCTAATTACATTGCCGGTTGCCAAATTGCATTATCTCTTATAGTTTCCGAGATATGGACTATCGATAATTTACACCTTAGGCTCTGCTTCTAACTTGGGCCCAAATTGTAAAATCGTCTTATCTATTGGCGATTTCGTTCCAATTCACATTCCAAGTAATATTCGGCATGCTAATTACATTGCCGGTTACCAAACTGCATTATCTCTTATAGATCCCGAGATATGGACTATCGGTAATTTACACCTTAGGCTCTGCTTCTAACTTGGGCCCAAATTGTAAAATGGTCTTATCTATTGGCGATTTCGTTCCAATTCACATTCCAAGTAATATCCGGCATGCTAATTACATTGCCGGTTGCCAAATTGAATTATCTCTTATAGTTTCCGAGATATGGACTATCGATAACTTACACCTTAGGCTCTGCTTCTAACTTGGGCCCAAATTGTAAAATGGTCTTACCTATTGGCGATTTCGTTCCAATTCACATTCCAAGTAATATTCGGCATGCTAATTACATTGCCGGTTGCCAAATTGCATTATCTCTTATAGTTTCCGAGATATGGACTATCGATAATTTACACCTTAGGCTCTGCTTCTAACTTGGGCCAAAATTGTAAAATGGTCTTATCTATTGGCGATTTCGTCCCAATTCACATTCCAAGTGATATTCGGCATGCTAATTACATTGCCGGTTGCGAAATTGCATTATCTCTTATAGTTTCCGAGATATGGACTATCGATAATTTACACCTTAGGCTCTGCTTCTAACTTGGGCCCAAATTGTAAAATGGTCTTATCTATTGGCGATTTCGTTCCAATTCACATTCCAAGTAATATTCGGCATGCTAATTACATTGCCGGTTGCCAAATTGCATTATCTCTTATAGTTTCCGAGATATGGACTATCGATAATTTACACCTTAGGCTCTGCTTCTAACTTGGGCCCAAATTGTAAAATGGTCTTCTCTATTGGCGATTTCGTTCCAATTCACATTCCAAGTAATATTCGGCATGCTAATTACATTGCCGGTTGCCAAATTGCATTATCTCTTATAGTTTCCGAGATATGGACTATCGATAATTTACACCTTAAGCTCTGCTTTTAACTTGGGCCCAAATTGTAAAATCGTCTTATCTATTGGCGATTTCGTTCCTATTCACATTCCAAGTAATATTCGGCATGCTAATTACATTGCCGGTTGCCAAATTGCATTATCTCTTATAGTTTCCGAGATATGGACTATCGGTAATTTACACCTTAGGCTCTGCTTCTAACTTGGGCCCAAATTGTAAAATGGTCTTAACTATTGGCGATTTCGTTCCAATTCACATTCCAAGTAATATCCGGCATGCTAATTACATTGCCGATTGCCAAATTGAATTATCTCTTATAGTTTCCGAGATATGGACTATCGATAATTTACACCTTAGGCTCTGCTTCTAACTTGGGCCCAAATTGTAAAATGGTCTTATCTATTGGCGATTTCGTTCCAATTCACATTCCAAGTAATATTCGGCATGCTAGTTACATTGCCGGTTGCCAAATTGCATTATCTCTTATAGTTTCCGAGATATGGACTATCGATAATTTACACCTTAGGCTCTGCTTCTAACTTGGGCCCAAATTGTAAAATGGTCTTCTCTATTGGCGATTTCGTTCCAATTCACATTCCAAGTAATATTCGGCATGCTAATTACATTGCCGGTTGCCAAATTGCATTATCTCTTATAGTTTCCGAGATATGGACTATCGACAATTTACACCTTAGGCTCTGCTTCTAAATTGGGCCCAAATTGTAAAATGGTCTTATCTATTGGCGATTTCGTTCCAATTCACATTCCAAGTAATATTCGGCATGCTAATTACATTGCCGGTTGCCAAATTGCATTATCTCTTATAGTTTCCGAGATATGGACTATCGATAATTTACACCTTAGGCTCTGCTTCTAACTTGGGCCCAAATTGTAAAATGGTCTTCTCTATTGGCGATTTCGTTCCAATTCACATTCCAAGTAATATTCGGCATGCTAATTACATTGCCGGTTGCCAAATTGCATTATCTCTTATAGTTTCCGAGATATGGACTATCGATAATTTACACCTTAGGCTCTGCTTCTAAATTGGGCCCAAATTGTAAAATGGTCTTATCTATTGGCGATTTCGTTCCAATTCACATTCCAAGTAATATTCGGCATGCTAATTACATTGCCGGTTGCCAAATTGCATTATCTCTTATAGTTTCCGAGATATGGACTATCGATAATTTACACCTTAGGCTCTGCTTCTAACTTGGGCCCAAATTGTAAAATGGTCTTCTCTATTGGCGATTTCGTTCCAATTCACATTCCAAGTAATATTCGGCATGCTAATTACATTGCCGGTTGCCAAATTGCATTATCTCTTATAGTTTCCGAGATATGGACTATCGACAATTTACACCTTAGGCTCTGCTTCTAAATTGGGCCCAAATTGTAAAATGGTCTTATCTATTGGCGATTTCGTTCCAATTCACATTCCAAGTAATATTCGGCATGCTAATTACATTGCCGGTTGCCAAATTGCATTATCTCTTATAGTTTCCGAGATATGGACTATCGATAATTTACACCTTAGGCTCTGCTTCTAACTTGGGCCCAAATTGTAAAATGGTCTTCTCTATTGGCGATTTCGTTCCAATTCACATTCCAAGTAATATTCGGCATGCTAATTACATTGCCGGTTGCCAAATTGCATTATCTCTTATAGTTTCCGAGATATGGACTATCGATAATTTACACCTTAGGCTCTGCTTCTAACTTGGGCCCTAATTGTAAAATGGTCTTCTCTATTGGCGATTTTGTTCCAATTCACATTCCAAGTAATATTCGGCATGCTAATTACATTGCCGGTTGCCAAATTGCATTATCTCTTATAGTTTCCGAGATATGGACTATCGATAATTTACACCTTAGGCTCTGCTTCTAACTTGGGCACAAATTGTAAAATCGTCTTATCTATTGGCGATTTCGTTCCAATTCACATTCCAAGTAATATTCGGCATGCTAATTACATTGCCGGTTGCCAAACTGCATTATCTCTTATAGTTTCCGAGATATGGACTATCGGTAATTTACACCTTAGGCTCTGCTTCTAAATTGGGCCCAAATTGTAAAATGGTCTTATCTATTGGCGATTTTGTTCCAATTCACATTCCAAGTAATATCCGGCATGCTAATTACATTGCCGGTTGCCAAATTGAATTATCTCTTATAGTTTCCGAGATATGGACTATCGATAATTTACACCTTAGGCTCTGCTTCTAACTTGGGCCCAAATTGTAAAATGGTCTTACCTATTGGCGATTTCGTTCCAATTCACATTCCAAGTAATATTCGGCATGCTAATTACATTGCCGGTTGCCAAATTGCATTATCTCTTATAGTGTCCGAGATATGGACTATCGATAATTTACACCTTAGGCTCTGCTTCTAACTTGGGCCAAAATTGTAAAATGGTCTTATCTATTGGCGATTTCGTCCCAATTCACATTCCAAGTGATATTCGGCATGCTAATTACATCGCCGGTTGCCAAATTGCATTATCTCTTATAGTTTCCGAGATATGGACTATCGATAATTTACACCTTAGGCTCTGCTTCTAACTTGGGCCCAAATTGTAAAATGGTCTTCTCTATTGGCGATTTCGTTCCAATTCACATACCAAGTAATATTCGGCATGCTAATTACATTGCCGGTTGCCAAATTGCATTATCTCTTATAGTTTCCGAGATATGGACTATCGATAATTTACACCTTAGGCTCTGCTTCTAACTTGGGCCCTAATTGTAAAATGGTCTTCTCTATTGGCGATTTTGTTCCAATTCACATTCCAAGTAATATTCGCCATGCTAATTACATTGCCGGTTGCCAAATTGCATTATCTCTTATAGTTTCCGAGATATGGACTATCGATAATTTACACCTTAGGCTCTGCTTCTAACTTGGGCCCAAATTGTAAAATCGTCTTATCTATTGGCGATTTCGTTCCAATTCACATTCCAAGTAATATTCGGCATGCTAATTACATTGCCGGTTACCAAACTGCATTATCTCTTATAGATCCCGAGATATGGACTATCGGTAATTTACACCTTAGGCTCTGCTTCTAACTTGGGCCCAAATTTTAAAATGGTCTTATCTATTGGCGATTTCGTTCCAATTCACATTCCAAGTAATATCCGGCATGCTAATTACATTGCCGGTTGCCAAATTGAATTATCTCTTATAGTTTCCGAGATATGGACTATCGATAACTTACACCTTAGGCTCTGCTTCTAACTTGGGCCCAAATTGTAAAATGGTCTTACCTATTGGCGATTTCGTTCCAATTCACATTCCAAGTAATATTCGGCATGCTAATTACATTGCCGGTTGCCAAATTGCATTATCTCTTATAGTTTCCGAGATATGGACTATCGATAATTTACACCTTAGGCTCTGCTTCTAACTTGGGCCAAAATTGTAAAATGGTCTTATCTATTGGCGATTTCGTCCCAATTCACATTCCAAGTGATATTCGGCATGCTAATTACATTGCCGGTTGCGAAATTGCATTATCTCTTATAGTTTCCGAGATATGGACTATCAATAATTTACACCTTAGGCTCTGCTTCTAACTTGGGCCCAAATTGTAAAATGGTCTTATCTATTGGCGATTTCGTTCCAATTCACATTCCAAGTAATATTCGGCATGCTAGTTACATTGCCGGTTGCCAAATTGCATTATCTCTTATAGTTTCCGAGATATGGACTATCGATAATTTACACCTTAGGCTCTGCTTCTAACTTGGGCCCAAATTGTAAAATGGTCTTATCTATTGGCGATTTCGTTCCAATTCACATTCCAAGTAATATTCGGCATGCTAATTACATTGCCGGTTGCCAAATTGCATTATCTCTTATAGTTTCCGAGATATGGACTATCGATAATTTACACCTTAGGCTCTGCTTCTAACTTGGGCCCAAATTGTAAAATGGTCTTCTCTATTGGCGATTTCGTTCCAATTCACATTCCAAGTAATATTCGGCATGCTAATTACATTGCCGGTTGCCAAATTGCATTATCTCTTATAGTTTCCGAGATATGGACTATCGATAATTTACACCTTAAGCTCTGCTTTTAACTTGGGCCCAAATTGTAAAATCGTCTTATCTAATGGCGATTTCGTTCCTATTCACATTCCAAGTAATATTCGGCATGCTAATTACATTGCCGGTTGCCAAATTGCATTATCTCTTATAGTTTCCGAGATATGGACTATCGGTAATTTACACCTTAGGCTCTGCTTCTAACTTGGGCCCAAATTGTAAAATGGTCTT
The DNA here is from genome assembly GCF_030347505.1 of Rhynchophorus ferrugineus. Classification (NCBI taxonomy): domain Eukaryota; kingdom Metazoa; phylum Arthropoda; class Insecta; order Coleoptera; family Curculionidae; genus Rhynchophorus; species Rhynchophorus ferrugineus. Next base: position 145,044 of record NW_027472720.1, on the reverse strand, counting down.
AACTATTGGCGATTTCGTTCCAATTCACATTCCAAGTAATATCCGGCATGCTAATTACATTGCCGGTTGCCAAATTGAATTATCTCTTATAGTTTCCGAGATATGGACTATCGATAATTTACACCTTAGGCTCTGCTTCTAACTTGGGCCCAAATTGTAAAATGGTCTTACCTATTGGCGATTTCGTTCCAATTCACATTCCAAGTAATATTCGGCTTGCTAATTACATTGCCGGTTGCCAAATTGCATTATCTCTTATAGTTTCCGAGATATGGACTATCAATAATTTACATCTTAGGCTCTGCTTCTAACTTGGGCCCAAATTGTAAAATGGTCTTATCTATTGGCGATTTCGTTCCAATTCACATTCCAAGTAATATTCGGCATGCTAATTACATTGCCGGTTGCCAAATTGCATTATCTCTTATAGTTTCCGAGATATGGACTATCGATAATTTACACCTTAGGCTCTGCTTCTAACTTGGGCCCAAATTGTAAAATGGTCTTATCTATTGGCGATTTCGTCCCAATTCACATTCCAAGTGATATTCGGCATGCTAATTACATTGCCGGTTGCGAAATTGCATTATCTCTTATAGTTTCCGAGATATGGACTATCAATAATTTACACCTTAGGCTCTGCTTCTAACTTGGGCCCAAATTGTAAAATGGCCTTCTCTATTGGCGATTTCGTTCCAATTCACATTCCAAGTAATATTCGGCATGCTAATTACATTGCCGGTTGCCAAATTGCATTATCTCTTATAGTTTCCGAGATATGGACTATCGATAATTTACACCTTAGGCTCTGCTTCTAACTTGGGCCCTAATTGTAAAATGGTCTTCTCTATTGGCGATTTTGTTCCAATTCACATTCCAAGTAATATTCGCCATGCTAATTACATTGCCGGTTGCCAAATTGCATTATCTCTTATAGTTTCCGAGATATGGACTATCGATAATTTACACCTTAGGCTCTGCTTCTAACTTGGGCCCAAATTGTAAAATCGTCTTATCTATTGGCGATTTCGTTCCTATTCACATTCCAAGTAATATTCGGCGTGCTAGTTACATTGCCGGTTGCCAAATTGCATTATCTCTTATAGTTTCCGAGATATGGACTATCGATAATTTACACCTTAGGCTCTGCTTCTAACTTGGGCCCAAATTGTAAAATGGTCTTATCTATTGGCGATTTCGTTCCAATTCACATTCCAAGTAATATTCGGCATGCTAATTACATTGCCGGTTGCCAAATTGCATTATCTCTTATAGTTTCCGAGATATGGACTATCGATAATTTACACCTTAGGCTCTGCTTCTAACTTGGGCCCAAATTGTAAAATGGTCTTCTCTATTGGCGATTTCGTTCCAATTCACATTCCAAGTAATATTCGGCATGCTAATTACATTGCCGGTTGCCAAATTGCATTATCTCTTATAGTTTCCGAGATATGGACTATCGACAATTTACACCTTAGGCTCTGCTTCTAAATTGGGCCCAAATTGTAAAATGGTCTTATCTATTGGCGATTTCGTTCCAATTCACATTCCAAGTAATATTCGGCATGCTAATTACATTGCCGGTTGCCAAATTGCATTATCTCTTATAGTTTCCGAGATATGGACTATCGATAATTTACACCTTAGGCTCTGCTTCTAACTTGGGCCCAAATTGTAAAATGGTCTTCTCTATTGGCGATTTCGTTCCAATTCACATTCCAAGTAATATTCGGCATGCTAATTACATTGCCGGTTGCCAAATTGCATTATCTCTTATAGTTTCCGAGATATGGACTATCGATAATTTACACCTTAGGCTCTGCTTCTAACTTGGGCCCTAATTGTAAAATGGTCTTCTCTATTGGCGATTTTGTTCCAATTCACATTCCAAGTAATATTCGGCATGCTAATTACATTGCCGGTTGCCAAATTGCATTATCTCTTATAGTTTCCGAGATATGGACTATCGATAATTTACACCTTAGGCTCTGCTTCTAACTTGGGCACAAATTGTAAAATCGTCTTATCTATTGGCGATTTCGTTCCAATTCACATTCCAAGTAATATTCGGCATGCTAATTACATTGCCGGTTGCCAAACTGCATTATCTCTTATAGTTTCCGAGATATGGACTATCGGTAATTTACACCTTAGGCTCTGCTTCTAAATTGGGCCCAAATTGTAAAATGGTCTTATCTATTGGCGATTTTGTTCCAATTCACATTCCAAGTAATATCCGGCATGCTAATTACATTGCCGGTTGCCAAATTGAATTATCTCTTATAGTTTCCGAGATATGGACTATCGATAATTTACACCTTAGGCTCTGCTTCTAACTTGGGCCCAAATTGTAAAATGGTCTTACCTATTGGCGATTTCGTTCCAATTCACATTCCAAGTAATATTCGGCATGCTAATTACATTGCCGGTTGCCAAATTGCATTATCTCTTATAGTGTCCGAGATATGGACTATCGATAATTTACACCTTAGGCTCTGCTTCTAACTTGGGCCAAAATTGTAAAATGGTCTTATCTATTGGCGATTTCGTCCCAATTCACATTCCAAGTGATATTCGGCATGCTAATTACATCGCCGGTTGCCAAATTGCATTATCTCTTATAGTTTCCGAGATATGGACTATCGATAATTTACACCTTAGGCTCTGCTTCTAACTTGGGCCCAAATTGTAAAATGGTCTTCTCTATTGGCGATTTCGTTCCAATTCACATACCAAGTAATATTCGGCATGCTAATTACATTGCCGGTTGCCAAATTGCATTATCTCTTATAGTTTCCGAGATATGGACTATCGATAATTTACACCTTAGGCTCTGCTTCTAACTTGGGCCCTAATTGTAAAATGGTCTTCTCTATTGGCGATTTTGTTCCAATTCACATTCCAAGTAATATTCGCCATGCTAATTACATTGCCGGTTGCCAAATTGCATTATCTCTTATAGTTTCCGAGATATGGACTATCGATAATTTACACCTTAGGCTCTGCTTCTAACTTGGGCCCAAATTGTAAAATCGTCTTATCTATTGGCGATTTCGTTCCAATTCACATTCCAAGTAATATTCGGCATGCTAATTACATTGCCGGTTACCAAACTGCATTATCTCTTATAGATCCCGAGATATGGACTATCGGTAATTTACACCTTAGGCTCTGCTTCTAACTTGGGCCCAAATTTTAAAATGGTCTTATCTATTGGCGATTTCGTTCCAATTCACATTCCAAGTAATATCCGGCATGCTAATTACATTGCCGGTTGCCAAATTGAATTATCTCTTATAGTTTCCGAGATATGGACTATCGATAACTTACACCTTAGGCTCTGCTTCTAACTTGGGCCCAAATTGTAAAATGGTCTTACCTATTGGCGATTTCGTTCCAATTCACATTCCAAGTAATATTCGGCATGCTAATTACATTGCCGGTTGCCAAATTGCATTATCTCTTATAGTTTCCGAGATATGGACTATCGATAATTTACACCTTAGGCTCTGCTTCTAACTTGGGCCAAAATTGTAAAATGGTCTTATCTATTGGCGATTTCGTCCCAATTCACATTCCAAGTGATATTCGGCATGCTAATTACATTGCCGGTTGCGAAATTGCATTATCTCTTATAGTTTCCGAGATATGGACTATCAATAATTTACACCTTAGGCTCTGCTTCTAACTTGGGCCCAAATTGTAAAATGGTCTTATCTATTGGCGATTTCGTTCCAATTCACATTCCAAGTAATATTCGGCATGCTAGTTACATTGCCGGTTGCCAAATTGCATTATCTCTTATAGTTTCCGAGATATGGACTATCGATAATTTACACCTTAGGCTCTGCTTCTAACTTGGGCCCAAATTGTAAAATGGTCTTATCTATTGGCGATTTCGTTCCAATTCACATTCCAAGTAATATTCGGCATGCTAATTACATTGCCGGTTGCCAAATTGCATTATCTCTTATAGTTTCCGAGATATGGACTATCGATAATTTACACCTTAGGCTCTGCTTCTAACTTGGGCCCAAATTGTAAAATGGTCTTCTCTATTGGCGATTTCGTTCCAATTCACATTCCAAGTAATATTCGGCATGCTAATTACATTGCCGGTTGCCAAATTGCATTATCTCTTATAGTTTCCGAGATATGGACTATCGATAATTTACACCTTAAGCTCTGCTTTTAACTTGGGCCCAAATTGTAAAATCGTCTTATCTATTGGCGATTTCGTTCCTATTCACATTCCAAGTAATATTCGGCATGCTAATTACATTGCCGGTTGCCAAATTGCATTATCTCTTATAGTTTCCGAGATATGGACTATCGGTAATTTACACCTTAGGCTCTGCTTCTAACTTGGGCCCAAATTGTAAAATGGTCTTAACTATTGGCGATTTCGTTCCAATTCACATTCCAAGTAATATCCGGCATGCTAATTACATTGCCGGTTGCCAAATTGAATTATCTCTTATAGTTTCCGAGATATGGACTATCGATAATTTACACCTTAGGCTCTGCTTCTAACTTGGGCCCAAATTGTAAAATGGTCTTACCTATTGGCGATTTCGTTCCAATTCACATTCCAAGTAATATTCGGCTTGCTAATTACATTGCCGGTTGCCAAATTGCATTATCTCTTATAGTTTCCGAGATATGGACTATCAATAATTTACATCTTAGGCTCTGCTTCTAACTTGGGCCCAAATTGTAAAATGGTCTTATCTATTGGCGATTTCGTTCCAATTCACATTCCAAGTAATATTCGGCATGCTAATTACATTGCCGGTTGCCAAATTGCATTATCTCTTATAGTTTCCGAGATATGGACTATCGATAATTTACACCTTAGGCTCTGCTTCTAACTTGGGCCCAAATTGTAAAATGGTCTTATCTATTGGCGATTTCGTCCCAATTCACATTCCAAGTGATATTCGGCATGCTAATTACATTGCCGGTTGCGAAATTGCATTATCTCTTATAGTTTCCGAGATATGGACTATCAATAATTTACACCTTAGGCTCTGCTTCTAACTTGGGCCCAAATTGTAAAATGGCCTTCTCTATTGGCGATTTCGTTCCAATTCACATTCCAAGTAATATTCGGCATGCTAATTACATTGCCGGTTGCCAAATTGCATTATCTCTTATAGTTTCCGAGATATGGACTATCGATAATTTACACCTTAGGCTCTGCTTCTAACTTGGGCCCTAATTGTAAAATGGTCTTCTCTATTGGCGATTTTGTTCCAATTCACATTCCAAGTAATATTCGCCATGCTAATTACATTGCCGGTTGCCAAATTGCATTATCTCTTATAGTTTCCGAGATATGGACTATCGATAATTTACACCTTAGGCTCTGCTTCTAACTTGGGCCCAAATTGTAAAATCGTCTTATCTATTGGCGATTTCGTTCCAATTCACATTCCAAGTAATATTCGGCATGCTAATTACATTGCCGGTTACCAAACTGCATTATCTCTTATAGATCCCGAGATATGGACTATCGGTAATTTACACCTTAGGCTCTGCTTCTAACTTGGGCCCAAATTTTAAAATGGTCTTATCTATTGGCGATTTCGTTCCAATTCACATTCCAAGTAATATCCGGCATGCTAATTACATTGCCGGTTGCCAAATTGAATTATCTCTTATAGTTTCCGAGATATGGACTATCGATAACTTACACCTTAGGCTCTGCTTCTAACTTGGGCCCAAATTGTAAAATGGTCTTACCTATTGGCGATTTCGTTCCAATTCACATTCCAAGTAATATTCGGCATGCTAATTACATTGCCGGTTGCCAAATTGCATTATCTCTTATAGTTTCCGAGATATGGACTATCGATAATTTACACCTTAGGCTCTGCTTCTAACTTGGGCCAAAATTGTAAAATGGTCTTATCTATTGGCGATTTCGTCCCAATTCACATTCCAAGTGATATTCGGCATGCTAATTACATTGCCGGTTGCGAAATTGCATTATCTCTTATAGTTTCCGAGATATGGACTATCAATAATTTACACCTTAGGCTCTGCTTCTAACTTGGGCCCAAATTGTAAAATGGTCTTATCTATTGGCGATTTCGTTCCAATTCACATTCCAAGTAATATTCGGCGTGCTAGTTACATTGCCGGTTGCCAAATTGCATTATCTCTTATAGTTTCCGAGATATGGACTATCGATAATTTACACCTTAGGCTCTGCTTCTAACTTGGGCCCAAATTGTAAAATGGTCTTATCTATTGGCGATTTCGTTCCAATTCACATTCCAAGTAATATTCGGCATGCTAATTACATTGCCGGTTGCCAAATTGCATTATCTCTTATAGTTTCCGAGATATGGACTATCGATAATTTACACCTTAGGCTCTGCTTCTAACTTGGGCCCAAATTGTAAAATGGTCTTCTCTATTGGCGATTTCGTTCCAATTCACATTCCAAGTAATATTCGGCATGCTAATTACATTGCCGGTTGCCAAATTGCATTATCTCTTATAGTTTCCGAGATATGGACTATCGATAATTTACACCTTAAGCTCTGCTTTTAACTTGGGCCCAAATTGTAAAATCGTCTTATCTATTGGCGATTTCGTTCCTATTCACATTCCAAGTAATATTCGGCATGCTAATTACATTGCCGGTTGCCAAATTGCATTATCTCTTATAGTTTCCGAGATATGGACTATCGGTAATTTACACCTTAGGCTCTGCTTCTAACTTGGGCCCAAATTGTAAAATGGTCTTAACTATTGGCGATTTCGTTCCAATTCACATTCCAAGTAATATCCGGCATGCTAATTACATTGCCGATTGCCAAATTGAATTATCTCTTATAGTTTCCGAGATATGGACTATCGATAATTTACACCTTAGGCTCTGCTTCTAACTTGGGCCCAAATTGTAAAATGGTCTTATCTATTGGCGATTTCGTTCCAATTCACATTCCAAGTAATATTCGGCATGCTAGTTACATTGCCGGTTGCCAAATTGCATTATCTCTTATAGTTTCCGAGATATGGACTATCGATAATTTACACCTTAGGCTCTGCTTCTAACTTGGGCCCAAATTGTAAAATGGTCTTCTCTATTGGCGATTTCGTTCCAATTCACATTCCAAGTAATATTCGGCATGCTAATTACATTGCCGGTTGCCAAATTGCATTATCTCTTATAGTTTCCGAGATATGGACTATCGACAATTTACACCTTAGGCTCTGCTTCTAAATTGGGCCCAAATTGTAAAATGGTCTTATCTATTGGCGATTTCGTTCCAATTCACATTCCAAGTAATATTCGGCATGCTAATTACATTGCCGGTTGCCAAATTGCATTATCTCTTATAGTTTCCGAGATATGGACTATCGATAATTTACACCTTAGGCTCTGCTTCTAACTTGGGCCCAAATTGTAAAATGGTCTTCTCTATTGGCGATTTCGTTCCAATTCACATTCCAAGTAATATTCGGCATGCTAATTACATTGCCGGTTGCCAAATTGCATTATCTCTTATAGTTTCCGAGATATGGACTATCGATAATTTACACCTTAGGCTCTGCTTCTAAATTGGGCCCAAATTGTAAAATGGTCTTATCTATTGGCGATTTCGTTCCAATTCACATTCCAAGTAATATTCGGCATGCTAATTACATTGCCGGTTGCCAAATTGCATTATCTCTTATAGTTTCCGAGATATGGACTATCGATAATTTACACCTTAGGCTCTGCTTCTAACTTGGGCCCAAATTGTAAAATGGTCTTCTCTATTGGCGATTTCGTTCCAATTCACATTCCAAGTAATATTCGGCATGCTAATTACATTGCCGGTTGCCAAATTGCATTATCTCTTATAGTTTCCGAGATATGGACTATCGACAATTTACACCTTAGGCTCTGCTTCTAAATTGGGCCCAAATTGTAAAATGGTCTTATCTATTGGCGATTTCGTTCCAATTCACATTCCAAGTAATATTCGGAATGCTAATTACATTGCCGGTTGCCAAATTGCATTATCTCTTATAGTTTCCGAGATATGGACTATCGATAATTTACACCTTAGGCTCTGCTTCTAACTTGGGCCCAAATTGTAAAATGGTCTTCTCTATTGGCGATTTCGTTCCAATTCACATTCCAAGTAATATTCGGCATGCTAATTACATTGCCGGTTGCCAAATTGCATTATCTCTTATAGTTTCCGAGATATGGACTATCGATAATTTACACCTTAGGCTCTGCTTCTAACTTGGGCCCTAATTGTAAAATGGTCTTCTCTATTGGCGATTTTGTTCCAATTCACATTCCAAGTAATATTCGGCATGCTAATTACATTGCCGGTTGCCAAATTGCATTATCTCTTATAGTTTCCGAGATATGGACTATCGATAATTTACACCTTAGGCTCTGCTTCTAACTTGGGCACAAATTGTAAAATCGTCTTATCTATTGGCGATTTCGTTCCAATTCACATTCCAAGTAATATTCGGCATGCTAATTACATTGCCGGTTGCCAAACTGCATTATCTCTTATAGTTTCCGAGATATGGACTATCGGTAATTTACACCTTAGGCTCTGCTTCTAACTTGGGCCCAAATTGTAAAATGGTCTTATCTATTGGCGATTTCGTTCCAATTCACATTCCAAGTAATATCCGGCATGCTAATTACATTGCCGGTTGCCAAATTGAATTATCTCTTATAGTTTCCGAGATATGGACTATCGATAATTTACACCTTAGGCTCTGCTTCTAACTTGGGCCAAAATTGTAAAATGGTCTTATCTATTGGCGATTTCGTCCCAATTCACATTCCAAGTGATATTCGGCATGCTAATTACATTGCCGGTTGCGAAATTGCATTATCTCTTATAGTTTCCGAGATATGGACTATCGATAATTTACACCTTAGGCTCTGCTTCTAACTTGGGCCCTAATTGTAAAATGGTCTTCTCTATTGGCGATTTTGTTCCAATTCACATTCCAAGTAATATTCGGCATGCTAATTACATTGCCGGTTGCCAAATTGCATTATCTCTTATAGTTTCCGAGATATGGACTATCGATAATTTACACCTTAGGCTCTGCTTCTAACTTGGGCACAAATTGTAAAATCGTCTTATCTATTGGCGATTTCGTTCCAATTCACATTCCAAGTAATATTCGGCATGCTAATTACATTACCGGTTGCCAAATTGCATTATCTCTTATAGTTTCCGAGATATGGACTATCGATAATTTACACCATAGGCTCTGCTTATAACTTGGGCCCACATTGTAAAATGGTCTTATCTATTGGCGATTTCGTCCCAATTCACATTCCAAGTGATATTCGGCATGCTAATTACATTGCCGGTTGCGAAATTGCATTATCTCTTATAGTTTCCGAGATATGGACTATCGATAATTTACACCTTAGGCTCTGCTTCTAACTTGGGCCCAAATTGTAAAATGGTCTTATCTATTGGCGATTTCGTTCCAATTCACATTCCAAGTAATATTCGGCATGCTAATTACATTGCCGGTTGCCAAATTGCATTATCTCTTATAGTTTCCGAGATATGGACTATCGATAATTTACACCTTAGCCTCTGCTTCTAACTTGGGCCCAAATTGTAAAATGGTCTTATCTATTGGCGTTTTCGTTCCAATTCACATTCCAAGTAATATTCGGCATGCTAATTACATTGCCGGTTGCCAAATTGCATTATCTCTTATAGTTTCCGAGATATGGACTATCGATAATTTACACCTTAGGCTCTGCTTCTAACTTGGGCCCAAATTGTAAAATGGTCTTCTCTATTGGCGATTTCGTTCCAATTCACATTCCAAGTAATATTCGGCATGCTAATTACATTGCCGGTTGCCAAATTGCATTATCTCTTATAGTTTCCGAGATATGGACTATCGACAATTTACACCTTAGGCTCTGCTTCTAAATTGGGCCCAAATTGTAAAATGGTCTTATCTATTGGCGATTTCGTTCCAATTCACATTCCAAGTAATATTCGGCATGCTAATTACATTGCCGGTTGCCAAATTGCATTATCTCTTATAGTTTCCGAGATATGGACTATCGATAATTTACACCTTAGGCTCTGCTTCTAACTTGGGCCCAAATTGTAAAATGGTCTTCTCTATTGGCGATTTCGTTCCAATTCACATTCCAAGTAATATTCGGCATGCTAATTACATTGCCGGTTGCCAAATTGCATTATCTCTTATAGTTTCCGAGATATGGACTATCGATAATTTACACCTTAGGCTCTGCTTCTAAATTGGGCCCAAATTGTAAAATGGTCTTATCTATTGGCGATTTCGTTCCAATTCACATTCCAAGTAATATTCGGCATGCTAATTACATTGCCGGTTGCCAAATTGCATTATCTCTTATAGTTTCCGAGATATGGACTATCGATAATTTACACCTTAGGCTCTGCTTCTAACTTGGGCCCAAATTGTAAAATGGTCTTCTCTATTGGCGATTTCGTTCCAATTCACATTCCAAGTAATATTCGGCATGCTAATTACATTGCCGGTTGCCAAATTGCATTATCTCTTATAGTTTCCGAGATATGGACTATCGACAATTTACACCTTAGGCTCTGCTTCTAAATTGGGCCCAAATTGTAAAATGGTCTTATCTATTGGCGATTTCGTTCCAATTCACATTCCAAGTAATATTCGGCATGCTAATTACATTGCCGGTTGCCAAATTGCATTATCTCTTATAGTTTCCGAGATATGGACTATCGATAATTTACACCTTAGGCTCTGCTTCTAACTTGGGCCCAAATTGTAAAATGGTCTTCTCTATTGGCGATTTCGTTCCAATTCACATTCCAAGTAATATTCGGCATGCTAATTACATTGCCGGTTGCCAAATTGCATTATCTCTTATAGTTTCCGAGATATGGACTATCGATAATTTACACCTTAGGCTCTGCTTCTAACTTGGGCCCTAATTGTAAAATGGTCTTCTCTATTGGCGATTTTGTTCCAATTCACATTCCAAGTAATATTCGGCATGCTAATTACATTGCCGGTTGCCAAATTGCATTATCTCTTATAGTTTCCGAGATATGGACTATCGATAATTTACACCTTAGGCTCTGCTTCTAACTTGGGCACAAATTGTAAAATCGTCTTATCTATTGGCGATTTCGTTCTAATTCACATTCCAAGTAATATTCGGCATGCTAATTACATTGCCGGTTGCCAAACTGCATTATCTCTTATAGTTTCCGAGATATGGACTATCGGTAATTTACACCTTAGGCTCTGCTTCTAACTTGGGCCCAAATTGTAAAATGGTCTTATCTATTGGCGATTTTGTTCCAATTCACATTCCAAGTAATAGCCGGCATGCTAATTACATTGCCGGTTGCCAAATTGAATTATCTCTTATAGTTTCCGAGATATGGACTATCGATAATTTACACCTTAGGCTCTGCTTCTAACTTGGGCCCAAATTGTAAAATGGTCTTACCTATTGGCGATTTCGTTCCAATTCACATTCCAAGTAATATTCGGCATGCTAATTACATTGCCGGTTGCCAAATTGCATTATCTCTTATAGTGTCCGAGATATGGACTATCGATAATTTACACCTTAGGCTCTGCTTCTAACTTGGGCCAAAATTGTAAAATGGTCTTATCTATTGGCGATTTCGTCCCAATTCACATTCCAAGTGATATTCGGCATGCTAATTACATCGCCGGTTGCCAAATTGCATTATCTCTTATAGTTTCCGAGATATGGACTATCGATAATTTACACCTTAGGCTCTGCTTCTAACTTGGGCCCAAATTGTAAAATGGTCTTCTCTATTGGCGATTTCGTTCCAATTCACATTCCAAGTAATATTCGGCATGCTAATTACATTGCCGGTTGCCAAATTGCATTATCTCTTATAGTTTCCGAGATATGGACTATCGATAATTTACACCTTAGGCTCTGCTTCTAACTTGGGCCCTAATTGTAAAATGGTCTTCTCTATTGGCGATTTTGTTCCAATTCACATTCCAAGTAATATTCGCCATGCTAATTACATTGCCGGTTGCCAAATTGCATTATCTCTTATAGTTTCCGAGATATGGACTATCGATAATTTACACCTTAGGCTCTGCTTCTAACTTGGGCCCAAATTGTAAAATCGTCTTATCTATTGGCGATTTCGTTCCAATTCACATTCCAAGTAATATTCGGCATGCTAATTACATTGCCGGTTACCAAACTGCATTATCTCTTATAGATCCCGAGATATGGACTATCGGTAATTTACACCTTAGGCTCTGCTTCTAACTTGGGCCCAAATTTTAAAATGGTCTTATCTATTGGCGATTTCGTTCCAATTCACATTCCAAGTAATATCCGGCATGCTAATTACATTGCCGGTTGCCAAATTGAATTATCTCTTATAGTTTCCGAGATATGGACTATCGATAACTTACACCTTAGGCTCTGCTTCTAACTTGGGCCCAAATTGTAAAATGGTCTTACCTATTGGCGATTTCGTTCCAATTCACATTCCAAGTAATATTCGGCATGCTAATTACATTGCCGGTTGCCAAATTGCATTATCTCTTATAGTTTCCGAGATATGGACTATCGATAATTTACACCTTAGGCTCTGCTTCTAACTTGGGCCAAAATTGTAAAATGGTCTTATCTATTGGCGATTTCGTCCCAATTCACATTCCAAGTGATATTCGGCATGCTAATTACATTGCCGGTTGCGAAATTGCATTATCTCTTATAGTTTCCGAGATATGGACTATCAATAATTTACACCTTAGGCTCTGCTTCTAACTTGGGCCCAAATTGTAAAATGGTCTTATCTATTGGCGATTTCGTTCCAATTCACATTCCAAGTAATATTCGGCATGCTAGTTACATTGCCGGTTGCCAAATTGCATTATCTCTTATAGTTTCCGAGATATGGACTATCGATAATTTACACCTTAGGCTCTGCTTCTAACTTGGGCCCAAATTGTAAAATGGTCTTATCTATTGGCGATTTCGTTCCAATTCACATTCCAAGTAATATTCGGCATGCTAATTACATTGCCGGTTGCCAAATTGCATTATCTCTTATAGTTTCCGAGATATGGACTATCGATAATTTACACCTTAGGCTCTGCTTCTAACTTGGGCCCAAATTGTAAAATGGTCTTCTCTATTGGCGATTTCGTTCCAATTCACATTCCAAGTAATATTCGGCATGCTAATTACATTGCCGGTTGCCAAATTGCATTATCTCTTATAGTTTCCGAGATATGGACTATCGATAATTTACACCTTAAGCTCTGCTTTTAACTTGGGCCCAAATTGTAAAATCGTCTTATCTATTGGCGATTTCGTTCCTATTCACATTCCAAGTAATATTCGGCATGCTAATTACATTGCCGGTTGCCAAATTGCATTATCTCTTATAGTTTCCGAGATATGGACTATCGGTAATTTACACCTTAGGCTCTGCTTCTAACTTGGGCCCAAATTGTAAAATGGTCTTAACTATTGGCGATTTCGTTCCAATTCACATTCCAAGTAATATCCGGCATGCTAATTACATTGCCGGTTGCCAAATTGAATTATCTCTTATAGTTTCCGAGATATGGACTATCGATAATTTACACCTTAGGCTCTGCTTCTAACTTGGGCCCAAATTGTAAAATGGTCTTACCTATTGGCGATTTCGTTCCAATTCACATTCCAAGTAATATTCGGCTTGCTAATTACATTGCCGGTTGCCAAATTGCATTATCTCTTATAGTTTCCGAGATATGGACTATCGATAATTTACATCTTAGGCTCTGCTTCTAACTTGGGCCCAAATTGTAAAATGGTCTTATCTATTGGCGATTTCGTTCCAATTCACATTCCAAGTAATATTCGGCATGCTAATTACATTGCCGGTTGCCAAATTGCATTATCTCTTATAGTTTCCGAGATATGGACTATCGATAATTTACACCTTAGGCTCTGCTTCTAACTTGGGCCCAAATTGTAAAATGGTCTTATCTATTGGCGATTTCGTCCCAATTCACATTCCAAGTGATATTCGGCATGCTAATTACATTGCCGGTTGCGAAATTGCATTATCTCTTATAGTTTCCGAGATATGGACTATCAATAATTTACACCTTAGGCTCTGCTTCTAACTTGGGCCCAAATTGTAAAATGGCCTTCTCTATTGGCGATTTCGTTCCAATTCACATTCCAAGTAATATTCGGCATGCTAATTACATTGCCGGTTGCCAAATTGCATTATCTCTTATAGTTTCCGAGATATGGACTATCGACAATTTACACCTTAGGCTCTGCTTCTAAATTGGGCCCAAATTGTAAAATGGTCTTCTCTATTGGCGATTTCGTTCCAATTCACATTCCAAGTAATATTCGGCATGCTAATTACATTGCCGGTTGCCAAATTGCATTATCTCTTATAGTTTCCGAGATATGGACTATCGATAATTTACACCTTAGGCTCTGCTTCTAAATTGGGCCCAAATTGTAAAATGGTCTTATCTATTGGCGATTTCGTTCCAATTCACATTCCAAGTAATATTCGGCATGCTAATTACATTGCCGGTTGCCAAATTGCATTATCTCTTATAGTTTCCGAGATATGGACTATCGATAATTTACACCTTAGGCTCTGCTTCTAACTTGGGCCCAAATTGTAAAATGGTCTTCTCTATTGGCGATTTCGTTCCAATTCACATTCCAAGTAATATTCGGCATGCTAATTACATTGCCGGTTGCCAAATTGCATTATCTCTTATAGTTTCCGAGATATGGACTATCGACAATTTACACCTTAGGCTCTGCTTCTAAATTGGGCCCAAATTGTAAAATGGTCTTATCTATTGGCGATTTCGTTCCAATTCACATTCCAAGTAATATTCGGCATGCTAATTACATTGCCGGTTGCCAAATTGCATTATCTCTTATAGTTTCCGAGATATGGACTATCGATAATTTACACCTTAGGCTCTGCTTCTAACTTGGGCCCAAATTGTAAAATGGTCTTCTCTATTGGCGATTTCGTTCCAATTCACATTCCAAGTAATATTCGGCATGCTAATTACATTGCCGGTTGCCAAATTGCATTATCTCTTATAGTTTCCGAGATATGGACTATCGATAATTTACACCTTAGGCTCTGCTTCTAACTTGGGCCCTAATTGTAAAATGGTCTTCTCTATTGGCGATTTTGTTCCAATTCACATTCCAAGTAATATTCGGCATGCTAATTACATTGCCGGTTGCCAAATTGCATTATCTCTTATAGTTTCCGAGATATGGACTATCGATAATTTACACCTTAGGCTCTGCTTCTAACTTGGGCACAAATTGTAAAATCGTCTTATCTATTGGCGATTTCGTTCCAATTCACATTCCAAGTAATATTCGGCATGCTAATTACATTGCCGGTTGCCAAACTGCATTATCTCTTATAGTTTCCGAGATATGGACTATCGGTAATTTACACCTTAGGCTCTGCTTCTAACTTGGGCCCAAATTGTAAAATGGTCTTATCTATTGGCGATTTCGTTCCAATTCACATTCCAAGTAATATCCGGCATGCTAATTACATTGCCGGTTGCCAAATTGAATTATCTCTTATAGTTTCCGAGATATGGACTATCGATAATTTACACCTTAGGCTCTGCTTCTAACTTGGGCCCAAATTGTAAAATGGTCTCACCTATTGGCGATTTCGTTCCAATTCACATTCCAAGTAATATTCG
Organism: Rhynchophorus ferrugineus; assembly: GCF_030347505.1. NCBI lineage: Eukaryota > Metazoa > Arthropoda > Insecta > Coleoptera > Curculionidae > Rhynchophorus > Rhynchophorus ferrugineus. The sequence goes on along the minus strand of NW_027472720.1, from coordinate 129,282 downwards.
GCATGCTAATTACATTGCCGGTTGCCAAATTGCATTATCTCTTATAGTGTCCGAGATATGGACTATCGATAATTTACACCTTAGGCTCTGCTTCTAACTTGGGCCAAAATTGTAAAATGGTCTTATCTATTGGCGATTTCGTCCCAATTCACATTCCAAGTGATATTCGGCATGCTAATTACATCGCCGGTTGCCAAATTGCATTATCTCTTATAGTTTCCGAGATATGGACTATCGATAATTTACACCTTAGGCTCTGCTTCTAACTTGGGCCCAAATTGTAAAATGGTCTTCTCTATTGGCGATTTCGTTCCAATTCACATTCCAAGTAATATTCGGCATGCTAATTACATTGCCGGTTGCCAAATTGCATTATCTCTTATAGTTTCCGAGATATGGACTATCGATAATTTACACCTTAGGCTCTGCTTCTAACTTGGGCCCTAATTGTAAAATGGTCTTCTCTATTGGCGATTTTGTTCCAATTCACATTCCAAGTAATATTCGCCATGCTAATTACATTGCCGGTTGCCAAATTGCATTATCTCTTATAGTTTCCGAGATATGGACTATCGATAATTTACACCTTAGGCTCTGCTTCTAACTTGGGCCCAAATTGTAAAATCGTCTTATCTATTGGCGATTTCGTTCCAATTCACATTCCAAGTAATATTCGGCATGCTAATTACATTGCCGGTTACCAAACTGCATTATCTCTTATAGATCCCGAGATATGGACTATCGGTAATTTACACCTTAGGCTCTGCTTCTAACTTGGGCCCAAATTGTAAAATGGTCTTATCTATTGGCGATTTCGTTCCAATTCACATTCCAAGTAATATCCGGCATGCTAATTACATTGCCGGTTGCCAAATTGAATTATCTCTTATAGTTTCCGAGATATGGACTATCGATAACTTACACCTTAGGCTCTGCTTCTAACTTGGGCCCAAATTGTAAAATGGTCTTACCTATTGGCGATTTCGTTCCAATTCACATTCCAAGTAATATTCGGCATGCTAATTACATTGCCGGTTGCCAAATTGCATTATCTCTTATAGTTTCCGAGATATGGACTATCGATAATTTACACCTTAGGCTCTGCTTCTAACTTGGGCCAAAATTGTAAAATGGTCTTATCTATTGGCGATTTCGTCCCAATTCACATTCCAAGTGATATTCGGCATGCTAATTACATTGCCGGTTGCGAAATTGCATTATCTCTTATAGTTTCCGAGATATGGACTATCAATAATTTACACCTTAGGCTCTGCTTCTAACTTGGGCCCAAATTGTAAAATGGTCTTATCTATTGGCGATTTCGTTCCAATTCACATTCCAAGTAATATTCGGCGTGCTAGTTACATTGCCGGTTGCCAAATTGCATTATCTCTTATAGTTTCCGAGATATGGACTATCGATAATTTACACCTTAGGCTCTGCTTCTAACTTGGGCCCAAATTGTAAAATGGTCTTATCTATTGGCGATTTCGTTCCAATTCACATTCCAAGTAATATTCGGCATGCTAATTACATTGCCGGTTGCCAAATTGCATTATCTCTTATAGTTTCCGAGATATGGACTATCGATAATTTACACCTTAGGCTCTGCTTCTAACTTGGGCCCAAATTGTAAAATGGTCTTCTCTATTGGCGATTTCGTTCCAATTCACATTCCAAGTAATATTCGGCATGCTAATTACATTGCCGGTTGCCAAATTGCATTATCTCTTATAGTTTCCGAGATATGGACTATCGATAATTTACACCTTAAGCTCTGCTTTTAACTTGGGCCCAAATTGTAAAATCGTCTTATCTATTGGCGATTTCGTTCCTATTCACATTCCAAGTAATATTCGGCATGCTAATTACATTGCCGGTTGCCAAATTGCATTATCTCTTATAGTTTCCGAGATATGGACTATCGGTAATTTACACCTTAGGCTCTGCTTCTAACTTGGGCCCAAATTGTAAAATGGTCTTAACTATTGGCGATTTCGTTCCAATTCACATTCCAAGTAATATCCGGCATGCTAATTACATTGCCGATTGCCAAATTGAATTATCTCTTATAGTTTCCGAGATATGGACTATCGATAATTTACACCTTAGGCTCTGCTTCTAACTTGGGCCCAAATTGTAAAATGGTCTTATCTATTGGCGATTTCGTTCCAATTCACATTCCAAGTAATATTCGGCATGCTAGTTACATTGCCGGTTGCCAAATTGCATTATCTCTTATAGTTTCCGAGATATGGACTATCGATAATTTACACCTTAGGCTCTGCTTCTAACTTGGGCCCAAATTGTAAAATGGTCTTCTCTATTGGCGATTTCGTTCCAATTCACATTCCAAGTAATATTCGGCATGCTAATTACATTGCCGGTTGCCAAATTGCATTATCTCTTATAGTTTCCGAGATATGGACTATCGACAATTTACACCTTAGGCTCTGCTTCTAAATTGGGCCCAAATTGTAAAATGGTCTTATCTATTGGCGATTTCGTTCCAATTCACATTCCAAGTAATATTCGGCATGCTAATTACATTGCCGGTTGCCAAATTGCATTATCTCTTATAGTTTCCGAGATATGGACTATCGATAATTTACACCTTAGGCTCTGCTTCTAACTTGGGCCCAAATTGTAAAATGGTCTTCTCTATTGGCGATTTCGTTCCAATTCACATTCCAAGTAATATTCGGCATGCTAATTACATTGCCGGTTGCCAAATTGCATTATCTCTTATAGTTTCCGAGATATGGACTATCGATAATTTACACCTTAGGCTCTGCTTCTAAATTGGGCCCAAATTGTAAAATGGTCTTATCTATTGGCGATTTCGTTCCAATTCACATTCCAAGTAATATTCGGCATGCTAATTACATTGCCGGTTGCCAAATTGCATTATCTCTTATAGTTTCCGAGATATGGACTATCGATAATTTACACCTTAGGCTCTGCTTCTAACTTGGGCCCAAATTGTAAAATGGTCTTCTCTATTGGCGATTTCGTTCCAATTCACATTCCAAGTAATATTCGGCATGCTAATTACATTGCCGGTTGCCAAATTGCATTATCTCTTATAGTTTCCGAGATATGGACTATCGACAATTTACACCTTAGGCTCTGCTTCTAAATTGGGCCCAAATTGTAAAATGGTCTTATCTATTGGCGATTTCGTTCCAATTCACATTCCAAGTAATATTCGGCATGCTAATTACATTGCCGGTTGCCAAATTGCATTATCTCTTATAGTTTCCGAGATATGGACTATCGATAATTTACACCTTAGGCTCTGCTTCTAACTTGGGCCCAAATTGTAAAATGGTCTTCTCTATTGGCGATTTCGTTCCAATTCACATTCCAAGTAATATTCGGCATGCTAATTACATTGCCGGTTGCCAAATTGCATTATCTCTTATAGTTTCCGAGATATGGACTATCGATAATTTACACCTTAGGCTCTGCTTCTAACTTGGGCCCTAATTGTAAAATGGTCTTCTCTATTGGCGATTTTGTTCCAATTCACATTCCAAGTAATATTCGGCATGCTAATTACATTGCCGGTTGCCAAATTGCATTATCTCTTATAGTTTCCGAGATATGGACTATCGATAATTTACACCTTAGGCTCTGCTTCTAACTTGGGCACAAATTGTAAAATCGTCTTATCTATTGGCGATTTCGTTCCAATTCACATTCCAAGTAATATTCGGCATGCTAATTACATTGCCGGTTGCCAAACTGCATTATCTCTTATAGTTTCCGAGATATGGACTATCGGTAATTTACACCTTAGGCTCTGCTTCTAACTTGGGCCCAAATTGTAAAATGGTCTTATCTATTGGCGATTTTGTTCCAATTCACATTCCAAGTAATATCCGGCATGCTAATTACATTGCCGGTTGCCAAATTGAATTATCTCTTATAGTTTCCGAGATATGGACTATCGATAATTTACACCTTAGGCTCTGCTTCTAACTTGGGCCCAAATTGTAAAATGGTCTTACCTATTGGCGATTTCGTTCCAATTCACATTCCAAGTAATATTCGGCATGCTAATTACATTGCCGGTTGCCAAATTGCATTATCTCTTATAGTGTCCGAGATATGGACTATCGATAATTTACACCTTAGGCTCTGCTTCTAACTTGGGCCAAAATTGTAAAATGGTCTTATCTATTGGCGATTTCGTCCCAATTCACATTCCAAGTGATATTCGGCATGCTAATTACATCGCCGGTTGCCAAATTGCATTATCTCTTATAGTTTCCGAGATATGGACTATCGATAATTTACACCTTAGGCTCTGCTTCTAACTTGGGCCCAAATTGTAAAATGGTCTTCTCTATTGGCGATTTCGTTCCAATTCACATACCAAGTAATATTCGGCATGCTAATTACATTGCCGGTTGCCAAATTGCATTATCTCTTATAGTTTCCGAGATATGGACTATCGATAATTTACACCTTAGGCTCTGCTTCTAACTTGGGCCCTAATTGTAAAATGGTCTTCTCTATTGGCGATTTTGTTCCAATTCACATTCCAAGTAATATTCGCCATGCTAATTACATTGCCGGTTGCCAAATTGCATTATCTCTTATAGTTTCCGAGATATGGACTATCGATAATTTACACCTTAGGCTCTGCTTCTAACTTGGGCCCAAATTGTAAAATCGTCTTATCTATTGGCGATTTCGTTCCAATTCACATTCCAAGTAATATTCGGCATGCTAATTACATTGCCGGTTACCAAACTGCATTATCTCTTATAGATCCCGAGATATGGACTATCGGTAATTTACACCTTAGGCTCTGCTTCTAACTTGGGCCCAAATTTTAAAATGGTCTTATCTATTGGCGATTTCGTTCCAATTCACATTCCAAGTAATATCCGGCATGCTAATTACATTGCCGGTTGCCAAATTGAATTATCTCTTATAGTTTCCGAGATATGGACTATCGATAACTTACACCTTAGGCTCTGCTTCTAACTTGGGCCCAAATTGTAAAATGGTCTTACCTATTGGCGATTTCGTTCCAATTCACATTCCAAGTAATATTCGGCATGCTAATTACATTGCCGGTTGCCAAATTGCATTATCTCTTATAGTTTCCGAGATATGGACTATCGATAATTTACACCTTAGGCTCTGCTTCTAACTTGGGCCAAAATTGTAAAATGGTCTTATCTATTGGCGATTTCGTCCCAATTCACATTCCAAGTGATATTCGGCATGCTAATTACATTGCCGGTTGCGAAATTGCATTATCTCTTATAGTTTCCGAGATATGGACTATCAATAATTTACACCTTAGGCTCTGCTTCTAACTTGGGCCCAAATTGTAAAATGGTCTTATCTATTGGCGATTTCGTTCCAATTCACATTCCAAGTAATATTCGGCATGCTAGTTACATTGCCGGTTGCCAAATTGCATTATCTCTTATAGTTTCCGAGATATGGACTATCGATAATTTACACCTTAGGCTCTGCTTCTAACTTGGGCCCAAATTGTAAAATGGTCTTATCTATTGGCGATTTCGTTCCAATTCACATTCCAAGTAATATTCGGCATGCTAATTACATTGCCGGTTGCCAAATTGCATTATCTCTTATAGTTTCCGAGATATGGACTATCGATAATTTACACCTTAGGCTCTGCTTCTAACTTGGGCCCAAATTGTAAAATGGTCTTCTCTATTGGCGATTTCGTTCCAATTCACATTCCAAGTAATATTCGGCATGCTAATTACATTGCCGGTTGCCAAATTGCATTATCTCTTATAGTTTCCGAGATATGGACTATCGATAATTTACACCTTAAGCTCTGCTTTTAACTTGGGCCCAAATTGTAAAATCGTCTTATCTATTGGCGATTTCGTTCCTATTCACATTCCAAGTAATATTCGGCATGCTAATTACATTGCCGGTTGCCAAATTGCATTATCTCTTATAGTTTCCGAGATATGGACTATCGGTAATTTACACCTTAGGCTCTGCTTCTAACTTGGGCCCAAATTGTAAAATGGTCTTAACTATTGGCGATTTCGTTCCAATTCACATTCCAAGTAATATCCGGCATGCTAATTACATTGCCGGTTGCCAAATTGAATTATCTCTTATAGTTTCCGAGATATGGACTATCGATAATTTACACCTTAGGCTCTGCTTCTAACTTGGGCCCAAATTGTAAAATGGTCTTACCTATTGGCGATTTCGTTCCAATTCACATTCCAAGTAATATTCGGCTTGCTAATTACATTGCCGGTTGCCAAATTGCATTATCTCTTATAGTTTCCGAGATATGGACTATCGATAATTTACATCTTAGGCTCTGCTTCTAACTTGGGCCCAAATTGTAAAATGGTCTTATCTATTGGCGATTTCGTTCCAATTCACATTCCAAGTAATATTCGGCATGCTAATTACATTGCCGGTTGCCAAATTGCATTATCTCTTATAGTTTCCGAGATATGGACTATCGATAATTTACACCTTAGGCTCTGCTTCTAACTTGGGCCCAAATTGTAAAATGGTCTTATCTATTGGCGATTTCGTCCCAATTCACATTCCAAGTGATATTCGGCATGCTAATTACATTGCCGGTTGCGAAATTGCATTATCTCTTATAGTTTCCGAGATATGGACTATCAATAATTTACACCTTAGGCTCTGCTTCTAACTTGGGCCCAAATTGTAAAATGGCCTTCTCTATTGGCGATTTCGTTCCAATTCACATTCCAAGTAATATTCGGCATGCTAATTACATTGCCGGTTGCCAAATTGCATTATCTCTTATAGTTTCCGAGATATGGACTATCGACAATTTACACCTTAGGCTCTGCTTCTAAATTGGGCCCAAATTGTAAAATGGTCTTCTCTATTGGCGATTTCGTTCCAATTCACATTCCAAGTAATATTCGGCATGCTAATTACATTGCCGGTTGCCAAATTGCATTATCTCTTATAGTTTCCGAGATATGGACTATCGATAATTTACACCTTAGGCTCTGCTTCTAAATTGGGCCCAAATTGTAAAATGGTCTTCTCTATTGGCGATTTCGTTCCAATTCACATTCCAAGTAATATTCGGCATGCTAATTACATTGCCGGTTGCCAAATTGCATTATCTCTTATAGTTTCCGAGATATGGACTATCGATAATTTACACCTTAGGCTCTGCTTCTAACTTGGGCCCAAATTGTAAAATGGTCTTCTCTATTGGCGATTTCGTTCCAATTCACATTCCAAGTAATATTCGGCATGCTAATTACATTGCCGGTTGCCAAATTGCATTATCTCTTATAGTTTCCGAGATATGGACTATCGGTAATTTACACCTTAGGCTCTGCTTCTAACTTGGGCCCAAATTGTAAAATGGTCTTAACTATTGGCGATTTCGTTCCAATTCACATTCCAAGTAATATCCGGCATGCTAATTACATTGCCGATTGCCAAATTGAATTATCTCTTATAGTTTCCGAGATATGGACTATCGATAATTTACACCTTAGGCTCTGCTTCTAACTTGGGCCCAAATTGTAAAATGGTCTTACCTATTGGCGATTTCGTTCCAATTCACATTCCAAGTAATATTCGGCATGCTAATTACATTGCCGGTTGCCAAATTGCATTATCTCTTATAGTTTCCGAGATATGGGCAAGAGATTTTACAATTTGGGCCCAAGTTAGAAGCAGAGCCTAAGGTGTAAATTATCGATAGTCCATATCTCGGAAACTATAAGAGATAATGCAATTTGGCAACCGGCAATGTAATTAGCATGCCGAATATTACTTGGAATGTGAATTGGAACGAAATCGCCAATAGAGAAGACCATTTTAAAATTTGGGCCCAAGTTAGAAGCAGAGCCTAAGGTGTAAATTATTGATAGTCCATATCTCGGGATCTATAAGAGATAATGCAGTTTGGTAACCGGCAATGTAATTAGCATGCCGAATATTACTTGGAATGTGAATTGGAACGAAATCGCCAATAGATAAGACGATTTTACAATTTGGGCCCAAGTTAGAAGCAGAGCCTAAGGTGTAAATTATCGATAGTCCATATCTCGGAAACTATAAGAGATAATGCAATTTGGCAACCGGCAATGTAATTAGCATGGCGAATATTACTTGGAATGTGAATTGGAACAAAATCGCCAATAGAGAAGACCATTTTACAATTAGGGCCCAAGTTAGAAGCAGAGCCTAAGGTGTAAATTATCGATAGTCCATATCTCGGAATCTATAAGAGATAATGCAATTTGGCAACCGGCAATGTAATTAGCATGCCGAATATTACTTGGAATGTGAATTGGAACGAAATCGCCAATAGAGAAGACCATTTTACAATTTGGGCCCAAGTTAGAAGCAGAGCCTAAGGTGTAAATTATCGATAGTCCATATCTCGGAAACTATAAGAGATAATGCAATTTGGCAACCGGCGATGTAATTAGCATGCCGAATATCACTTGGAATGTGAATTGGGACGAAATCGCCAATAGATAAGACCATTTTACAATTTTGGCCCAAGTTAGAAGCAGAGCCTAAGGTGTAAATTATCGATAGTCCATATCTCGGACACTATAAGAGATAATGCAATTTGGCAACCGGCAATGTAATTAGCATGCCGAATATTACTTGGAATGTGAATTGGAACGAAATCGCCAATAGGTAAGACCATTTTACAATTTGGGCCCAAGTTAGAAGCAGAGCCTAAGGTGTAAATTATCGATAGTCCATATCTCGGAAACTATAAGAGATAATTCAATTTGGCAACCGGCAATGTAATTAGCATGCCGGATATTACTTGGAATGTGAATTGGAACAAAATCGCCAATAGATAAGACCATTTTACAATTTGGGCCCAAGTTAGAAGCAGAGCCTAAGGTGTAAATTACCGATAGTCCATATCTCGGAAACTATAAGAGATAATGCAGTTTGGCAACCGGCAATGTAATTAGCATGCCGAATATTACTTGGAATGTGAATTGGAACGAAATCGCCAATAGATAAGACGATTTTACAATTTGTGCCCAAGTTAGAAGCAGAGCCTAAGGTGTAAATTATCGATAGTCCATATCTCGGAAACTATAAGAGATAATGCAATTTGGCAACCGGCAATGTAATTAGCATGCCGAATATTACTTGGAATGTGAATTGGAACAAAATCGCCAATAGAGAAGACCATTTTACAATTAGGGCCCAAGTTAGAAGCAGAGCCTAAGGTGTAAATTATCGATAGTCCATATCTCGGAAACTATAAGAGATAATGCAATTTGGCAACCGGCAATGTAATTAGCATGCCGAATATTACTTGGAATGTGAATTGGAACGAAATCGCCAATAGAGAAGACCGTTTTACAATTTGGGCCCAAGTTAGAAGCAGAGCCTAAGGTGTAAATTATCGATAGTCCATATCTCGGAAACTATAAGAGATAATGCAATTTGGCAACCGGCAATGTAATTAGCATGCCGAATATTACTTGGAATGTGAATTGGAACGAAATCGCCAATAGATAAGACCATTTTACAATTTGGGCCCAATTTAGAAGCAGAGCCTAAGGTGTAAATTGTCGATAGTCCATATCTCGGAAACTATAAGAGATAATGCAATTTGGCAACCGGCAATGTAATTAGCATGCCGAATATTACTTGGAATGTGAATTGGAACGAAATCGCCAATAGAGAAGACCATTTTACAATTTGGGCCCAAGTTAGAAGCAGAGCCTAAGGTGTAAATTATCGATAGTCCATATCTCGGAAACTATAAGAGATAATGCAATTTGGCAACCGGCAATGTAATTAGCATGCCGAATATTACTTGGAATGTGAATTGGAACGAAATCGCCAATAGATAAGACCATTTTACAATTTGGGCCCAATTTAGAAGCAGAGCCTAAGGTGTAAATTATCGATAGTCCATATCTCGGAAACTATAAGAGATAATGCAATTTGGCAACCGGCAATGTAATTAGCATGCCGAATATTACTTGGAATGTGAATTGGAACGAAATCGCCAATAGAGAAGACCATTTTACAATTTGGGCCCAAGTTAGAAGCAGAGCCTAAGGTGTAAATTATCGATAGTCCATATCTCGGAAACTATAAGAGATAATGCAATTTGGCAACCGGCAATGTAATTAGCATGCCGAATATTACTTGGAATGTGAATTGGAACGAAATCGCCAATAGATAAGACCATTTTACAATTTGGGCCCAATTTAGAAGCAGAGCCTAAGGTGTAAATTGTCGATAGTCCATATCTCGGAAACTATAAGAGATAATGCAATTTGGCAACCGGCAATGTAATTAGCATGCCAAATATTACTTGGAATGTGAATTGGAACGAAATCGCCAATAGATAAGACCATTTTACAATTTGGGCCCAAGTTAGAAGCAGAGCCTAAGGTGTAAATTATTGATAGCCCATATCTCGGAAACTATAAGAGATAATGCAATTTCGCAACCGGCAATGTAATTAGCATGCCGAATATTACTTGGAGTGTGAATTGGAACGAAATCGCCAATAGATAAGACCATTTTACAATTTGGGCCCAAGTTAGAAGCAGAGCCTAAGGTGTAAATTATCGATAGTCCATATCTCGGAAACTATAAGAGATAATGCAATTTGGCAACCGGCAATGTAATTAGCATGCCGAATATTACTTGGAATGTGAATTGGAACGAAATCGCCAATAGATAAGACCATTTTACAATTTGGGCCCAAGTTAGAAGCAGAGCCTAAGGTGTAAATTATCGATACTCCATATCTCGGAAACTATAAGAGATAATGCAATTTGGCAACCGGCAATGTAATTAGCATGCCGAATATTACTTGGAATGTGAATTGGAACGAAATCGCCAATAGATAAAACCATTTTACAATTTGGGCCCAAGTTAGAAGCAGAGCCTAAGGTGTAAATTATCGATAGTCCATATCTCGGAAACTATAAGAGATAATGCAATTTGGCAACCGGCAATGTAATTAGCATGCCGAATATTACTTGGAATGTGAATTGGAACGAAATCGCCAATAGATAAGACCATTTTACAATTTGGGCCCAAGTTAGAAGCAGAGCCTAAGGTGTAAATTATCGATAGTCCATATCTCGGAAACTATAAGAGATAATGCAATTTGGCAACCGGCAATGTAATTAGCATGCCGAATATTACTTGGAATGTGAATTGGAACGAAATCGCCAATAGATAAGGCCATTTTAAAATTTGGGCCCAAGTTAGAAGCAGAGCCTAAGGTGTAAATTATTGATAGTCCATATCTCGGAAACTATAAGAGATAATGCAATTTCGCAACCGGCAATGTAATTAGCATGCCGAATATCACTTGGAATGTGAATTGGGACGAAATCGCCAATAGATAAGACCATTTTACAATTTGGGCCCAAGTTAGAAGCAGAGCCTAAGGTGTAAATTATCGATAGTCCATATCTCGGAAACTATAAGAGATAATGCAATTTGGCAACCGGCAATGTAATTAGCATGCCGAATATTACTTGGAATGTGAATTGGAACGAAATCGCCAATAGATAAGACCATTTTACAATTTGGGCCCAAGTTAGAAGCAGAGCCTAAGATGTAAATTATCGATAGTCCATATCTCGGAAACTATAAGAGATAATGCAATTTGGCAACCGGCAATGTAATTAGCAAGCCGAATATTACTTGGAATGTGAATTGGAACGAAATCGCCAATAGGTAAGACCATTTTACAATTTGGGCCCAAGTTAGAAGCAGAGCCTAAGGTGTAAATTATCGATAGTCCATATCTCGGAAACTATAAGAGATAATTCAATTTGGCAATCGGCAATGTAATTAGCATGCCGGATATTACTTGGAATGTGAATTGGAACGAAATCGCCAATAGTTAAGACCATTTTACAATTTGGGCCCAAGTTAGAAGCAGAGCCTAAGGTGTAAATTACCGATAGTCCATATCTCGGAAACTATAAGAGATAATGCAATTTGGCAACCGGCAATGTAATTAGCATGCCGAATATTACTTGGAATGTGAATAGGAACGAAATCGCCAATAGATAAGACGATTTTACAATTTGGGCCCAAGTTAAAAGCAGAGCTTAAGGTGTAAATTATCGATAGTCCATATCTCGGAAACTATAAGAGATAATGCAATTTGGCAACCGGCAATGTAATTAGCATGCCGAATATTACTTGGAATGTGAATTGGAACGAAATCGCCAATAGAGAAGACCATTTTACAATTTGGGCCCAAGTTAGAAGCAGAGCCTAAGGTGTAAATTATCGATAGTCCATATCTCGGAAACTATAAGAGATAATGCAATTTGGCAACCGGCAATGTAATTAGCATGCCGAATATTACTTGGAATGTGAATTGGAACGAAATCGCCAATAGATAAGACCATTTTACAATTTGGGCCCAAGTTAGAAGCAGAGCCTAAGGTGTAAATTATCGATAGTCCATATCTCGGAAACTATAAGAGATAATGCAATTTGGCAACCGGCAATGTAACTAGCACGCCGAATATTACTTGGAATGTGAATTGGAACGAAATCGCCAATAGATAAGACCATTTTACAATTTGGGCCCAAGTTAGAAGCAGAGCCTAAGGTGTAAATTATTGATAGTCCATATCTCGGAAACTATAAGAGATAATGCAATTTCGCAACCGGCAATGTAATTAGCATGCCGAATATCACTTGGAATGTGAATTGGGACGAAATCGCCAATAGATAAGACCATTTTACAATTTTGGCCCAAGTTAGAAGCAGAGCCTAAGGTGTAAATTATCGATAGTCCATATCTCGGAAACTATAAGAGATAATGCAATTTGGCAACCGGCAATGTAATTAGCATGCCGAATATTACTTGGAATGTGAATTGGAACGAAATCGCCAATAGGTAAGACCATTTTACAATTTGGGCCCAAGTTAGAAGCAGAGCCTAAGGTGTAAGTTATCGATAGTCCATATCTCGGAAACTATAAGAGATAATTCAATTTGGCAACCGGCAATGTAATTAGCATGCCGGATATTACTTGGAATGTGAATTGGAACGAAATCGCCAATAGATAAGACCATTTTACAATTTGGGCCCAAGTTAGAAGCAGAGCCTAAGGTGTAAATTACCGATAGTCCATATCTCGGGATCTATAAGAGATAATGCAGTTTGGTAACCGGCAATGTAATTAGCATGCCGAATATTACTTGGAATGTGAATTGGAACGAAATCGCCAATAGATAAGACGATTTTACAATTTGGGCCCAAGTTAGAAGCAGAGCCTAAGGTGTAAATTATCGATAGTCCATATCTCGGAAACTATAAGAGATAATGCAATTTGGCAACCGGCAATGTAATTAGCATGGCGAATATTACTTGGAATGTGAATTGGAACAAAATCGCCAATAGAGAAGACCATTTTACAATTAGGGCCCAAGTTAGAAGCAGAGCCTAAGGTGTAAATTATCGATAGTCCATATCTCGGAAACTATAAGAGATAATGCAATTTGGCAACCGGCAATGTAATTAGCATGCCGAATATTACTCGGAATGTGAATTGGAACGAAATCGCCAATAGAGAAGACCATTTTACAATTTGGGCCCAAGTTAGAAGCAGAGCCTAAGGTGTAAATTATCGATAGTCCATATCTCGGAAACTATAAGAGATAATGCAATTTGGCAACCGGCGATGTAATTAGCATGCCGAATATCACTTGGAATGTGAATTGGGACGAAATCGCCAATAGATAAGACCATTTTACAATTTTGGCCCAAGTTAGAAGCAGAGCCTAAGGTGTAAATTATCGATAGTCCATATCTCGGACACTATAAGAGATAATGCAATTTGGCAACCGGCAATGTAATTAGCATGCCGAATATTACTTGGAATGTGAATTGGAACGAAATCGCCAATAGGTAAGACCATTTTACAATTTGGGCCCAAGTTAGAAGCAGAGCCTAAGGTGTAAATTATCGATAGTCCATATCTCGGAAACTATAAGAGATAATTCAATTTGGCAACCGGCAATGTAATTAGCATGCCGGATATTACTTGGAATGTGAATTGGAACGAAATCGCCAATAGATAAGACCATTTTACAATTTGGGCCCAAGTTAGAAGCAGAGCCTAAGGTGTAAATTACCGATAGTCCATATCTCGGAAACTATAAGAGATAATGCAGTTTGGCAACCGGCAATGTAATTAGCATGCCGAATATTACTTGGAATGTGAATTGGAACGAAATCGCCAATAGATAAGACGATTTTACAATTTGTGCCCAAGTTAGAAGCAGAGCCTAAGGTGTAAATTATCGATAGTCCATATCTCGGAAACTATAAGAGATAATGCAATTTGGCAACCGGCAATGTAATTAGCATGCCGAATATTACTTGGAATGTGAATTGGAACAAAATCGCCAATAGAGAAGACCATTTTACAATTAGGGCCCAAGTTAGAAGCAGAGCCTAAGGTGTAAATTATCGATAGTCCATATCTCGGAAACTATAAGAGATAATGCAATTTGGCAACCGGCAATGTAATTAGCATGCCGAATATTACTTGGAATGTGAATTGGAACGAAATCGCCAATAGAGAAGACCATTTTACAATTTGGGCCCAAGTTAGAAGCAGAGCCTAAGGTGTAAATTATCGATAGTCCATATCTCGGAAACTATAAGAGATAATGCAATTTGGCAACCGGCAATGTAATTAGCATGCCGAATATTACTTGGAATGTGAATTGGAACGAAATCGCCAATAGATAAGACCATTTTACAATTTGGGCCCAATTTAGAAGCAGAGCCTAAGGTGTAAATTGTCGATAGTCCATATCTCGGAAACTATAAGAGATAATGCAATTTGGCAACCGGCAATGTAATTAGCATGCCGAATATTACTTGGAATGTGAATTGGAACGAAATCGCCAATAGAGAAGACCATTTTACAATTTGGGCCCAAGTTAGAAGCAGAGCCTAAGGTGTAAATTATCGATAGTCCATATCTCGGAAACTATAAGAGATAATGCAATTTGGCAACCGGCAATGTAATTAGCATGCCGAATATTACTTGGAATGTGAATTGGAACGAAATCGCCAATAGATAAGACCATTTTACAATTTGGGCCCAATTTAGAAGCAGAGCCTAAGGTGTAAATTATCGATAGTCCATATCTCGGAAACTATAAGAGATAATGCAATTTGGCAACCGGCAATGTAATTAGCATGCCGAATATTACTTGGAATGTGAATTGGAACGAAATCGCCAATAGAGAAGACCATTTTACAATTTGGGCCCAATTTAGAAGCAGAGCCTAAGGTGTAAATTGTCGATAGTCCATATCTCGGAAACTATAAGAGATAATGCAATTTGGCAACCGACAATGTAATTAGCATGCCGAATATTACTTGGAATGTGAATTGGAACGAAATCGCCAATAGAGAAGGCCATTTTACAATTTGGGCCCAAGTTAGAAGCAGAGCCTAAGGTGTAAATTATTGATAGTCCATATCTCGGAAACTATAAGAGATAATGCAATTTCGCAACCGGCAATGTAATTAGCATGCCGAATATCACTTGGAATGTGAATTGGGACGAAATCGCCAATAGATAAGACCATTTTACAATTTGGGCCCAAGTTAGAAGCAGAGCCTAAGGTGTAAATTATCGATAGTCCATATCTCGGAAACTATAAGAGATAATGCAATTTGGCAACCGGCAATGTAATTAGCATGCCGAATATTACTTGGAATGTGAATTGGAACGAAATCGCCAATAGATAAGACCATTTTACAATTTGGGCCCAAGTTAGAAGCAGAGCCTAAGATGTAAATTATCGATAGTCCATATCTCGGAAACTATAAGAGATAATGCAATTTGGCAACCGGCAATGTAATTAGCAAGCCGAATATTACTTGGAATGTGAATTGGAACGAAATCGCCAATAGGTAAGACCATTTTACAATTTGGGCCCAAGTTAGAAGCAGAGCCTAAGGTGTAAATTATCGATAGTCCATATCTCGGAAACTATAAGAGATAATTCAATTTGGCAACCGGCAATGTAATTAGCATGCCGGATATTACTTGGAATGTGAATTGGAACGAAATCGCCAATAGTTAAGACCATTTTACAATTTGGGCCCAAGTTAGAAGCAGAGCCTAAGGTGTAAATTACCGATAGTCCATATCTCGGAAACTATAAGAGATAATGCAATTTGGCAACCGGCAATGTAATTAGCATGCCGAATATTACTTGGAATGTGAATAGGAACGAAATCGCCAATAGATAAGACGATTTTACAATTTGGGCCCAAGTTAAAAGCAGAGCTTAAGGTGTAAATTATCGATAGTCCATATCTCGGAAACTATAAGAGATAATGCAATTTGGCAACCGGCAATGTAATTAGCATGCCGAATATTACTTGGAATGTGAATTGGAACGAAATCGCCAATAGAGAAGACCATTTTACAATTTGGGCCCAAGTTAGAAGCAGAGCCTAAGGTGTAAATTATCGATAGTCCATATCTCGGAAACTATAAGAGATAATGCAATTTGGCAACCGGCAATGTAATTAGCATGCCGAATATTACTTGGAATGTGAATTGGAACGAAATCGCCAATAGATAAGACCATTTTACAATTTGGGCCCAAGTTAGAAGCAGAGCCTAAGGTGTAAATTATCGATAGTCCATATCTCGGAAACTATAAGAGATAATGCAATTTGGCAACCGGCAATGTAACTAGCATGCCGAATATTACTTGGAATGTGAATTGGAACGAAATCGCCAATAGATAAGACCATTTTACAATTTGGGCCCAAGTTAGAAGCAGAGCCTAAGGTGTAAATTATTGATAGTCCATATCTCGGAAACTATAAGAGATAATGCAATTTCGCAACCGGCAATGTAATTAGCATGCCGAATATCACTTGAAATGTGAATTGGGACGAAATCGCCAATAGATAAGACCATTTTACAATTTTGGCCCAAGTTAGAAGCAGAGCCTAAGGTGTAAATTATCGATAGTCCATATCTCGGAAACTATAAGAGATAATGCAATTTGGCAACCGGCAATGTAATTAGCATGCCGAATATTACTTGGAATGTGAATTGGAACGAAATCGCCAATAGGTAAGACCATTTTACAATTTGGGCCCAAGTTAGAAGCAGAGCCTAAGGTGTAAGTTATCGATAGTCCATATCTCGGAAACTATAAGAGATAATTCAATTTGGCAACCGGCAATGTAATTAGCATGCCGGATATTACTTGGAATGTGAATTGGAACGAAATCGCCAATAGATAAGACCATTTTAAAATTTGGGCCCAAGTTAGAAGCAGAGCCTAAGGTGTAAATTACCGATAGTCCATATCTCGGGATCTATAAGAGATAATGCAGTTTGGTAACCGGCAATGTAATTAGCATGCCGAATATTACTTGGAATGTGAATTGGAACGAAATCGCCAATAGATAAGACGATTTTACAATTTGGGCCCAAGTTAGAAGCAGAGCCTAAGGTGTAAATTATCGATAGTCCATATCTCGGAAACTATAAGAGATAATGCAATTTGGCAACCGGCAATGTAATTAGCATGGCGAATATTACTTGGAATGTGAATTGGAACAAAATCGCCAATAGAGAAGACCATTTTACAATTAGGGCCCAAGTTAGAAGCAGAGCCTAAGGTGTAAATTATCGATAGTCCATATCTCGGAATCTATAAGAGATAATGCAATTTGGCAACCGGCAATGTAATTAGCATGCCGAATATTACTTGGAATGTGAATTGGAACGAAATCGCCAATAGAGAAGACCATTTTACAATTTGGGCCCAAGTTAGAAGCAGAGCCTAAGGTGTAAATTATCGATAGTCCATATCTCGGAAACTATAAGAGATAATGCAATTTGGCAACCGGCGATGTAATTAGCATGCCGAATATCACTTGGAATGTGAATTGGGACGAAATCGCCAATAGATAAGACCATTTTACAATTTTGGCCCAAGTTAGAAGCAGAGCCTAAGGTGTAAATTATCGATAGTCCATATCTCGGACACTATAAGAGATAATGCAATTTGGCAACCGGCAATGTAATTAGCATGCCGAATATTACTTGGAATGTGAATTGGAACGAAATCGCCAATAGGTAAGACCATTTTACAATTTGGGCCCAAGTTAGAAGCAGAGCCTAAGGTGTAAATTATCGATAGTCCATATCTCGGAAACTATAAGAGATAATTCAATTTGGCAACCGGCAATGTAATTAGCATGCCGGATATTACTTGGAATGTGAATTGGAACAAAATCGCCAATAGATAAGACCATTTTACAATTTGGGCCCAAGTTAGAAGCAGAGCCTAAGGTGTAAATTACCGATAGTCCATATCTCGGAAACTATAAGAGATAATGCAGTTTGGCAACCGGCAATGTAATTAGCATGCCGAATATTACTTGGAATGTGAATTGGAACGAAATCGCCAATAGATAAGACGATTTTACAATTTGTGCCCAAGTTAGAAGCAGAGCCTAAGGTGTAAATTATCGATAGTCCATATCTCGGAAACTATAAGAGATAATGCAATTTGGCAACCGGCAATGTAATTAGCATGCCGAATATTACTTGGAATGTGAATTGGAACAAAATCGCCAATAGAGAAGACCATTTTACAATTAGGGCCCAAGTTAGAAGCAGAGCCTAAGGTGTAAATTATCGATAGTCCATATCTCGGAAACTATAAGAGATAATGCAATTTGGCAACCGGCAATGTAATTAGCATGCCGAATATTACTTGGAATGTGAATTGGAACGAAATCGCCAATAGAGAAGACCATTTTACAATTTGGGCCCAAATTAGAAGCAGAGCCTAAGGTGTAAATTATCGATAGTCCATATCTCGGAAACTATAAGAGATAATGCAATTTGGCAACCGGCAATGTAATTAGCATGCCGAATATTACTTGGAATGTGAATTGGAACGAAATCGCCAATAGATAAGACCATTTTACAATTTGGGCCCAATTTAGAAGCAGAGCCTAAGGTGTAAATTGTCGATAGTCCATATCTCGGAAACTATAAGAGATAATGCAATTTGGCAACCGGCAATGTAATTAGCATGCCGAATATTACTTGGAATGTGAATTGGAACGAAATCGCCAATAGAGAAGACCATTTTACAATTTGGGCCCAAGTTAGAAGCAGAGCCTAAGGTGTAAATTATCGATAGTCCATATCTCGGAAACTATAAGAGATAATGCAATTTGGCAACCGGCAATGTAATTAGCATGCCGAATATTACTTGGAATGTGAATTGGAACGAAATCGCCAATAGATAAGACCATTTTACAATTTGGGCCCAATTTAGAAGCAGAGCCTAAGGTGTAAATTATCGATAGTCCATATCTCGGAAACTATAAGAGATAATGCAATTTGGCAACCGGCAATGTAATTAGCATGCCGAATATTACTTGGAATGTGAATTGGAACGAAATCGCCAATAGAGAAGACCATTTTACAATTTGGGCCCAAGTTAGAAGCAGAGCCTAAGGTGTAAATTATCGATAGTCCATATCTCGGAAACTATAAGAGATAATGCAATTTGGCAACCGGCAATGTAATTAGCATGCCGAATATTACTTGGAATGTGAATTGGAACGAAATCGCCAATAGATAAGACCATTTTACAATTTGGGCCCAATTTAGAAGCAGAGCCTAAGGTGTAAATTGTCGATAGTCCATATCTCGGAAACTATAAGAGATAATGCAATTTGGCAACCGGCAATGTAATTAGCATGCCGAATATTACTTGGAATGTGAATTGGAACGAAATCGCCAATAGAGAAGACCATTTTACAATTTGGGCCCAAGTTAGAAGCAGAGCCTAAGGTGTAAATTATCGATAGTCCATATCTCGGAAACTATAAGAGATAATGCAATTTGGCAACCGGCAATGTAATTAGCATGCCGAATATTACTTGGAATGTGAATTGGAACGAAAACGCCAATAGATAAGACCATTTTACAATTTGGGCCCAAGTTAGAAGCAGAGGCTAAGGTGTAAATTATCGATAGTCCATATCTCGGAAACTATAAGAGATAATGCAATTTGGCAACCGGCAATGTAATTAGCATGCCGAATATTACTTGGAATGTGAATTGGAACGAAATCGCCAATAGATAAGACCATTTTACAATTTGGGCCCAAGTTAGAAGCAGAGCCTAAGGTGTAAATTATCGATAGTCCATATCTCGGAAACTATAAGAGATAATGCAATTTCGCAACCGGCAATGTAATTAGCATGCCGAATATCACTTGGAATGTGAATTGGGACGAAATCGCCAATAGATAAGACCATTTTACAATGTGGGCCCAAGTTATAAGCAGAGCCTATGGTGTAAATTATCGATAGTCCATATCTCGGAAACTATAAGAGATAATGCAATTTGGCAACCGGTAATGTAATTAGCATGCCGAATATTACTTGGAATGTGAATTGGAACGAAATCGCCAATAGATAAGACGATTTTACAATTTGTGCCCAAGTTAGAAGCAGAGCCTAAGGTGTAAATTATCGATAGTCCATATCTCGGAAACTATAAGAGATAATGCAATTTGGCAACCGGCAATGTAATTAGCATGCCGAATATTACTTGGAGTGTGAATTGGAACAAAATCGCCAATAGAGAAGACCATTTTACAATTAGGGCCCAAGTTAGAAGCAGAGCCTAAGGTGTAAATTATCGATAGTTCATATCTCGGAAACTATAAGAGATAATGCAATTTGGCAACCGGCAATGTAATTAGCATGCCGAATATTACTTGGAATGTGAATTGGAACGAAATCGCCAATAGATAAGACCATTTTACAATTTGGGCCCAATTTAGAAGCAGAGCCTAAGGTGTAAATTATCGATAGTCCATATCTCGGAAACTATAAGAGATAATGCAATTTGGCAACCGGCAATGTAATTAGCATGCCGAATATTACTTGGAATGTGAATTGGAACAAAATCGCCAATAGAGAAGACCATTTTACAATTAGGGCCCAAGTTAGAAGCAGAGCCTAAGGTGTAAATTATCGATAGTTCATATCTCGGAAACTATAAGAGATAATGCAATTTGGCAACCGGCAATGTAATTAGCATGCCGAATATTACTTGGAATGTGAATTGGAACGAAATCGTCAATAGATAAGACCATTTTACAATTTGGGCCCAATTTAGAAGCAGAGCCTAAGGTGTAAATTATCGATAGTCCATATCTCGGAAACTATAAGAGATAATGCAATTTGGCAACCGGCAATGTAATTAGCATGCCGAATATTACTTGGAATGTGAATTGGAACGAAATCGTAAATAGAGAAGACCATTTTACAATTTGGGCCCAAGTTAGAAGCAGAGCCTAAGGTGTAAATTATCGATAGTCCATATCTCGGAAACTATAAGAGATAATGCAATTTGGCAACCGGCAATGTAATTAGCATGCCGAATATTACTTGGAATGTGAATTGGAACGAAAACG
Source organism: Rhynchophorus ferrugineus (assembly GCF_030347505.1). Taxonomy (NCBI): domain Eukaryota; kingdom Metazoa; phylum Arthropoda; class Insecta; order Coleoptera; family Curculionidae; genus Rhynchophorus; species Rhynchophorus ferrugineus. The sequence goes on along the minus strand of NW_027472720.1, from coordinate 107,766 downwards.
CCAATAGATAAGACCATTTTACAATTTGGGCCCAAGTTAGAAGCAGAGGCTAAGGTGTAAATTATCGATAGTCCATATCTCGGAAACTATAAGAGATAATGCAATTTGGCAACCGGCAATGTAATTAGCATGCCGAATATTACTTGGAATGTGAATTGGAACGAAATCGCCAATAGATAAGACCATTTTACAATTTGGGCCCAAGTTAGAAGCAGAGCCTAAGGTGTAAATTATCGATAGTCCATATTTCGGAAACTATAAGAGATAATGCAATTTGGCAACCGGCAATGTAATTAGCATGCCGAATATTACTTGGAATGTGAATTGGAACGAAATCGCCAATAGATAAGACCATTTTACAACTTGGGCCCAAGTTAGAAGCAGAGCCTAAGGTGTAAATTATTGATAGTCCATATCTCGGAAACTATAAGAGATAATGCAATTTCGCAACCGGCAATGTAATTAGCATGCCGAATATCACTTGGAATGTGAATTGGGACGAAATCGCCAATAGATAAGACCATTTTACAATTTGGGCCCAAGTTAGAAGCAGAGCCTAAGGTGTAAATTATCGATAGTCCATATCTCGGAAACTATAAGAGATAATGCAATTTGGCAACCGGCAATGTAATTAGCATGCCGAATATTACTTGGAATGTGAATTGGAACGAAATCGCCAATAGATAAGACCATTTTACAATGTGGGCCCAAGTTATAAGCAGAGCCTATGGTGTAAATTATCGATAGTCCATATCTCGGAAACTATAAGAGATAATGCAATTTGGCAACCGGCAATGTAATTAGCATGCCGAATATTACTTGGAATGTGAATTGGAACGAAATCGCCAATAGATAAGACCATTTTACAATTTGGGCCCAAGTTAGAAGCAGAGCCTAAGGTGTAAATTATCGATAGTCCATATCTCGGAAACTATAAGAGTTAATGCAATTTGGCAACCGGAAATGTAATTAGCATGCCGAATATTACTTGGAATGTGAATTGGAACGAAATCGCCAATAGATAAGACCATTTAACAATTTGGGCCCTAGTTAGAAGTAAAGCCTAAGGTGTAAATTATCGATAGTCCATATCTCGGAAACTATAAGAGATAATGCAATTTGGCAACCGGCAATGTAATTAGTATGCCGAATATTACTTGGAATGTGAATTGGAACGAAATCGCCAATAGATAAGACCATTTTACAATTTGGGCCCAAGTTAGAAGCAGAGCCTAAGGTGTAAATTATCGATAGTCCATATCTCGGAAACTATAAGAGATAATGCAATTTGGCAACCGGCAATGTAATTAGCATGCCGAATATTACTTGGAATGTGAATTGGAACGAAATCGCCAATAGATAAGACCATTTTACAATTAGGGCCCAAGTTAGAAGCAGAGCCTAAGGTGTAAATTATTGATAGTCCATATCTCGGAAACTATAAGAGATAATGCAATTTCGCAACCGGCAATGTAATTAGCATGCCGAATATTACTTGGAGTGTGAATTGGAACGAAATCGGCAATAGATAAGACCATTTTACAATTTGGGCCCAAATTAGAAGCAGAGCCTAAGGTGTAAATTATCGATAGTCCATATCTCGGAAACTATAAGAGATAATGCAATTTGGCAACCGGCAATGTAATTAGCATGCCGAATATTACTTGGAATGTGAATTGGAACGAAATCGCCAATAGATAAGACCATTTTACAATTTGGGCCCAAGTTAGAAGCAGAGCCTAAGGTGTAAATTATCGATACTCCATATCTCGGAAACTATAAGAGATAATGCAATTTGGCAACCGGCAATGTAATTATCATGCCGAATATTACTTGGAATGTGAATTGGAACGAAATCGCCAATAGATAAGACCATTTTACAATTTGGGCCCAAGTTAGAAGCAGAGCCTAAGGTGTAAATTATCGATACTCCATATCTCGGAAACTATAAGAGATAATGCAATTTGGCAACCCGCAATGTAATTAGCATGCCGAATATTACTTGGAATGTGAATTGGAACGAAATCGCCAATAGATAAGACCATTTTACAATTTGGGCCCAAGTTAGAAGCAGAGCCTAAGGTGTAAATTATCGATAGTCCATATCTCGGAAACTATAAGAGATAATGTAATTTGGCAACCGGCAATGTAATTAGCATGCCGAATATTACTTGGAATGTGAATTGGAACGAAATCGCCAATAGATAAGACCATTTTACAATTTGGGCCCAAGTTAGAAGCAGAGCCTAAGATGTAAATTATCGATAGTCCATATCTCGGAAACTATAAGAGATAATGCAATTTGGCAACCGGCAATGTAATTACCATGCCGAATATTACTTGGAATGTGAATTGGAACGAAATCGCCAATAGATAAGACGATTTTACAATTTGGGCCCAAGTTAGAAGCAGAGCCTAAGATGTAAAGTATCGATAGTCCATATCTCGGAAACTATAAGAGATAATGCAATTTGGCAACCGGCAATGTAATTAGCAAGCCGAATATTACTTGGAATGTGAATTGGAACGAAATCGCCAATAGGTAAGACCATTTTACAATTTGGGCTCAAGTTAGAAGCAGAGCCTAAGGTGTAAATTATCGATAGTCCATATCTCGGAAACTATAAGAGATAATTCAATTTGGCAACCGGCAATGTAATTAGCATGCCGGATATTACTTGGAATGTGAATTGGAACGAAATCGCCAATAGTTAAGACCATTTTACAATTTGGGCCCAAGTTAGAAGCAGAGCCTAAGATGTAAATTACCGATAGTCCATATCTCGGAAACTATAAGAGATAATGCAATTTGGCAACCGGCAATGTAATTAGCATGCCGAATATTACTTGGAATCTGAATAGGAACGAAATCGCCAATAGATAAGACGATTTTACAATTTGGGCCCAAGTTAGAAGCAGAGCTTAAGGTGTAAATTATCGATAGTCCATATCTCGGAAACTATAAGAGATAATGCAATTTGGTAACAGGCAATGTAATTAGCATGCCGAATATTACTTGGAATGTGAATTGGAACGAAATCGCCAATAGAGAAGACCATTTTACAATTTGGGCCCAAGTTAGAAGCAGAGCCTAAGGTGTAAATTATCGATAGTCCATATCTCGGAAACTATAAGAGATAATGCAATTTGGCAACCGGCAATGTAATTAGCATGCCGAATATTACTTGAAATGTGAATTGGAACGAAATCGCCAATAGATAAGACCATTTTACAATTTGGGCCCAAGTTAGAAGCAGAGCCTAAGGTGTAAACTATCGATAGTCCATATCTCGGAAACTATAAGAGATAATGCAATTTGGCAACCGGCATTGTAATTAGCATGCCGAATATTACTTGGAATGTGAATTGGAACGAAATCGCTAATAGAGAAGACCATTTTACAATTTGGGCCCAAGTTAGAAGCAGAGCCTAAGGTGTAAATTATCGATAGTCCATATCTCGGAAACTATAAGAGATAATGCAATTTGGCAACCGGCAATGTAATTAGCATGCCGAATATTACTTGGAATGTGAATTGGAACGAAAACGCCAATAGATAAGACCATTTTACAATTTGGGCCCAAGTTAGAAGCAGAGCCTAAGGTGTAAATTATCGATAGTCCATATCTCGGAAACTATAAGAGATAATGCAATTTGGCAACCGGCAATGTAATTAGCATGCCGAATATTACTTGGAATGTGAATTGGAACGAAATCGCCAATAGATAAGACCATTTTACAATTTGGGCCCAAGTTAGAAGCAGAGCCTAAGGTGTAAATTATCGATAGTCCATATCTCGGAAACTATAAGAGATAATGCAATTTGGCAACCGGCAATGTAATTAGCATGCCGAATATTACTTGGAATGTGAATTGGAACGAAATCGCCAATAGATAAGACCATTTTACAATTTGGGCCCAAGTTAGAAGCAGAGCCTAAGGTGTAAATTATCGATAGTGCATATCTCGGAAACTATAAGAGATAATGCAATTTGGCAACCGGCAATGTAATTAGCATGCCGAATATTACTTGGAATGTGAATTGGAACGAAATCGCCAATAGATAAGACCATTTTACAATTTGGGCCCAAGTTAGAAGCAGAGCCTAAGGTGTAAATTATTGATAGTCCATATCTCGGAAACTATAAGAGATAATGCAATTTCGCAACCGGCAATGTAATTAGCATGCCGAATATCACTTGGAATGTGAATTGGGACGAAATCGCCAATAGATAAGACCATTTTACAATTTTGGCCCAAGTTAGAAGCAGAGCCTAAGGTGTAAATTATCGATAGTCCATATCTCGGAAACTATAAGAGATAATGCAATTTGGCAACCGGCAATGTAATTAGCATGCCGAATATTACTTGGAATGTGAATTGGAACGAAATCGCCAATAGGTAAGACCATTTTACAATTTGGGCCCAAGTTAGAAGCAGAGCCTAAGGTGTAAATTATCGATAGTCCATATCTCGGAAACTATAAGAGATAATTCAATTTGGCAACCGGCAATGTAATTAGCATGCCGGATATTACTTGGAATGTGAATTGGAACGAAATCGCCAATAGATAAGAACATTTTACAATTTGGGCCCAAGTTAGAAGCAGAGCCTAAGGTGTAAATTACTGATAGTCCATATCTCGGAAACTATAAGAGATAATGCAGTTTGGCAACCGGCAATGTAATTAGCATGCCGAATATTACTTGGAATGTGAATTGGAACGAAATCGCCAATAGATAAGACGATTTTACAATTTGTGCCCAAGTTAGAAGCAGAGCCTAAGGTGTAAATTATCGATAGTCCATATCTCGGAAACTATAAGAGATAATGCAATTTGGCAACCGGCAATGTAATTAGCATGCCGAATATTACTTGGAATGTGAATTGGAACAAAATCGCCAATAGAGAAGACCATTTTACAATTTGGGCCCAAGTTAGAAGCAGAGCCTAAGGTGTAAATTATCGATAGTCCATATCTCGGAAACAATAAGAGATAATGCAATTTGGCAACCGGCAATGTAATTAGCATGCCGAATATTACTTGAAATGTGAATTGGAACGAAATCGCCAATAGATAAGACCATTTTACAATTTGGGCCCAAGTTAGAAGCAGAGCCTAAGGTGTAAACTATCGATAGTCCATATCTCGGAAACTATAAGAGATAATGCAATTTGGCAACCGGCATTGTAATTAGCATGCCGAATATTACTTGGAATGTGAATTGGAACGAAATCGCTAATAGAGAAGACCATTTTACAATTTGGGCCCAAGTTAGAAGCAGAGCCTAAGGTGTAAATTATCGATAGTCCATATCTCGGAAACTATAAGAGATAATGCAATTTGGCAACCGGCAATGTAATTAGCATGCCGAATATTACTTGGAATGTGAATTGGAACGAAAACGCCAATAGATAAGACCATTTTACAATTTGGGCCCAAGTTAGAAGCAGAGCCTAAGGTGTAAATTATCGATAGTCCATATCTCGGAAACTATAAGAGATAATGCAATTTGGCAACCGGCAATGTAATTAGCATGCCGAATATTACTTGGAATGTGAATTGGAACGAAATCGCCAATAGATAAGACCATTTTACAATTTGGGCCCAAGTTAGAAGCAGAGCCTAAGGTGTAAATTATCGATAGTCCATATCTCGGAAACTATAAGAGATAATGCAATTTGGCAACCGGCAATGTAATTAGCATGCCGAATATTACTTGGAATGTGAATTGGAACGAAATCGCCAATAGATAAGACCATTTTACAATTTGGGCCCAAGTTAGAAGCAGAGCCTAAGGTGTAAATTATCGATAGTGCATATCTCGGAAACTATAAGAGATAATGCAATTTGGCAACCGGCAATGTAATTAGCATGCCGAATATTACTTGGAATGTGAATTGGAACGAAATCGCCAATAGATAAGACCATTTTACAATTTGGGCCCAAGTTAGAAGCAGAGCCTAAGGTGTAAATTATTGATAGTCCATATCTCGGAAACTATAAGAGATAATGCAATTTCGCAACCGGCAATGTAATTAGCATGCCGAATATCACTTGGAATGTGAATTGGGACGAAATCGCCAATAGATAAGACCATTTTACAATTTTGGCCCAAGTTAGAAGCAGAGCCTAAGGTGTAAATTATCGATAGTCCATATCTCGGAAACTATAAGAGATAATGCAATTTGGCAACCGGCAATGTAATTAGCATGCCGAATATTACTTGGAATGTGAATTGGAACGAAATCGCCAATAGGTAAGACCATTTTACAATTTGGGCCCAAGTTAGAAGCAGAGCCTAAGGTGTAAATTATCGATAGTCCATATCTCGGAAACTATAAGAGATAATTCAATTTGGCAACCGGCAATGTAATTAGCATGCCGGATATTACTTGGAATGTGAATTGGAACGAAATCGCCAATAGATAAGAACATTTTACAATTTGGGCCCAAGTTAGAAGCAGAGCCTAAGGTGTAAATTACCGATAGTCCATATCTCGGAAACTATAAGAGATAATGCAGTTTGGCAACCGGCAATGTAATTAGCATGCCGAATATTACTTGGAATGTGAATTGGAACGAAATCGCCAATAGATAAGACGATTTTACAATTTGTGCCCAAGTTAGAAGCAGAGCCTAAGGTGTAAATTATCGATAGTCCATATCTCGGAAACTATAAGAGATAATGCAATTTGGCAACCGGCAATGTAATTAGCATGCCGAATATTACTTGGAATGTGAATTGGAACAAAATCGCCAATAGAGAAGGCCATTTTACAATTTGGGCCCAAGTTAGAAGCAGAGCCTAAGGTGTAAATTATCGATAGTCCATATCTCGGAAACAATAAGAGATAATGCAATTTGGCAACCGGCAATGTAATTAGCATGCCGAATATTAATTGGAATGTGAATTGGAACGAAATCGCCAATTGAGAAGACCATTTTACAATTTGGGCTCAAGTTAGAAGCAGAGCCTAAGGTGTAAATTATCGATAGTCCATATCTCGGAAACTATAAGTGATAATGCAATTTGGCAACCGGCAATGTAATTAGCATGCCGAATATTACTTGGAATGTGAATTGGAACGAAATCGCCAATAGATAAGACCATTTTACAATTTGGGCCCAATTTAGAAGCAGAGCCTAAGGTGTAAATTATCGATAGTCCATATATCGGAAACTATAAGAGATAATGCAATTTGGCAACCGGCAATGTAATTAGCATGCCGAATATTACTTGGAATGTGAATTGGAACGAAATCGCCAATAGAGAAGACCATTTTACAATTTGGGCCCAAGTTAGATGCAGAGCCTAAGGTGTAAATTATCGATAGTCCATATCTCGGAAACTATAAGAGATAATGCAATTTGGCAACCGGCAATGTAATTAGCATGCCGAATATTACTTGGAATGTGAATTGGAACGAAAACGCCAATAGATAAGACCATTTTACAATTTGGGCCCAAGTTAGAAGCAGAGGCTAAGGTGTAAATTATCGATAGTCCATATCTCGGAAACTATAAGAGATAATGCAATTTGGCAACCGGCAATGTAATTAGCATGCCGAATATTACTTGGAATGTGAATTGGAACGAAATCGCCAATAGATAAGACCATTTTACAATTTGGGCCCAAGTTAGAAGCAGAGCCTAAGGTGTAAATTATCGATAGTCCATATTTCGGAAACTATAAGAGATAATGCAATTTGGCAACCGGCAATGTAATTAGCATGCCGAATATTACTTGGAATGTGAATTGGAACGAAATCGCCAATAGATAAGACCATTTTACAATTTGGGCCCAAGTTAGAAGCAGAGCCTAAGGTGTAAATTATTGATAGTCCATATCTCGGAAACTATAAGAGATAATGCAATTTCGCAACCGGCAATGTAATTAGCATGCCGAATATCACTTGGAATGTGAATTGGGACGAAATCGCCAATAGATAAGACCATTTTACAATTTGGGCCCAAGTTAGAAGCAGAGCCTAAGGTGTAAATTATTGATAGTCCATATCTCGGAAACTATAAGAGATAATGCAATTTGGCAACCGGCAATGTAATTAGCATGCCGAATATTACTTGGAATGTGAATTGGAACGAAATCGCCAATAGATAAGACCATTTTACAATGTGGGCCCAAGTTATAAGCAGAGCCTATGGTGTAAATTATCGATAGTCCATATCTCGGAAACTATAAGAGATAATGCAATTTGGCAACCGGCAATGTAATTAGCATGCCGAATATTACTTGGAATGTGAATTGGAACGAAATCGCCAATAGATAAGACTATTTTACAATTTGGGCCCAAGTTAGAAGCAGAGACTAAGGTGTAAATTATCGATAGTCCATATCTCGGAAACTATAAGAGTTAATGCAATTTGGCAACCGGCAATGTAATTAGCATGCCGAATATTACTTGGAATGTGAATTGGAACGAAAACGCCAATAGATAAGACCATTTTACAATTTGGGCCCAAGTTAGAAGCAGAGGCTAAGGTGTAAATTATCGATAGTCCATATCTCGGAAACTATAAGAGATAATGCAATTTGGCAACCGGCAATGTAATTAGCATGCCGAATATTACTTGGAATGTGAATTGGAACGAAATCGCCAATAGATAAGACCATTTTACAATTTGGGCCCAAGTTAGAAGCAGAGCCTAAGGTGTAAATAATTGATAGTCCATATCTCGGAAACTATAAGAGATAATGCAATTTCGCAACCGGCAATGTAATTAGCATGCCGAATATTACTTGGAGTGTGAATTGGAACGAAATCGCCAATAGATAAGACCATTTTACAATTTGGGCCCAAGTTAGAAGCAGAGCCTAAGGTGTAAATTATCGATAGTCCATATCTCGGAAACTATAAGAGATAATGCAATTTGGCAACCGGCAATGTAATTAGCATGCCGAATATTACTTGGAATGTGAATTGGAACGAAATCGCCAATAGATAAGACCATTTTACAATTTGGGCCCAAGTTAGAAGCAGAGCCTAAGGTGTAAATTATCGATACTCCATATCTCGGAAACTATAAGAGATAATGCAATTTGGCAACCGGCAATGTAATTAGCATGCCGAATATTACTTGGAATGTGAATTGGAACGAAATCGCCAATAGATAAGACCATTTTACAATTTGGGCCCAAGTTAGAAGCAGAGCCTAAGGTGTAAATTATCGATAGTCCATATCTCGGAAACTATAAGAGATAATGCAATTTGGCAACCGGCAATGTAATTAGCATGCCGAATATTACTTGGAATGTGAATTGGAACGAAATCGCCAATAGATAAGACCATTTTACAATTTGGGCCCAAGTTAGAAGCAGAGCCTAAGGTGTAAATTATCGATAGTCCATATCTCGGAAACTATAAGAGATAATGTAATTTGGCAACCGGCAATGTAATTAGCATGCCGAATATTACTTGGAATGTGAATTGGAACGAAATCGCCAATAGATAAGACCATTTTACAATTTGGGCCCAAGTTAGAAGCAGAGCCTAAGATGTAAATTATCGATAGTCCATATCTCGGAAACTATAAGAGATAATGCAATTTGGCAACCGGCAATGTAATTAGCATGCCGAATATTACTTGGAATGTGAATTGGAACGAAATCGCCAATAGATAAGACGATTTTACAATTTGGGCCCAAGTTAGAAGCAGAGCCTAAGATGTAAATTATCGATAGTCCATATCTCGGAAACTATAAGAGATAATGCAATTTGGCAACCGGCAATGTAATTAGCAAGCCGAATATTACTTGGAATGTGAATTGGAACGAAATCGCCAATAGGTAAGACCATTTTACAATTTGGGCCCAAGTTAGAAGCAGAGCCTAAGGTGTAAATTATCGATAGTCCATATCTCGGAAACTATAAGAGATAATTCAATTTGGCAACCGGCAATGTAATTAGCATGCCGGATATTACTTGGAATGTGAATTGGAACGAAATCGCCAATAGTTAAGACCATTTTACAATTTGGGCCCAAGTTAGAAGCAGAGCCTAAGGTGTAAATTACCGATAGTCCATATCTCGGAAACTATAAGAGATAATGCAATTTGGCAACCGGCAATGTAATTAGCATGCCGAATATTACTTGGAATGTGAATAGGAACGAAATCGCCAATAGATAAGACGATTTTACAATTTGGGCCCAAGTTAGAAGCAGAGCCTAAGGTGTAAATTACCGATAGTCCATATCTCGGAAACTATAAGAGATAATGCAATTTGGCAACCGGCAATGTAATTAGCATGCCGAATATTACTTGGAATGTGAATAGGAACGAAATCGCCAATAGATAAGACGATTTTACAATTTGGGCCCAAGTTAGAAGCAGAGCTTAAGGTGTAAATTATCGATAGTCCATATCTCGGAAACTATAAGAGATAATGCAATTTGGCAACAGGCAATGTAATTAGCATGCCGAATATTACTTGGAATGTGAATTGGAACCAAATCGCCAATAGAGAAGACCATTTTACAATTTGGGCCCAAGTTAGAAGCAGAGCCTAAGGTGTAAATTATCGATAGTCCATATCTCGGAAACTATAAGAGATAATTCAATTTGGCAACCGGCAATGTAATTAGCATGCCGGATATTACTTGGAATGTGAATTGGAACGAAATCGCCAATAGATAAGAACATTTTACAATTTGGGCCCAAGTTAGAAGCAGAGTCTAAGGTGTAAATTACCGATAGTCCATATCTCGGAAACTATAAGAGATAATGCAGTTTGGCAACCGGCAATGTAATTAGCATGCCGAATATTACTTGGAATGTGAATTGGAACGAAATCGCCAATAGATAAGACGATTTTACAATTTGGGCCCAAGTTAGAAGCAGAGCCTAAGGTGTAAATTATCGATAGTCCATATCTCGGAAACTATAAGAGATAATGCAATTTGGCAACCGGCAATGTAATTAGCATGCCGAATATTACTTGGAATGTGAATTGGAACAAAATCGCCAATAGAGAAGACCATTTTACAATTAGGGCCCAAGTTAGAAGCAGAGCCTAAGGTGTAAATTATCGATAGTCCATATCTCGGAAACTATAAGAGATAATGCAATTTGGCAACAGGCAATGTAATTAGCATGCCGAATATTACTTGGAATGTGAATTGGAACGAAATCGCCAATAGAGAAGACCATTTTACAATTTGGGCCCAAGTTAGAAGCAGAGCCTAAGGTGTAAATTATCGATAGTCCATATCTCGGAAACTATAAGAGATAATGCAATTGGCAACCGGCAATGTAATTAGCATGCCGAATATTACTTGGAATGTGAATTGGAACGAAATCGCCAATAGATAAGACCATTTTACAATTTGGGCCCAATTTAGAAGCAGGGCCTAAGGTGTAAATTATCGATAGTCCATATCTCGGAAACTATAAGAGATAATGCAATTTGGCAACCGGCAATGTAATTAGCATGCCGAATATTATTTGGAATGTGAATTGGAACGAAAACGCCAATAGATAAGACCATTTTACAATTTGGGCCCAAGTTAGAAGCAGAGGCTAAGGTGTAAATTATCGATAGTCCATATCTCGGAAACTATAAGAGATAATGCAATTTGGCAACCGGCAATGTAATTAGCATGCCGAATATTACTTGGAATGTGAATTGGAACGAAATCGCCAATAGATAAGACCATTTTACAATTTGGGCCCAAGTTAGAAGCAGAGCCTAAGGTGTAAATTATCGATAGTCCATATCTCGGAAACTATAAGAGATAATGCAATTTGGCAACCGGCAATGTAATTAGCATGCCGAATATTACTTGGAATGTGAATTGGAACGAAATCGCCAATAGATAAGACCATTTTACAATTTGGGCCCAAGTTAGAAGCAGAGCCTAAGGTGTAAATTATCGATAGTCCATATCTCGGAAACTATAAGAGATAATGCAATTTCGCAACCGGCAATGTAATTAGCATGCCGAATATCACTTGGAATGTGAATTGGGACGAAATCGCCAATAGATAAGACCAATTTACAATTTGGGCCCAAGTTAGAAGCAGAGCCTAAGGTGTAAATTATCGATAGTCCATATCTCGGAAACTATAAGAGATAATGCAATTTGGCAACCGGCAATGTAATTAGCATGCCGAATATTACTTGGAATGTGAATTGGAACGAAATCGCCAATAGATAAGACCATTTTACAATTTGGGCCCAAGTTAGAAGCAGAGCCTAAGGTGTAAATTATCGATAGTCCATATCTCGGAAACTATAAGAGATAATGCAATTTGGCAACCGGCAATGTAATTAGCATGCCGAATATTACTTGGAATGTGAATTGGAACGAAATCGCCAATAGATAAGACCATTTTACAATTTGGGCCCAAGTTAGAAGCAGAGCCTAAGGTGTAAATTATCGATAGTCCATATCTCGGAAACTATAAGAGATAATGCAATTTGGCAACCGGCAATGTAATTAGCATGCCGAATATTACTTGGAATGTGAATTGGAACGAAATCGCCAATAGATAAGACCATTTTACAATGTGGGCCCAAGTTATAAGCAGAGCCTATGGTGTAAATTATCGATAGTCCATATCTCGGAAACTATAAGAGATAATGCAATTTGGCAACCGGCAATGTAATTAGCATGCCGAATATTACTTGGAATGTGAATTGGAACGAAATCGCCAATAGATAAGACCATTTTACAATTTGGGCCCAAGTTAGAAGCAGAGCCTAAGGTGTAAATTATCGATAGTCCATATCTCGGAAACTATAAGAGTTAATGCAATTTGGCAACCGGCAATGTAATTAGCATGCCGAATTTTACTTGGAATGTGAATTGGAACGAAATCGCCAATAGATAAGACCATTTTACAATTTGGGCCCAAGTTAGAAGTAAAGCCTAAGGTGTAAATTATCGATAGTCCATATCTCGGAAACTATAATGCAATTTGGCAACCGGAAATGTAATTAGCATGCCGAATATTACTTGGAGTGTGAATTGGAACGAAATCGCCAATAGATAAGACCATTTTACAATTTGGGCCCAAGTTAGAAGCAGAGCCTAAGGTGTAAATTATTGATAGTCCATATCTCGGAAACTATAAGAGATAATGCAATTTCGCAAACGGCAATGTAATTAGCATGCCGAATATTACTTGGAGTGTGAATTGGAACGAAATCGCCAATAGATAAGACCATTTTACAATTTGGGCCCAAGTTAGAAGCAGAGCCTAAGGTGTAAATTATCGATAGTCCATATCTCGGAAACTACAAGAGATAATGCAATTTGGCAACCGGCAATGTAATTAGCATGCCGAATATTACTTGGAATGTGAATTGGAACGAAATCGCCAATAGATAAGACCATTTTACAATTTGGGCCCAAGTTAGAAGCAGAGCCTAAGGTGTAAATTATCGATAGTCCATATCTCGGAAACTATAAGAGATAATGCAATTTGGCAACCGGCAATGTAATTAGCATGCCGAATATTACTTGGAATGTGAATTGGAACGAAATCGCCAATAGATAAGACCATTTTACAATTTGGGCCCAAGTTAGAAGCAGAGCCTAAGGTGTAAATTATCGATAGTCCATATCTCGGAAACTATAAGAGATAATGCAATTTCGCAACCGGCAATGTAATTAGCATGCCGAATATCACTTGGAATGTGAATTGGGACGAAATCGCCAATAGATAAGACCATTTTACAATTTGGGCCCAAGTTATAAGCAGAGCCTATGGTGTAAATTATCGATAGTCCATATCTCGGAAACTATAAGAGATAATGCAATTTGGCAACCGGCAATGTAATTAGCATGCCGAATATTACTTGGAATGTGAATTGGAACGAAATCGCCAATAGATAAGACTATTTTACAATTTGGGCCCAAGTTAGAAGCAGAGACTAAGGTGTAAATTATCGATAGTCCATATCTCGGAAACTATAAGAGATAATGCAATTTGGCAACCGGCAATGTAATTAGCATGCCGAATATCACTTGGAATGTGAATTGGGACGAAATCGCCAATAGATAAGACCATTTTACAATTTGGGCCCAAGTTATAAGCAGAGCCTATGGTGTAAATTATCGATAGTCCATATCTCGGAAACTATAAGAGATAATGCAATTTGGCAACCGGCAATGTAATTAGCATGCCGAATATTACTTGAAATGTGAATTGGAACGAAATCGCCAATAGATAAGACCATTTTACAATGTGGGCCCAAGTTATAAGCAGAGCCTATGGTGTAAATTATCGATAGTCCATATCTCGGAAACTATAAGAGATAATGCAATTTGGCAACCGGCAATGTAATTAGCATGCCGAATATTACTTGGAATGTGAATTGGAACGAAATCGCCAATAGATAAGACTATTTTACAATTTGGGCCCAAGTTAGAAGCAGAGACTAAGGTGTAAATTATCGATAGTCCATATCTCGGAAACTATAAGAGTTAATGCAATTTGGCAACCGGCAATGTAATTAGCATGCCGAATATTACTTGGAATGTGAATTGGAACGAAAACGCCAATAGATAAGACCATTTTACAATTTGGGCCCAAGTTAGAAGCAGAGGCTAAGGTGTAAATTATCGATAGTCCATATCTCGGAAACTATAAGAGATAATGCAATTTGGCAACCGGCAATGTAATTAGCATGCCGAATATTACTTGGAATGTGAATTGGAACGAAATCGCCAATAGATAAGACCATTTTACAATTTGGGCCCAAGTTAGAAGCAGAGCCTAAGGTGTAAATAATTGATAGTCCATATCTCGGAAACTATAAGAGATAATGCAATTTCGCAACCGGCAATGTAATTAGCATGCCGAATATTACTTGGAGTGTGAATTGGAACGAAATCGCCAATAGATAAGACCATTTTACAATTTGGGCCCAAGTTAGAAGCAGAGCCTAAGGTGTAAATTATCGATAGTCCATATCTCGGAAACTATAAGAGATAATGCAATTTGGCAACCGGCAATGTAATTAGCATGCCGAATATTACTTGGAATGTGAATTGGAACGAAATCGCCAATAGATAAGACCATTTTACAATTTGGGCCCAAGTTAGAAGCAGAGCCTAAGGTGTAAATTATCGATACTCCATATCTCGGAAACTATAAGAGATAATGCAATTTGGCAACCGGCAATGTAATTAGCATGCCGAATATTACTTGGAATGTGAATTGGAACGAAATCGCCAATAGATAAGACCATTTTACAATTTGGGCCCAAGTTAGAAGCAGAGCCTAAGGTGTAAATTATCGATAGTCCATATCTCGGAAACTATAAGAGATAATGCAATTTGGCAACCGGCAATGTAATTAGCATGCCGAATATTACTTGGAATGTGAATTGGAACGAAATCGCCAATAGATAAGACCATTTTACAATTTGGGCCCAAGTTAGAAGCAGAGCCTAAGGTGTAAATTATCGATAGTCCATATCTCGGAAACTATAAGAGATAATGTAATTTGGCAACCGGCAATGTAATTAGCATGCCGAATATTACTTGGAATGTGAATTGGAACGAAATCGCCAATAGATAAGACCATTTTACAATTTGGGCCCAAGTTAGAAGCAGAGCCTAAGATGTAAATTATCGATAGTCCATATCTCGGAAACTATAAGAGATAATGCAATTTGGCAACCGGCAATGTAATTAGCATGCCGAATATTACTTGGAATGTGAATTGGAACGAAATCGCCAATAGATAAGACGATTTTACAATTTGGGCCCAAGTTAGAAGCAGAGCCTAAGATGTAAATTATCGATAGTCCATATCTCGGAAACTATAAGAGATAATGCAATTTGGCAACCGGCAATGTAATTAGCAAGCCGAATATTACTTGGAATGTGAATTGGAACGAAATCGCCAATAGGTAAGACCATTTTACAATTTGGGCCCAAGTTAGAAGCAGAGCCTAAGGTGTAAATTATCGATAGTCCATATCTCGGAAACTATAAGAGATAATTCAATTTGGCAACCGGCAATGTAATTAGCATGCCGGATATTACTTGGAATGTGAATTGGAACGAAATCGCCAATAGTTAAGACCATTTTACAATTTGGGCCCAAGTTAGAAGCAGAGCCTAAGGTGTAAATTACCGATAGTCCATATCTCGGAAACTATAAGAGATAATGCAATTTGGCAACCGGCAATGTAATTAGCATGCCGAATATTACTTGGAATGTGAATAGGAACGAAATCGCCAATAGATAAGACGATTTTACAATTTGGGCCCAAGTTAGAAGCAGAGCCTAAGGTGTAAATTACCGATAGTCCATATCTCGGAAACTATAAGAGATAATGCAATTTGGCAACCGGCAATGTAATTAGCATGCCGAATATTACTTGGAATGTGAATAGGAACGAAATCGCCAATAGATAAGACGATTTTACAATTTGGGCCCAAGTTAGAAGCAGAGCTTAAGGTGTAAATTATCGATAGTCCATATCTCGGAAACTATAAGAGATAATGCAATTTGGCAACAGGCAATGTAATTAGCATGCCGAATATTACTTGGAATGTGAATTGGAACGAAATCGCCAATAGAGAAGACCATTTTACAATTTGGGCCCAAGTTAGAAGCAGAGCCTAAGGTGTAAATTATCGATAGTCCATATCTCGGAAACTATAAGAGATAATTCAATTTGGCAACCGGCAATGTAATTAGCATGCCGGATATTACTTGGAATGTGAATTGGAACGAAATCGCCAATAGATAAGAACATTTTACAATTTGGGCCCAAGTTAGAAGCAGAGTCTAAGGTGTAAATTACCGATAGTCCATATCTCGGAAACTATAAGAGATAATGCAGTTTGGCAACCGGCAATGTAATTAGCATGCCGAATATTACTTGGAATGTGAATTGGAACGAAATCGCCAATAGATAAGACGATTTTACAATTTGGGCCCAAGTTAGAAGCAGAGCCTAAGGTGTAAATTATCGATAGTCCATATCTCGGAAACTATAAGAGATAATGCAATTTGGCAACCGGCAATGTAATTAGCATGCCGAATATTACTTGGAATGTGAATTGGAACAAAATCGCCAATAGAGAAGACCATTTTACAATTAGGGCCCAAGTTAGAAGCAGAGCCTAAGGTGTAAATTATCGATAGTCCATATCTCGGAAACTATAAGAGATAATGCAATTTGGCAACAGGCAATGTAATTAGCATGCCGAATATTACTTGGAATGTGAATTGGAACGAAATCGCCAATAGAGAAGACCATTTTACAATTTGGGCCCAAGTTAGAAGCAGAGCCTAAGGTGTAAATTATCGATAGTCCATATCTCGGAAACTATAAGAGATAATGCAATTGGCAACCGGCAATGTAATTAGCATGCCGAATATTACTTGGAATGTGAATTGGAACGAAATCGCCAATAGATAAGACCATTTTACAATTTGGGCCCAATTTAGAAGCAGGGCCTAAGGTGTAAATTATCGATAGTCCATATCTCGGAAACTATAAGAGATAATGCAATTTGGCAACCGGCAATGTAATTAGCATGCCGAATATTATTTGGAATGTGAATTGGAACGAAAACGCCAATAGATAAGACCATTTTACAATTTGGGCCCAAGTTAGAAGCAGAGGCTAAGGTGTAAATTATCGATAGTCCATATCTCGGAAACTATAAGAGATAATGCAATTTGGCAACCGGCAATGTAATTAGCATGCCGAATATTACTTGGAATGTGAATTGGAACGAAATCGCCAATAGATAAGACCATTTTACAATTTGGGCCCAAGTTAGAAGCAGAGCCTAAGGTGTAAATTATCGATAGTCCATATCTCGGAAACTATAAGAGATAATGCAATTTGGCAACCGGCAATGTAATTAGCATGCCGAATATTACTTGGAATGTGAATTGGAACGAAATCGCCAATAGATAAGACCATTTTACAATTTGGGCCCAAGTTAGAAGCAGAGCCTAAGGTGTAAATTATCGATAGTCCATATCTCGGAAACTATAAGAGATAATGCAATTTCGCAACCGGCAATGTAATTAGCATGCCGAATATCACTTGGAATGTGAATTGGGACGAAATCGCCAATAGATAAGACCAATTTACAATTTGGGCCCAAGTTAGAAGCAGAGCCTAAGGTGTAAATTATCGATAGTCCATATCTCGGAAACTATAAGAGATAATGCAATTTGGCAACCGGCAATGTAATTAGCATGCCGAATATTACTTGGAATGTGAATTGGAACGAAATCGCCAATAGATAAGACCATTTTACAATTTGGGCCCAAGTTAGAAGCAGAGCCTAAGGTGTAAATTATCGATAGTCCATATCTCGGAAACTATAAGAGATAATGCAATTTGGCAACCGGCAATGTAATTAGCATGCCGAATATTACTTGGAATGTGAATTGTAACGAAATCGCCAATAGATAAGACCATTTTACAATTTGGGCCCAAGTTAGAAGCAGAGCCTAAGGTGTAAATTATCGATAGTCCATATCTCGGAAACTATAAGAGATAATGCAATTTGGCAACCGGCAATGTAATTAGCATGCCGAATATTACTTGGAATGTGAATTGGAACGAAATCGCCAATAGATAAGACCATTTTACAATGTGGGCCCAAGTTATAAGCAGAGCCTATGGTGTAAATTATCGATAGTCCATATCTCGGAAACTATAAGAGATAATGCAATTTGGCAACCGGCAATGTAATTAGCATGCCGAATATTACTTGGAATGTGAATTGGAACGAAATCGCCAATAGATAAGACCATTTTACAATGTGGGCCCAAGTTATAAGCAGAGCCTATGGTGTAAATTATCGATAGTCCATATCTCGGAAACTATAAGAGTTAATGCAATTTGGCAACCGGCAATGTAATTAGCATGCCGAATTTTACTTGGAGTGTGAATTGGAACGAAATCGCCAATAGATAAGACCATTTTACAATTTGGGCCCAAGTTAGAAGTAAAGCCTAAGGTGTAAATTATCGATAGTCCATATCTCGGAAACTATAATGCAATTTGGCAACCGGAAATGTAATTAGCATGCCGAATATTACTTGGAGTGTGAATTGGAACGAAATCGCCAATAGATAAGACCATTTTACAATTTGGGCCCAAGTTAGAAGCAGAGCCTAAGGTGTAAATTATTGATAGTCCATATCTCGGAAACTATAAGAGATAATGCAATTTCGCAAACGGCAATGTAATTAGCATGCCGAATATTACTTGGAGTGTGAATTGGAACGAAATCGCCAATAGATAAGACCATTTTACAATTTGGGCCCAAGTTAGAAGCAGAGCCTAAGGTGTAAATTATCGATAGTCCATATCTCGGAAACTACAAGAGATAATGCAATTTGGCAACCGGCAATGTAATTAGCATGCCGAATATTACTTGGAATGTGAATTGGAACGAAATCGCCAATAGATAAGACCATTTTACAATTTGGGCCCAAGTTAGAAGCAGAGCCTAAGGTGTAAATTATCGATAGTCCATATCTCGGAAACTATAAGAGATAATGCAATTTGGCAACCGGCAATGTAATTAGCATGCCGAATATTACTTGGAATGTGAATTGGAACGAAATCGCCAATAGATAAGACCATTTTACAATTTGGGCCCAAGTTAGAAGCAGAGCCTAAGGTGTAAATTATCGATAGTCCATATCTCGGAAACTATAAGAGATAATGCAATTTCGCAACCGGCAATGTAATTAGCATGCCGAATATCACTTGGAATGTGAATTGGGACGAAATCGCCAATAGATAAGACCATTTTACAATTTGGGCCCAAGTTAAATGCAGAGCCTAAGGTGTAAATTATTGATAGTCCATATCTCGGAAACTATAAGAGATAATGCAATTTCGCAACCGGCAATGTAATTAGCATGCCGAATATCACTTGGAATGTGAATTGGGACGAAATCGCCAATAGATAAGACCATTTTACAATTTGGGCCCAAGTTAGAAGCAGAGCCTAAGGTGTAAATTATCGATAGTCTATATCTCGGAAACTATAAGAGATAATGCAATTTCGCAACCGGCAATGTAATTAGCATGCCGAATATT
This sequence comes from Rhynchophorus ferrugineus, assembly GCF_030347505.1. Taxonomy (NCBI): domain Eukaryota; kingdom Metazoa; phylum Arthropoda; class Insecta; order Coleoptera; family Curculionidae; genus Rhynchophorus; species Rhynchophorus ferrugineus. Next base: position 87,699 of record NW_027472720.1, on the reverse strand, counting down.
ACTTGGAATGTGAATTGGAACGAAATCGCCAATAGATAAGACCATTTTACAATTTGGGCCCAAGTTAAATGCAGAGCCTAAGGTGTAAATTATTGATAGTCCATATCTCGGAAACTATAAGAGATAATGCAATTTCGCAACCGGCAATGTAATTAGCATGCCGAATATCACTTGGAATGTGAATTGGGACGAAATCGCCAATAGATAAGACCATTTTACAATTTGGGCCCAAGTTAGAAGCAGAGCCTAAGGTGTAAATTATCGATAGTCTATATCTCGGAAACTATAAGAGATAATGCAATTTCGCAACCGGCAATGTAATTAGCTTGCCGAATATTACTTGGAATGTGAAATGGAACGAAATCGCCAATAGATAAGGCCATTTTACAATTTGGGCCCAAGTTAGAAGCAGAGCCTATGGTGTAAATTATCGATAGTCCATATCTCGGAAACTATAAGAGATAATGCAATTTGGCAACCGGCAATGTAATTAGCATGCCGAATATTACTTGGAATGTGAATTGGAACGAAATCGCCAATAGATAAGACCATTTTACAATTAGGGCCCAAGTTAGAAGCAGAGCCTAAGGTGTAAATTATTGATAGTCCATATCTCGGAAACTATAAGAGATAATGCAATTTCGCAACCGGCAATGTAATTAGCATGCCGAATATTACTTGGAGTGTGAATTGGAACGAAATCGCCAATAGATAAGACCATTTTACAATTTGGGCCCAAGTTAGAAGCAGAGCCTAAGGTGTAAATTATCGATAGTCCATATCTCGGAAACTATAAGAGATAATGCAATTTGGCAACCGGCAATGTAATTAGCATGCCGAATATTACTTGGAATGTGAATTGGAACGAAATCGCCAATAGATAAGACCATTTTACAATTTGGGCCCAAGTTAGAAGCAGAGCCTAAGGTGTAAATTATCGATAGTCCATATCTCGGAAACTATAAGAGATAATGCAATTTGGCAACCGGCAATGTAATTAGCATGCCGAATATTACTTGGAATGTGAATTGGAACGAAATCGCCAATAGATAAGACCATTTTACAATTTGGGCCCAAGTTAGAAGCAGAGGCTAAGGTGTAAATTATCGAGAGTCCATATCTCGGAAACTATAAGAGATAATGCAATTTGGCAACCCGCAATGTAATTAGCATGCCGAATATTACTTGGAATGTGAATTGGAACGAAATCGCCAATAGATAAGACCATTTTACAATTTGGGCCCAAGTTAGAAGCAGAGCCTAAGGTGTAAATTATCGATAGTCCATATCTCGGAAACTATAAGAGATAATGTAATTTGGCAACCGGCAATGTAATTAGCATGCCGAATATTACTTGGAATGTGAATTGGAACGAAATCGCCAATAGATAAGACCATTTTACAATTTGGGCCCAAGTTAGAAGCAGAGCCTAAGATGTAAATTATCGATAGTCCATATCTCGGAAACTATAAGAGATAATGCAATTTGGCAACCGGCAATGTAATTAGCATGCCGAATATTACTTGGAATGTGAATTGGAACGAAATCGCCAATAGATAAGACGATTTTACAATTTGGGCCCAAGTTAGAAGCAGAGCCTAAGATGTAAAGTATCGATAGTCCATATCTCGGAAACTATAAGAGATAATGCAATTTGGCAACCGGCAATGTAATTAGCAAGCCGAATATTACTTGGAATGTGAATTGGAACGAAATCGCCAATAGGTAAGACCATTTTACAATTTGGGCTCAAGTTAGAAGCAGAGCCTAAGGTGTAAATTATCGATAGTCCATATCTCGGAAACTATAAGAGATAATTCAATTTGGCAACCGGCAATGTAATTAGCATGCCGGATATTACTTGGAATGTGAATTGGAACGAAATCGCCAATAGTTAAGACCATTTTACAATTTGGGCCCAAGTTAGAAGCAGAGCCTAAGGTGTAAATTACCGATAGTCCATATCTCGGAAACTATAAGAGATAATGCAATTTGGCAACCGGCAATGTAATTAGCATGCCGAATATTACTTGGAATGTGAATAGGAACGAAATCGCCAATAGATAAGACGATTTTACAATTTGGGCCCAAGTTAGAAGCAGAGCTTAAGGTGTAAATTATCGATAGTCCATATCTCGGAAACTATAAGAGATAATGCAATTTGGCAACAGGCAATGTAATTAGCATGCCGAATATTACTTGGAATGTGAATTGGAACGAAATCGCCAATAGAGAAGACCATTTTACAATTTGGGCCCAAGTTAGAAGCAGAGCCTAAGGTGTAAATTATCGATAGTCCATATCTCGGAAACTATAAGAGATAATGCAATTTGGCAACCGGCAATGTAATTAGCATGCCGAATATTACTTGGAATGTGAATTGGAACGAAATCGCCAATAGAGAAGACCATTTTACAATTTGGGCCCAAGTTAGAAGCAGAGCCTAAGGTGTAAATTATCGATAGTCCATATCTCGGAAACTATAAGAGATAATGCAATTTGGCAACCGGCAATGTAATTAGCATGCCGAATATTACTTGGAATGTGAATTGGAACGAAATCGCCAATAGATAAGACCATTTTACAATTTGGGCCCAAGTTAGAAGCAGAGCCTAAGGTGTAAACTATCGATAGTCCATATCTCGGAAACTATAAGAGATAATGCAATTTGGCAACCGGCATTGTAATTAGCATGCCGAATATTACTTGGAATGTGAATTGGAACGAAATCGCTAATAGAGAAGACCATTTTACAATTTGGGCCCAAGTTAGAAGCAGAGCCTAAGGTGTAAATTATCGACAGTCCATATCTCGGAAACTATAAGAGATAATGCAATTTGGCAACCGGCAATGTAATTAGCATGCCGAATATTACTTGGAATGTGAATTGGAACGAAAACGCCAATAGATAAGACCATTTTACAATTTGGGCCCAAGTTAGAAGCAGAGCCTAAGGTGTAAATTATCGATAGTCCATATCTCGGAAACTATAAGAGATAATGCAATTTGGCAACCGGCAATGTAATTAGCATGCCGAATATTACTTGGAATGTGAATTGGAACGAAATCGCCAATAGATAAGACCATTTTACAATTTGGGCCCAAGTTAGAAGCGGAGCCTAAGGTGTAAATTATCGATAGTCCATATCTCGGAAACTATAAGAGATAATGCAATTTGGCAAACGGCAATGTAATTAGCATGCCGAATATTACTTGGAATGTGAATTGGAACGAAATCGCCAATAGATAAGACCATTTTACAATTTGGGCCCAAGTTAGAAGCAGAGCCTAAGGTGTAAATTATCGATAGTGCATATCTCGGAAACTATAAGAGATAATGCAATTTGGCAACCGGCAATGTAATTAGCATGCCGAATATTACTTGGAATGTGAATTGGAACGAAATCGCCAATAGATAAGACCATTTTACAATTTGGGCCCAAGTTAGAAGCAGAGCCTAAGGTGTAAATTATTGATAGTCCATATCTCGGAAACTATAAGAGATAATGCAATTTCGCAACCGGCAATGTAATTAGCATGCCGAATATTACTTGGAATGTGAATTGGAACGAAATCGCCAATAGATAAGACCATTTTACAATTTGGGCCCAAGTTAGAAGCAGAGCCTAAGGTGTAAATTATCGATAGTGCATATCTCGGAAACTATAAGAGATAATGCAATTTGGCAACCGGCAATGTAATTAGCAAGCCGAATATTACTTGGAATGTGAATTGGAACGAAATCGCCAATAGGTAAGACCATTTTACAATTTGGGCTCAAGTTAGAAGCAGAGCCTAAGGTGTAAATTATCGATAGTCCATATCTCGGAAACTATAAGAGATAATTCAATTTGGCAACCGGCAATGTAATTAGCATGCCGGATATTACTTGGAATGTGAATTGGAACGAAATCGCCAATAGTTAAGACCATTTTACAATTTGGGCCCAAGTTAGAAGCAGAGCCTAAGGTGTAAATTACCGATAGTCCATATCTCGGAAACTATAAGAGATAATGCAATTTGGCAACCGGCAATGTAATTAGCATGCCGAATATTACTTGGAATGTGAATAGGAACGAAATCGCCAATAGATAAGACGATTTTACAATTTGGGCCCAAGTTAGAAGCAGAGCTTAAGGTGTAAATTATCGATAGTCCATATCTCGGAAACTATAAGAGATAATGCAATTTGGCAACAGGCAATGTAATTAGCATGCCGAATATTACTTGGAATGTGAATTGGAACGAAATCGCCAATAGAGAAGACCATTTTACAATTTGGGCCCAAGTTAGAAGCAGAGCCTAAGGTGTAAATTATCGATAGTCCATATCTCGGAAACTATAAGAGATAATGCAATTTGGCAACCGGCAATGTAATTAGCATGCCGAATATTACTTGGAATGTGAATTGGAACGAAATCGCCAATAGAGAAGACCATTTTACAATTTGGGCCCAAGTTAGAAGCAGAGCCTAAGGTGTAAATTATCGATAGTCCATATCTCGGAAACTATAAGAGATAATGCAATTTGGCAACCGGCAATGTAATTAGCATGCCGAATATTACTTGGAATGTGAATTGGAACGAAATCGCCAATAGATAAGACCATTTTACCATTTGGGCCCAAGTTAGAAGCAGAGCCTAAGGTGTAAACTATCGATAGTCCATATCTCGGAAACTATAAGAGATAATGCAATTTGGCAACCGGCATTGTAATTAGCATGCCGAATATTACTTGGAATGTGAATTGGAACGAAATCGCTAATAGAGAAGACCATTTTACAATTTGGGCCCAAGTTAGAAGCAGAGCCTAAGGTGTAAATTATCGATAGTCCATATCTCGGAAACTATAAGAGATAATGCAATTTGGCAAACGGAAATGTAATTAGCATGCCGAATATTACTTGGAATGTGAATTGGAACGAAATCGCCAATAGATAAGACCATTTTACAATTTGGGCCCAAGTTAGAAGCAGAGCCTAAGGTGTAAATTATCGATAGTGCATATCTCGGAAACTATAAGAGATAATGCAATTTGGCAACCGGCAATGTAATTAGCATGCCGAATATTACTTGGAATGTGAATTGGAACGAAATCGCCAATAGATAAGACCATTTTACAATTTGGGCCCAAGTTAGAAGCAGAGCCTAAGGTGTAAATTATTGATAGTCCATATCTCGGAAACTATAAGAGATAATGCAATTTCGCAACCGGCAATGTAATTAGCATGCCGAATATCACTTGGAATGTGAATTGGGACGAAATCGCCAATAGATAAGACCATTTTACAATTTTGGCCCAAGTTAGAAGCAGAGCCTAAGGTGTAAATTATCGATAGTCCATATCTCGGAAACTATAAGAGATAATGCAATTTGGCAACCGGCAATGTAATTAGCATGCCGAATATTACTTGGAATGTGAATTGGAACGAAATCGCCAATAGGTAAGACCATTTTACAATTTGGGCCCAAGTTAGAAGCAGAGCCTAAGGTGTAAATTATCGATAGTCCATATCTCGGAAACTATAAGAGATAATTCAATTTGGCAACCGGCAATGTAATTAGCATGCCGGATATTACTTGGAATGTGAATTGGAACGAAATCGCCAATAGATAAGACCATTTTACAATTTGGGCCCAAGTTAGAAGCAGAGCCTAAGGTGTAAATTACCGATAGTCCATATCTCGGAAACTATAAGAGATAATGCAGTTTGGCAACCGGCAATGTAATTAGCATGCCGAATATTACTTGGAATGTGAATTGGAACGAAATCGCCAATAGATAAGACGATTTTACAATTTGTGCCCAAGTTAGAAGCAGAGCCCAAGGTGTAAATTATCGATGGTCCATATCTCGGAAACTATAAGAGATAATGCAATTTGGCAACCGGCAATGTAATTAGCATGCCGAATATTACTTGGAATGTGAATTGGAACAAAATCGCCAATAGAGAAGACCATTTTACAATTTGGGCCCAAGTTAGAAGCAGAGCCTAAGGTGTAAATTATCGATAGTCCATATCTCGGAAACAATAAGAGATAATGCAATTTGGCAACCGGCAATGTAATTAGCATGCCGAATATTACTTGGAATGTGAATTGGAACGAAATCGCCAATTGAGAAGTCCATTTTACAATTTGGGCCCAAGTTAGAAGCAGAGCCTAAGGTGTAAATTATCGATAGTCCATATCTCGTAAACTATAAGTGATAATGCAATTTGGCAACCGGCAATGTAATTAGCATGCCGAATATTACTTGGAATGTGAATTGGAACGAAATCGCCAATAGATAAGACCATTTTACAATTTGGGCCCAATTTAGAAGCAGAGCCTAAGGTGTAAATTATCGATAGTCCATATATCGGAAACTATAAGACATAATGCAATTTGGCAACCGGCAATGTAATTAGCATGCCGAATATTACTTGGAATGTGAATTGGAACGAAATCGCCAATAGAGAAGACCATTTTACAATTTGGGCCCAAGTTAGAAGCAGAGCCTAAGGTGTAAATTATCGATAGTCCATATCTTGGAAACTATAAGAGATAATGCAATTTGGCAAACGGCAATGTAATTAGCATGCCGAATATTACTTGGAATGTGAATTGGAACGAAAACGCCAATAGATAAGACCATTTTATAATTTGGGCCCAAGTTAGAAGCAGAGGCTAAGGTGTAAATTATCGATAGTCCATATCTCGGAAACTATAAGAGATAATGCAATTTGGCAACCGGCAATGTAATTAGCATGCCGAATATTACTTGGAATGTGAATTGGAACGAAATCGCCAATAGATAAGACCATTTTACAATTTGGGCCCAAGTTAGAAGCAGAGCCTAAGGTGTAAATTATTGATAGTCCATATCTCGGAAACTATAAGAGATAATGCAATTTCGCAACCGGCAATGTAATTAGCATGCCGAATATCACTTGGAATGTGAATTGGGACGAAATCGCCAATAGATAAGACCATTTTACAATTTGGGCCCAAGTTAGAAGCAGAGCCTAAGGTGTAAATTATCGATAGTCCATATCTCGGAAACTATAAGAGATAATGCAATTTGGCAACCGGCAATGTAATTAGCATGCCGAATATTACTTGGAATGTGAATTGGAACGAAATCGCCAATAGATAAGACCATTTTACAATGTGGGCCCAAGTTATAAGCAGAGCCTATGGTGTAAATTATCGATAGTCCATATCTCGGAAACTATAAGAGATAATGCAATTTGGCAACCGGCAATGTAATTAGCATGCCGAATATTACTTGGAATGTGAATTGGAACGAAATCGCCAATAGATAAGACCATTTTACAATTTGGGCCCAAGTTAGAAGCAGAGACTAAGGTGTAAATTATCGATAGTCCATATCTCGGAAACTATAAGAGTTAATGCAATTTGGCAACCGGCAATGTAATTAGCATGCCGAATATTACTTGTAATGTGAATTGGAACGAAATCGCCAATAGATAAGACCATTTTACAATTTGGGCCCAAGTTAGAAGTAAAGCCTAAGGTGTAAATTATCGATAGTCCATATCTCGGAAACTATAAGAGATAATGCAATTTGGCAACCGGCAATGTAATTAGCATGCCGAATATTACTTGGAATGTGAATTGGAACGAAATCGCCAATAGATAAGACCATTTTACAATTTGGGCCCAAGTTAGAAGCAGAGCCTAAGGTGTAAATTATCGATAGTCCATATCTCGGAAACTATAAGAGATAATGCAATTTGGCAACCGGCAATGTAATTAGCATGCCGAATATTACTTGGAATGTGAATTGGAACGAAATCGCCAATAGATAAGACCATTTTACAATTTGGGCCCAAGTTAGAAGCAGAGCCTAAGGTGTAAATTATCGATAGTCCATATCTCGGAAACTATAAGAGATAATGCAATTTGGCAACCGGCAATGTAATTAGCATGCCGAATATTACTTGGAATGTGAATTGGAACGAAATCGCCAATAGATAAGACCATTTTACAATTTGGGCCCAAGTTAGAAGCAGAGCCTAAGGTGTAAATTATTGATAGTCCATATCTCGGAAACTATAAGAGATAATGCAATTTCGCAACCGGCAATGTAATTAGCATGCCGAATATTACTTGGAGTGTGAATTGGAACGAAATTGCCAATAGATAAGACCATTTTACAATTTGGGCCCAAGTTAGAAGCAGAGCCTAAGGTGTAAATTATCGATAGTCCATATCTCGGAAACTATAAGAGATAATGCAATTTGGCAACCGGCAATGTAATTAGCATGCCGAATATTACTTGGAATGTGAATTGGAACGAAATCGCCAATAGATAAGACCATTTTACAATTTGGGCCCAAGTTAGAAGCAGAGCCTAAGGTGTAAATTATCGATACTCCATATCTCGGAAACTATAAGAGATAATGCAATTTGGCAACCGGCAATGTAATTAGCATGCCGAATATTACTTGGAATGTGAATTGGAACGAAATCGCCAATAGATAAGACCATTTTACAATTTGGGCCCAAGTTAGAAGCAGAGCCTAAGGTGTAAATTATCGATAGTCCATATCTCGGAAACTATAAGAGATAATGCAATTTGGCAACCGGCAATGTAATTAGCATGCCGAATATTACTTGGAATGTGAATTGGAACGAAATCGCCAATAGATAAGACCATTTTACAATTTGGGCCCAAGTTAGAAGCAGAGCCTAAGGTGTAAATTATCGATAGTCCATATCTCGGAAACTATAGGAGATAATGCAATTTGGCAACCGGCAATGTAATTAGCATGCCTAATATTACTTGGAATGTGAATTGGAACGAAATCGCCAATAGATAAGACCATTTTACAATTTGGGCCCAAGTTAGAAGCAGAGCCTAAGGTGTAAATTATCGATAGTCCATATCTCGGAAACTATAAGAGATAATGTAATTTGGCAACCGGCAATGTAATTAGCATGCCGAATATTACTTGGAATGTGAATTGGAACGAAATCGCCAATAGATAAGACCATTTTACAATTTGGGCCCAAGTTAGAAGCAGAGCCTAAGATGTAAATTATCGATAGTCCATATCTCGGAAACTATAAGAGATAATGCAATTTGGCAACCGGCAATGTAATTAGCATGCCGAATATTACTTGGAATGTGAATTGGAACGAAATCGCCAATAGATAAGACGATTTTACAATTTGGGCCCAAGTTAGAAGCAGAGCCTAAGATGTAAATTATCGATAGTCCATATCTCGGAAACTATAAGAGATAATGCAATTTGGCAACCGGCAATGTAATTAGCAAGCCGAATATTACTTGGAATGTGAATTGGAACGAAATCGCCAATAGGTAAGACCATTTTACAATTTGGGCCCAAGTTAGAAGCAGAGCCTAAGGTGTAAATTATCGATAGTCCATATCTCGGAAACTATAAGAGATAATTCAATTTGGCAACCGGCAATGTAATTAGCATGCCGGATATTACTTGGAATGTGAATTGGAACGAAATCGCCAATTGTTAAGACCATTTTACAATTTGGGCCCAAGTTAGAAGCAGAGCCTAAGGTGTAAATTACCGATAGTCCATATCTCGGAAACTATAAGAGATAATGCAATTTGGCAACCGGCAATGTAATTAGCATGCCGAATATTACTTGGAATGTGAATAGGAACGAAATCGCCAATAGATAAGACGATTTTACAATTTGGGCCCAAGTTAGAAGCAGAGCTTAAGTGTAAATTATCGATAGTCCCTATCTCGGAAACTATAAGAGATAATGCAATTTGGCAACAGGCAATGTAATTAGCATGCCGAATATTACTTGGAATGTGAATTGGAACGAAATCGCCAATAGAGAAGACCATTTTACAATTTGGGCCCAAGTTAGAAGCAGAGCCTAAGGTGTAAATTATCGATAGTCCATATCTCGGAAACTATAAGAGATAATGCAATTTGGCAACCGGCAATGTAATTAGCATGCCGAATATTACTAGGAATGTGAATTGGAACGAAATCGCCAATAGATAAGACCATTTTACAATTTGGGCCCAAGTTAGAAGCAGAGCCTAAGGTGTAAATTATCGATAGTCCATATCTCGGAAACTATAAGAGATAATGCAATTTGGCAACCGGCAATGTAATTAGCATGCCGAATATTACTTGGAATGTGAATTGGAACGAAATCGCCAATAGGTAAGACCATTTTACAATTTGGGCCCAAGTTAGAAGCAGAGCCTAAGGTGTAAATTATCGATAGTCCATATCTCGGAAACTATAAGAGATAATTCAATTTGGCAACCGGCAATGTAATTAGCATGCCGGATATTACTTGGAATGTGAATTGGAACGAAATCGCCAATAGATAAGAACATTTTACAATTTGGGCCCAAGTTAGAAGCAGAGCCTAAGGTGTAAATTACCGATAGTCCATATCTCGGAAACTATAAGAGATAATGCAGTTTGGCAACCGGCAATGTAATTAGCATGCCGAATATTACTTGGAATGTGAATTGGAACGAAATCGCCAATAGATAAGACGATTTTACAATTTGGGCCCAAGTTAGAAGCAGAGCCTAAGGTGTAAATTATCGATAGTCCATATCTCGGAAACTATAAGAGATAATGCAATTTGGCAACCGGCAATGTAATTAGCATGCCGAATATTACTTGGAATGTGAATTGGAACAAAATCGCCAATAGAGAAGACCATTTTACAATTAGGGCCCAAGTTAGAAGCGGAGCCTAAGGTGTAAATTATCGATAGTCCATATCTCGGAAACTATAAGAGATAATGCAATTGGCAACCGGCAATGTAATTAGCATGCCGAATATTACTTGGAATGTGAATTGGAACGAAATCGCCAATAGATAAGACCATTTTACAATTTGCGCCCAATTTAGAAGCAGGGCCTAAGGTGTAAATTATCGATAGTCCATATCTCGGAAACTATAAGAGATAATGCAATTTGGTAACCGGCAATGTAATTAGCATGCCGAATATTACTTGGATTGTGAATTGGAACGAAATCGCCAATAGAGAAGACCATTTTACAATTTGGGCCCAAGTTAGAAGCAGAGCCTAAGGTGTAAATTATCGATAGTCCATATCTCGGAAACTATAAGAGATAATGCAATTTGGCAACCGGCAATGTAATTAGCATGCCGAATATTACTTGGAATGTGAATTGGAACGAAAACGCCAATAGATAAGACCATTTTACAATTTGGGCCCAAGTTAGAAGCAGAGGCTAAGGTGTAAATTATCGATAGTCCATATCTCGGAAACTATAAGAGATAATGCATTTTTGGCAACCGGCAATGTAATTAGCATGCCGAATATTACTTGGAATGTGAATTGGAACGAAATCGCCAATAGATAAGACCATTTTACAATTTGGGCCTAAGTTAGAAGCAGAGCCTAAGGTGTAAATTATCGATAGTCCATATCTCGGAAACTATAAGAGATAATGCAATTTGGCAACCGGCAATGTAATTAGCATGCCGAATATTACTTGGAATGTGAATTGGAACGAAATCGCCAATAGATAAGACCATTTTACAATTTGGGCCCAAGTTAGAAGCAGAGCCTAAGGTGTAAATTATCGATAGTCCATATCTCGGAAACTATAAGAGATAATGCAATTTCGCAACCGGCAATGTAATTAGCATGCCGAATATCACTTGGAATGTGAATTGGGACGAAATCGCCAATAGATAAGACCATTTTACAATTTGGGCCCAAGTTAGAAGCAGAGCCTAAGGTGTAAATTATCGATAGTCCATATCTCGGAAACTATAAGAGATAATGCAATTTGGCAACCGGCAATGTAATTAGCATGCCGAATATTACTTGGAATGTGAATTGGAACGAAATCGCCAATAGATAAGACCATTTTACAATTTGGGCCCAAGTTAGAAGCAGAGCCTAAGGTGTAAATTATCGATAGTCCATATCTCGGAAACTATAAGAGATAATGCAATTTGGCAACCGGCAATGTAATTAGCATGCCGAATATTACTTGGAATGTGAATTGGAACGAAATCGCCAATAGATAAGACCATTTTACAATTTGGGCCCAAGTTAGAAGCAGAGCCTAAGGTGTAAATTATCGATAGTCCATATCTCGGAAACTATAAGAGATAATGCAATTTGGCAACCGGCAATGTAATTAGCATGCCGAATATTACTTGGAATGTGAATTGGAACGAAATCGCCAATAGATAAGACCATTTTACAATGTGGGCCCAAGTTATAAGCAGAGCCTATGGTGTAAATTATCGATAGTCCATATCTCGGAAACTATAAGAGATAATGCAATTTGGCAACCGGCAATGTAATTAGCATGCCGAATATTACTTGGAATGTGAATTGGAACGAAATCGCCAATAGATAAGACCATTTTACAATTTGGGCCCAAGTTAGAAGCAGAGCCTAAGGTGTAAATTATCGATAGTCCATATCTCGGAAACTATAAGAGTTAATGCAATTTGGCAACCGGCAATGTAATTAGCATGCCGAATTTTACTTGGAATGTGAATTGGAACGAAATCGCCAATAGATAAGACCATTTTACAATTTGGGCCCAAGTTAGAAGTAAAGCCTAAGGTGTAAATTATCGATAGTCCATATCTCGGAAACTATAATGCAATTTGGCAACCGGCAATGTAATTAGCATGCCGAATATTACTTGGAGTGTGAATTGGAACGAAATCGCCAATAGATAAGACCATTTTACAATTTGGGCCCAAGTTAGAAGCAGAGCCTAAGGTGTAAATTATTGATAGTCCATATCTCGGAAACTATAAGAGATAATGCAATTTCGCAAACGGCAATGTAATTAGCATGCCGAATATTACTTGGAGTGTGAATTGGAACGAAATCGCCAATAGATAAGACCATTTTACAATTTGGGCCCAAGTTAGAAGCAGAGCCTAAGGTGTAAATTATCGATAGTCCATATCTCGGAAACTACAAGAGATAATGCAATTTGGCAACCGGCAATGTAATTAGCATGCCGAATATTACTTGGAATGTGAATTGGAACGAAATCGCCAATAGATAAGACCATTTTACAATTTGGGCCCAAGTTAGAAGCAGAGCCTAAGGTGTAAATTATCGATAGTCCATATCTCGGAAACTATAAGAGATAATGCAATTTCGCAACCGGCAATGTAATTAGCTTGCCGAATATTACTTGGAATGTGAAATGGAACGAAATCGCCAATAGATAAGACCATTTTACAATTTGGGCCCAAGTTAGAAGCAGAGCCTAAGGTGTAAATTATCGATAGTCTATATCTCGGAAACTATAAGAGATAATGCAATTTCGCAACCGGCAATGTAATTAGCTTGCCGAATATTACTTGGAATGTGAAATGGAACGAAATCGCCAATAGATAAGGCCATTTTACAATTTGGGCCCAAGTTAGAAGCAGAGCCTAAGGTGTAAATTATCGATAGTCCATATCTCGGAAACTATAAGAGATAATGCAATTTGGCAACCGGCAATGTAATTAGCATGCCGAATATTACTTGGAATGTGAATTGGAACGAAATCGCCAATAGATAAGACCATTTTACAATTTGGGCCCAAGTTAGAAGCAGAGCCTAAGGTGTAAATTATTGATAGTCCATATCTCGGAAACTATAAGAGATAATGCAATTTCGCAACCGGCAATGTAATTAGCATGCCGAATATTACTTGGAGTGTGAATTGGAACGAAATCGCCAATAGATAATACCATTTTACAATTTGGGCCCAAGTTAGAAGCAGAGCCTAAGGTGTAAATTATCGATAGTCCATATCTCGGAAACTACAAGAGATAATGCAATTTGGCAACCGGCAATGTAATTAGCATGCCGAATATTACTTGGAATGTGAATTGGAACGAAATCGCCAATAGATAAGACCATTTTACAATTTGGGCCCAAGTTAGAAGCAGAGCCTAAGGTGTAAATTATCGATAGTCCATATCTCGGAAACTATAAGAGATAATGCAATTTCGCAACCGGCAATGTAATTAGCATGCCGAATATCACTTGGAATGTGAATTGGGACGAAATCGCCAATAGATAAGACCATTTTACAATTTGGGCCCAAGTTAGAAGCAGAGCCTAAGGTGTAAATTATCGATAGTCCATATCTCGGAAACTATAAGAGATAATGCAATTTGGCAACCGGCAATGTAATTAGCATGCCGAATATTACTTGGAATGTGAATTGGAACGAAATCGCCAATAGATAAGACCATTTTACAATTTGGGCCCAAGTTAGAAGCAGAGCCTAAGGTGTAAATTATCGATAGTCCATATCTCGGAAACTATAAGAGATAATGCAATTTGGCAACCGGCAATGTAATTAGCATGCCGAATATTACTTGGAATGTGAATTGGAACGAAATCGCCAATAGGTAAGACCATTTTACAATTTGGGCCCAAGTTAGAAGCAGAGCCTAAGGTGTAAATTATCGATAGTCCATATTTCGGAAACTATAAGAGATAATGCAATTTGGTAACCGGCAATGTAATTAGCATGCCGAATATTACTTGGAATGTGAATTGGAACGAAATCGCCAATAGATAAGTCCATTTTACAATTTGGGCCCAAGTTAGAAGCAGAGCCTAAGGTGTAAATTATTGATAGTCCATATCTCGGAAACTATAAGAGATAATGCAATTTGGCAACCGGCAATGTAATTAACATGCCGAATATTACTTGGAATGTGAATTGGAACGAAATCGCCAATAGAGAAGACCATTTTACAATTTGGGCCCAAGTTAGAAGCAGAGCCTAAGGTGTAAATTATCGATAGTCCATATCTCGGAAACTATAAGAGATAATGCAATTTGGCAACCGGCAATGTAATTAGCATGCCGAATATTACTTGGAATGTGAATTGGAACGAAATCGCCAATAGATAAGACCATTTTACAATTTGGGCCCAAGTTAGAAGCAGAGCCTAAGGTGTAAATTATCGATAGTCCATATCTCGGAAACTATAAGAGGTAATGCAATTTGGCAACCGGCAATGTAATTAGCATGATGAATATTACTTGGAATGTGAATTGGAACGAAATCGCCAATAGAGAAGACCATTTTACAATTTGGGCCCAAGTTAGAAGCAGAGCCTAAGGTGTAAATTATCGATAGTCCATATCTCGGAAACTATAAGAGATAATGCAATTTGGCAACCGGCAATGTAATTAGCATGCCGAATATTACTTGGAATGTGAATTGGAACGAAATCGCCAATAGATAAGACCATTTTACAATTTGGGCCCAAGTTAGAAGCAGAGCCTAAGGTGTAAATTATCGATAGTCCATATCTCGGAAACAATAAGAGATAATGCAATTTGGCAACCGGCAATGTAATTAGCATGCCGAATATTACTTGGAATGTGCATTGGAACGAAATCGCCAATAGATAAGACCATTTTACAATTTGGGCCCAAGTTAGAAGCAGAGCCTAAGGTGTAAATTATCGATAGTCCATATCTCGGAAACTATAAGAGGTAATGCAATTTGGCAACCGGCAATGTAATTAGCATGCCGAATATTACTTGGAATGTGAATTGGAACGAAATCGCCAATAGATAAGACCATTTTACAATTTGGGCCCAAGTTAGAAGCAGAGCCTAAGGTGTAAATTATTGATAGTCCATATCTCGGAAACTATAAGAGATAATGCAATTTCGCAACCGGCAATGTAATTAGCATGCCGAATATTACTTGGAGTGTGAATTGGAACGAAATCGCCAATAGATAAGACCATTTTACAATTTGGGCCCAAGTTAGAAGCAGAGCCTAAGGTGTAAATTATCGATAGTCCATATCTCGGAAAATATAAGAGATAATGCAATTTGGCAACCGGCAATGTAATTAGCATGCCGAATATTACTTGGAATGTGAATTGGAACGAAATCGCCAATAGATAAGACCATTTTACAATTTGGGCCCAAGTTAGAAGCAGAGCCTAAGGTGTAAATTATCGATAGTCCATATCTCGGAAACTATAAGAGATAATGCAAATTGGCAACCGGCAATGTAATTAGCATGCCGAATATTACTTGGAATGTGAATTGGAACGAAATCGCCAATAGATAAGACCATTTTACAATTTGGGCCCAAGTTAGAAGCAGAGCCTAAGGTGTAAATTATCGATAGTCCATATCTCGGAAACTATAAGAGATAATGCAATTTGGCAACCGGCAATGTAATTAGCATGCCGAATATTACTTGGAATGTGAATTGGAACGAAATCGCCAATAGGTAAGACCATTTTACAATTTGGGCCCAAGTTAGAAGCAGAGCCTAAGGTGTAAATTATCGATAGTCCATATTTCGGAAACTATAAGAGATAATGCAATTTGGTAACCGGCAATGTAATTAGCATGCCGAATATTACTTGGAATGTGAATTGGAACGAAATCGCCAATAGATAAGTCCATTTTACAATTTGGGCCCAAGTTAGAAGCAGAGCCTAAGGTGTAAATTATTGATAGTCCATATCTCGGAAACTATAAGAGATAATGCAATTTGGCAACCGGCAATGTAATTAACATGCCGAATATTACTTGGAATGTGAATTGGAACGAAATCGCCAATAGAGAAGACCATTTTACAATTTGGGCCCAAGTTAGAAGCAGAGCCTAAGGTGTAAATTATCGATAGTCCATATCTCGGAAACTATAAGAGATAATGCAATTTGGCAACCGGCAATGTAATTAGCATGCCGAATATTACTTGGAATGTGAATTGGAACGAAATCGCCAATAGATAAGACCATTTTACAATTTGGGCCCAAGTTAGAAGCAGAGCCTAAGGTGTAAATTATCGATAGTCCATATCTCGGAAACTATAAGAGGTAATGCAATTTGGCAACCGGCAATGTAATTAGCATGATGAATATTACTTGGAATGTGAATTGGAACGAAATCGCCAATAGAGAAGACCATTTTACAATTTGGGCCCAAGTTAGAAGCAGAGCCTAAGGTGTAAATTATCGATAGTCCATATCTCGGAAACTATAAGAGATAATGCAATTTGGCAACCGGCAATGTAACTAGCATGCCGAATATTACTTGGAATGTGAATTGGAACGAAATCGCCAATAGATAAGACCATTTTACAATTTGGGCCCAAGTTAGAAGCAGAGCCTAAGGTGTAAATTATCGATAGTCCATATCTCGGAAACAATAAGAGATAATGCAATTTGGCAACCGGCAATGTAATTAGCATGCCGAATATTACTTGGAATGTGCATTGGAACGAAATCGCCAATAGATAAGACCATTTTACAATTTGGGCCCAAGTTAGAAGCAGAGCCTAAGGTGTAAATTATTGATAGTCCATATCTCGGAAACTATAAGAGATAATGCAATTTCGCAACCGGCAATGTAATTAGCATGCCGAATATTACTTGGAGTGTGAATTGGAACGAAATCGCCAATAGATAAGACCATTTTACAATTTGGGCCCAAGTTAGAAGCAGAGCCTAAGGTGTAAATTATCGATAGTCCATATCTCGGAAAATATAAGAGATAATGCAATTTGGCAACCGGCAATGTAATTAGCATGCCGAATATTACTTGGAATGTGAATTGGAACGAAATCGCCAATAGATAAGACCATTTTACAATTTGGGCCCAAGTTAGAAGCAGAGCCTAAGGTGTAAATTATCGATAGTCCATATCTCGGAAACTATAAGAGATAATGCAATTTGGCAACCGGCAATGTAATTAGCATGCCGAATATTACTTGGAATGTGAATTGGAACGAAATCGCCAATAGATAAGGCCATTTTACAATTTGGGCCCAAGTTAGAAGCAGAGCCTAAGGTGTAAATTATTGATAGTCCATATCTCGGAAACTATAAGAGATAATGCAATTTCGCAACCGGCAATGTAATTAGAATGCCGAATATCACTTGGAATGTGAATTGGGACGAAATCGCCAATAGATAAGACCATTTTACAATTTGGGCCCAAGTTAGAAGCAGAGCCTAAGGTGTAAATTATCGATAGTCCATATCTCGGAAACTATAAGAGATAATGCAATTTGGCAACCGGCAATGTAATTAGCATGCCGAATATTACTTGGAATGTGAATTGGAACGAAATCGCCAATAGATAAGACCATTTTACAATTTGGGCCCAAGTTAGAAGCAGAGCCTAAGATGTAAATTATCGATAGTAAATATCTCGGAAACTATAAGAGATAATGCAATTTGGCAACCGGGAATGTAATTAGCATGCCGAATATTACTTGGAATGTGAATTGGAACGAAATCGCCAATAGATAAGACCATTTTACAATATGGGCCCAAGTTAGAAGCAGAGCCTAAGGTGTAAATTATCGATAGTCCATATCTCGGAAACTATAAGAGATAATTCAATTTGGCAACCGGCAATGTAATTAGCATGCCGGATATTACTTGGAATGTGAATTGGAACGAAATCGCCAATAGATAAGACCATTTTACAATTTGGGCCCAAGTTAGAAGCAGAGCCTAAGGTGTAAATTATCGATAGTCCATATCTCGGAAACTATAAGAGATAATGCAATTTGGCAACCGGCAATGTAATTAGCATGCCGAATATTACTTGGAATGTGAATTGGAACGAAATCGCCAATAGATAAGACGATTTTACAATTTGGGCCCAAGTTAGAAGCAGAGCCTAAGATGTAAATTATCGATAGTCCATATCTCGGAAACTATAAGAGATAATGCAATTTGGCAACCGGCAATGTAATTAGCATGCCGAATATTACTTGGAATGTGAATTGGAACGAAATCGCCAATAGAGAAGACCATTTTACAATTTGGGCCCAAGTTAGAAGCAGAGCCTAAGGTGTAAATTATCGATAGTCCATATCTCGGAAACTATAAGAGATAATGCAATTTGGCAACCGGCAATGTAATTAGCATGCCGAATATTACTTGGAATGTGAATTGGAACGAAATCGCCAATAGATAAGACCATTTTACAATTTGGGCCCAAGTTAGAAGCAGAGCCTAAGGTGTAAATTATTGATAGTCCATATCTCGGAAACTATAAGAGATAATGCAATTTCGCAACCGGCAATGTAATTAGCATGCCGAATATTACTTGGAGTGTGAATTGGAACGAAATCGCCAATAGATAAGACCATTTTACAATTTGGGCCCAAGTTAGAAGCAGAGCCTAAGGTGTAAATTATCGATAGTCCATATCTCGGAAAATATAAGAGATAATGCAATTTGGCAACCGGCAATGTAATTAGCATGCCGAATATTACTTGGAATGTGAATTGGAACGAAATCGCCAATAGATAAGACCATTTTACAATTTGGGCCCAAGTTAGAAGCAGAGCCTAAGGTGTAAATTATCGATAGTCCATATCTCGGAAACTATAAGAGATAATGCAAATTGGCAACCGGCAATGTAATTAGCATGCCGAATATTACTTGGAATGTGAATTGGAACGAAATCGCCAATAGATAAGACCATTTTACAATTTGGGCCCAAGTTAGAAGCAGAGCCTAAGGTGTAAATTATCGATAGTCCATATCTCGGAAACTATAAGAGATAATGCAATTTGGCAACCGGCAATGTAATTAGCATGCCGAATATTACTTGGAATGTGAATTGGAACGAAATCGCCAATAGGTAAGACCATTTTACAATTTGGGCCCAAGTTAGAAGCAGAGCCTAAGGTGTAAATTATCGATAGTCCATATTTCGGAAACTATAAGAGATAATGCAATTTGGTAACCGGCAATGTAATTAGCATGCCGAATATTACTTGGAATGTGAATTGGAACGAAATCGCCAATAGATAAGTCCATTTTACAATTTGGGCCCAAGTTAGAAGCAGAGCCTAAGGTGTAAATTATTGATAGTCCATATCTCGGAAACTATAAGAGATAATGCAATTTGGCAACCGGCAATGTAATTAACATGCCGAATATTACTTGGAATGTGAATTGGAACGAAATCGCCAATAGAGAAGACCATTTTACAATTTGGGCCCAAGTTAGAAGCAGAGCCTAAGGTGTAAATTATCGATAGTCCATATCTCGGAAACTATAAGAGATAATGCAATTTGGCAACCGGCAATGTAATTAGCATGCCGAATATTACTTGGAATGTGAATTGGAACGAAATCGCCAATAGATAAGACCATTTTACAATTTGGGCCCAAGTTAGAAGCAGAGCCTAAGGTGTAAATTATCGATAGTCCATATCTCGGAAACTATAAGAGGTAATGCAATTTGGCAACCGGCAATGTAATTAGCATGATGAATATTACTTGGAATGTGAATTGGAACGAAATCGCCAATAGAGAAGACCATTTTACAATTTGGGCCCAAGTTAGAAGCAGAGCCTAAGGTGTAAATTATTGATAGTCCATATCTCGGAAACTATAAGAGATAATGCAATTTCGCAACCGGCAATGTAATTAGCATGCCGAATATTACTTGGAGTGTGAATTGGAACGAAATCGCCAATAGATAAGACCATTTTACAATTTGGGCCCAAGTTAGAAGCAGAGCCTAAGGTGTAAATTATTGATAGTCCATATCTCGGAAACTATAAGAGATAATGCAATTTCGCAACCGGCAATGTAATTAGCATGCCGAATATTACTTGGAGTGTGAATTGGAACGAAATCGCCAATAGATAAGACCATTTTACAATTTGGGCCCAAGTTAGAAGCAGAGCCTAAGGTGTAAATTATCGATAGTCCATATCTCGGAAAATATAAGAGATAATGCAATTTGGCAACCGGCAATGTAATTAGCATGCCGAATATTACTTGGAATGTGAATTGGAACGAAATCGCCAATAGATAAGACCATTTTACAATTTGGGCCCAAGTTAGAAGCAGAGCCTAAGGTGTAAATTATCGATAGTCCATATCTCGGAAACTATAAGAGATAATGCAAATTGGCAACCGGCAATGTAATTAGCATGCCGAATATTACTTGGAATGTGAATTGGAACGAAATCGCCAATAGATAAGACCATTTTACAATTTGGGCCCAAGTTAGAAGCAGAGCCTAAGGTGTAAATTATCGATAGTCCATATCTCGGAAACTATAAGAGATAATGCAATTTGGCAACCGGCAATGTAATTAGCATGCCGAATATTACTTGGAATGTGAATTGGAACGAAATCGCCAATAGGTAAGACCATTTTACAATTTGGGCCCAAGTTAGAAGCAGAGCCTAAGGTGTAAATTATCGATAGTCCATATTTCGGAAACTATAAGAGATAATGCAATTTGGTAACCGGCAATGTAATTAGCATGCCGAATATTACTTGGAATGTGAATTGGAACGAAATCGCCAATAGATAAGTCCATTTTACAATTTGGGCCCAAGTTAGAAGCAGAGCCTAAGGTGTAAATTATTGATAGTCCATATCTCGGAAACTATAAGAGATAATGCAATTTGGCAACCGGCAATGTAATTAACATGCCGAATATTACTTGGAATGTGAATTGGAACGAAATCGCCAATAGAGAAGACCATTTTACAATTTGGGCCCAAGTTAGAAGCAGAGCCTAAGGTGTAAATTATCGATAGTCCATATCTCGGAAACTATAAGAGATAATGCAATTTGGCAACCGGCAATGTAATTAGCATGCCGAATATTACTTGGAATGTGAATTGGAACGAAATCGCCAATAGATAAGACCATTTTACAATTTGGGCCCAAGTTAGAAGCAGAGCCTAAGGTGTAAATTATCGATAGTCCATATCTCGGAAACTATAAGAGGTAATGCAATTTGGCAACCGGCAATGTAATTAGCATGATGAATATTACTTGGAATGTGAATTGGAACGAAATCGCCAATAGAGAAGACCATTTTACAATTTGGGCCCAAGTTAGAAGCAGAGCCTAAGGTGTAAATTATCGATAGTCCATATCTCGGAAACTATAAGAGATAATGCAATTTGGCAACCGGCAATGTAATTAGCATGCCGAATATTACTTGGAATGTGAATTGGAACGAAATCGCCAATAGATAAGACCATTTTACAATTTGGGCCCAAGTTAGAAGCAGAGCCTAAGGTGTAAATTATCGATAGTCCATATCTCGGAAACAATAAGAGATAATGCAATTTGGCAACCGGCAATGTAATTAGCATGCCGAATATTACTTGGAATGTGCATTGGAACGAAATCGCCAATAGATAAGACCATTTTACAATTTGGGCCCAAGTTAGAAGCAGAGCCTAAGGTGTAAATTATTGATAGTCCATATCTCGGAAACTATAAGAGATAATGCAATTTCGCAACCGGCAATGTAATTAGCATGCCGAATATTACTTGGAGTGTGAATTGGAACGAAATCGCCAATAGATAAGACCATTTTACAATTTGGGCCCAAGTTAGAAGCAGAGCCTAAGGTGTAAATTATCGATAGTCCATATCTCGGAAAATATAAGAGATAATGCAATTTGGCAACCGGCAATGTAATTAGCATGCCGAATATTACTTGGAATGTGAATTGGAACGAAATCGCCAATAGATAAGACCATTTTACAATTTGGGCCCAAGTTAGAAGCAGAGCCTAAGGTGTAAATTATCGATAGTCCATATCTCGGAAACTATAAGAGATAATGCAATTTGGCAACCGGCAATGTAATTAGCATGCCGAATATTACTTGGAATGTGAATTGGAACGAAATCGCCAATAGATAAGGCCATTTTACAATTTGGGCCCAAGTTAGAAGCAGAGCCTAAGGTGTAAATTATTGATAGTCCATATCTCGGAAACTATAAGAGATAATGCAATTTCGCAACCGGCAATGTAATTAGAATGCCGAATATCACTTGGAATGTGAATTGGGACGAAATCGCCAATAGATAAGACCATTTTACAATTTGGGCCCAAGTTAGAAGCAGAGCCTAAGGTGTAAATTATCGATAGTCCATATCTCGGAAACTATAAGAGATAATGCAATTTGGCAACCGGCAATGTAATTAGCATGCCGAATATTACTTGGAATGTGAATTGGAACGAAATCGCCAATAGATAAGACCATTTTACAATTTGGGCCCAAGTTAGAAGCAGAGCCTAAGATGTAAATTATCGATAGTAAATATCTCGGAAACTATAAGAGATAATGCAATTTGGCAACCGGGAATGTAATTAGCATGCCGAATATTACTTGGAATGTGAATTGGAACGAAATCGCCAATAGATAAGACCATTTTACAATATGGGCCCAAGTTAGAAGCAGAGCCTAAGGTGTAAATTATCGATAGTCCATATCTCGGAAACTATAAGAGATAATTCAATTTGGCAACCGGCAATGTAATTAGCATGCCGGATATTACTTGGAATGTGAATTGGAACGAAATCGCCAATAGATAAGACCATTTTACAATTTGGGCCCAAGTTAGAAGCAGAGCCTAAGGTGTAAATTATCGATAGTCCATATCTCGGAAACTATAAGAGATAATGCAATTTGGCAACCGGCAATGTAATTAGCATGCCGAATATTACTTGGAATGTGAATTGGAACGAAATCGCCAATAGATAAGACGATTTTACAATTTGGGCCCAAGTTAGAAGCAGAGCCTAAGATGTAAATTATCGATAGTCCATATCTCGGAAACTATAAGAGATAATGCAATTTGGCAACCGGCAATGTAATTAGCATGCCGAATATTACTTGGAATGTGAATTGGAACGAAATCGCCAATAGAGAAGACCATTTTACAATTTGGGCCCAAGTTAGAAGCAGAGCCTAAGGTGTAAATTATCGATAGTCCATATCTCGGAAACTATAAGAGATAATGCAATTTGGCAACCGGCAATGTAATTAGCATGCCGAATATTACTTGGAATGTGAATTGGAACGAAATCGCCAATAGATAAGACCATTTTACAATTTGGGCCCAAGTTAGAAGCAGAGCCTAAGGTGTAAATAATCGATAGTCCATATCTCGGAAAATATAAGAGATAATGCAATTTGGCAACCGGCAATGTAATTAGCATGCCGAATATTACTTGGAATGTGAATTGGAACGAAATCGCCAATAGATAAGACCATTTTACAATTTGGGCCCAAGTTAGAAGCAGAGCCTAAGGTGTAAATTATCGATAGTCCATATCTCGGAAACTATAAGAGATAATGCAAATTGGCAACCGGCAATGTAATTAGCATGCCGAATATTACTTGGAATGTGAATTGGAACGAAATCGCCAATAGATAAGACCATTTTACAATTTGGGCCCAAGTTAGAAGCAGAGCCTAAGGTGTAAATTATCGATAGTCCATATCTCGGAAACTATAAGAGATAATGCAATTTGGCAACCGGCAATGTAATTAGCATGCCGAATATTACTTGGAATGTGAATTGGAACGAA
This sequence comes from Rhynchophorus ferrugineus, assembly GCF_030347505.1. Classification (NCBI taxonomy): domain Eukaryota; kingdom Metazoa; phylum Arthropoda; class Insecta; order Coleoptera; family Curculionidae; genus Rhynchophorus; species Rhynchophorus ferrugineus. Next base: position 63,347 of record NW_027472720.1, on the reverse strand, counting down.
ATCGCCAATAGATAAGACCATTTTACAATTTGGGCCCAAGTTAGAAGCAGAGCCTAAGGTGTAAATTATCGATAGTCCATATCTCGGAAACTATAAGAGATAATGCAATTTGGCAACCGGCAATGTAATTAGCATGCCGAATATTACTTGGAATGTGAATTGGAACGAAATCGCCAATAGATAAGGCCATTTTACAATTTGGGCCCATGTTAGAAGCAGAGCCTAAGGTGTAAATTATTGATAGTCCATATCTCGGAAACTATAAGAGATAATGCAATTTCGCAACCGGCAATGTAATTAGAATGCCGAATATCACTTGGAATGTGAATTGGGACGAAATCGCCAATAGATAAGACCATTTTACAATTTGGGCCCAAGTTAGAAGCAGAGCCTAAGGTGTAAATTATCGATAGTCCATATCTCGGAAACTATAAGAGATAATGCAATTTGGCAACCGGCAATGTAATTAGCATGCCGAATATTACTTGGAATGTGAATTGGAACGAAATCGCCAATAGATAAGACCATTTTACAATTTGGGCCCAAGTTAGAAGCAGAGCCTAAGATGTAAATTATCGATAGTAAATATCTCGGAAACTATAAGAGATAATGCAATTTGGCAACCGGCAATGTAATTAGCATGCCGAATATTACTTGGAAAGTGAATTGGAACGAAATCGCCAATAGATAAGACCATTTTACAATATGGGCCCAAGTTAGAAGCAGAGCCTAAGGTGTAAATTATCGATAGTCCATATCTCGGAAACTATAAGAGATAATTCAATTTGGCAACCGGCAATGTAATTAGCATGCCGGATATTACTTGGAATGTGAATTGGAACGAAATCGCCAATAGATAAGACCATTTTACAATTTGGGCCCAAGTTAGAAGCAGAGCCTAAGGTGTAAATTATCGATAGTCCATATCTCGGAAACTATAAGAGATAATGCAATTTGGCAACCGGCAATGTAATTAGCATGCCGAATATTACTTGGAATGTGAATTGGAACGAAATCGCCAATAGATAAGACGATTTTACAATTTGGGCCCAAGTTAGAAGCAGAGCCTAAGATGTAAATTATCGATAGTCCATATCTCGGAAACTATAAGAGATAATGCAATTTGGCAACCGGCAATGTAATTAGCATGCCGAATATTACTTGGAATGTGAATTGGAACGAAATCGCCAATAGAGAAGACCATTTTACAATTTGGGCCCAAGTTAGAAGCAGAGCCTAAGGTGTAAATTATCGATAGTCCATATCTCGGAAACTATAAGAGATAATGCAATTTGGCAACCGGCAATGTAATTAGCATGCCGAATATTACTTGGAATGTGAATTGAAACGAAATCGCCAATAGATAAGACCATTTTACAATTTGGGCCCAAGTTAGAAGAAGAGCCTAAGGTGTAAATTATCGATAGTCCATATCTCGGAAACTATAAGAGATAATGCAATTTGGCAACCGGCAATGTAATTAGCATGCCGAATATTACTTGGAATGTGAATTGGAACGAAAACGCCAATAGATAAGACCATTTTACAATTTGGGCCCAAGTTAGAAGCAGAGCCTAAGGTGTAAATTATCGATAGTCCATATCTCGGAAACTATAAGAGATAATGCAATTTGGCAACCGGCAATGTAATTAGCATGCCGAATATTACTTGGAATGTGAATTGGAACGAAATCGCCAATAGAGAAGACCATTTTACAATTTGGGCCCAAGTTAGAAGCAGAGCCTAAGGTGTAAATTATCGATAGTCCATATCTCGGAAACTATAAGAGATAATGCAATTTGGCAACCGGCAATGTAATTAGCATGCCGAATATTACTTGGAATGTGAATTGGAACGAAATCGCCAATAGATAAGACCATTTTACAATTTGGGCCCAAGTTAGAAGCAGAGCCTAAGGTGTAAATTATCGATAGTCCATATCTCGGAAACTATAAGAGTTAATGCAATTTGGCAACCGGCAATGTAATTAGCATGCCGAATTTTACTTGGAATGTGAATTGGAACGAAATCGCCAATAGATAAGACCATTTTACAATTTGGGCCCAAGTTAGAAGTAAAGCCTAAGGTGTAAATTATCGATAGTCCATATCTCGGAAACTATAATGCAATTTGGCAACCGGCAATGTAATTAGCATGCCGAATATTACTTGGAGTGTGAATTGGAACGAAATCGCCAATAGATAAGACCATTTTACAATTTGGGCCCAAGTTAGAAGCAGAGCCTAAGGTGTAAATTATTGATAGTCCATATCTCGGAAACTATAAGAGATAATGCAATTTCGCAAACGGCAATGTAATTAGCATGCCGAATATTACTTGGAGTGTGAATTGGAACGAAATCGCCAATAGATAAGACCATTTTACAATTTGGGCCCAAGTTAGAAGCAGAGCCTAAGGTGTAAATTATCGATAGTCCATATCTCGGAAACTACAAGAGATAATGCAATTTGGCAACCGGCAATGTAATTAGCATGCCGAATATTACTTGGAATGTGAATTGGAACGAAATCGCCAATAGATAAGACCATTTTACAATTTGGGCCCAAGTTAGAAGCAGAGCCTAAGGTGTAAATTATCGATAGTCCATATCTCGGAAACTATAAGAGATAATGCAATTTCGCAACCGGCAATGTAATTAGCTTGCCGAATATTACTTGGAATGTGAAATGGAACGAAATCGCCAATAGATAAGACCATTTTACAATTTGGGCCCAAGTTAGAAGCAGAGCCTAAGGTGTAAATTATCGATAGTCTATATCTCGGAAACTATAAGAGATAATGCAATTTCGCAACCGGCAATGTAATTAGCTTGCCGAATATTACTTGGAATGTGAAATGGAACGAAATCGCCAATAGATAAGGCCATTTTACAATTTGGGCCCAAGTTAGAAGCAGAGCCTAAGGTGTAAATTATCGATAGTCCATATCTCGGAAACTATAAGAGATAATGCAATTTGGCAACCGGCAATGTAATTAGCATGCCGAATATTACTTGGAATGTGAATTGGAACGAAATCGCCAATAGATAAGACCATTTTACAATTTGGGCCCAAGTTAGAAGCAGAGCCTAAGGTGTAAATTATTGATAGTCCATATCTCGGAAACTATAAGAGATAATGCAATTTCGCAACCGGCAATGTAATTAGCATGCCGAATATTACTTGGAGTGTGAATTGGAACGAAATCGCCAATAGATAATACCATTTTACAATTTGGGCCCAAGTTAGAAGCAGAGCCTAAGGTGTAAATTATCGATAGTCCATATCTCGGAAACTACAAGAGATAATGCAATTTGGCAACCGGCAATGTAATTAGCATGCCGAATATTACTTGGAATGTGAATTGGAACGAAATCGCCAATAGATAAGACCATTTTACAATTTGGGCCCAAGTTAGAAGCAGAGCCTAAGGTGTAAATTATCGATAGTCCATATCTCGGAAACTATAAGAGTTAATGCAATTTGGCAACCGGCAATGTAATTAGCATGCCGAATATTACTTGGAATGTGAATTGGAACGAAATCGTCAATAGATGAGACCATTTTACAATTTGGGCCCAAGTTAGAAGCAGAGCCTAAGGTGTAAATTATCGATAGTCCATATCTCGGAAACTATAAGAGATAATGCAATTTGGCAACCGGCAATGTAATTAGCATGCCGAATATTACTTGGAATGTGAATTGGAACGAAATCGCCAATAGATAAGACCATTTTACAATTTGGGCCCAAGTTAGAAGCAGAGCCTAAGGTGTAAATTATCGATAGTCCATATCTCGGAAACTATAAGAGATAATGCAATTTGGCAACCGGCAATGTAATTAGCATGCCGAATATTACTTGGAATGTGAATTGGAACGAAATCGCCAATAGATAAGACCATTTTACAATTTGGGCCCAAGTTAGAAGCAGAGCCTAAGGTGTAAATTATTGATAGTCCATATCTCGGAAACTATAAGAGATAATGCAATTTCGCAACCGGCAATGTAATTAGCATGCCGAATATCACTTGGAATGTGAATTGGGACGAAATCGCCAATAGATAAGACCATTTTACAATTTGGGCCCAAGTTAGAAGCAGAGCCTAAGGTGTAAATTATCGATAGTCCATATCTCGGAAACTATAAGAGATAATGCAATTTGGCAACCGGCAATGTAATTAGCATGCCGAATATTACTTGGAATGTGAATTGGAACGAAATCGCCAATAGATAAGACCATTTTACAATTTGGGCCCAAGTTAGAAGCAGAGCCTAAGGTGTAAATTATCGATAGTCCATATCTCGGAAACTATAAGAGATAATGCAATTTGGCAACCGGCAATGTAATTAGCATGCCGAATATTACTTGGAATGTGAATTGGAACGAAATCGCCAATAGGTAAGACCATTTTACAATTTGGGCCCAAGTTAGAAGCAGAGCCTAAGGTGTAAATTATCGATAGTCCATATTTCGGAAACTATAAGAGATAATGCAATTTGGTAACCGGCAATGTAATTAGCATGCCGAATATTACTTGGAATGTGAATTGGAACGAAATCGCCAATAGATAAGTCCATTTTACAATTTGGGCCCAAGTTAGAAGCAGAGCCTAAGGTGTAAATTATTGATAGTCCATATCTCGGAAACTATAAGAGATAATGCAATTTGGCAACCGGCAATGTAATTAACATGCCGAATATTACTTGGAATGTGAATTGGAACGAAATCGCCAATAGAGAAGACCATTTTACAATTTGGGCCCAAGTTAGAAGCAGAGCCTAAGGTGTAAATTATCGATAGTCCATATCTCGGAAACTATAAGAGATAATGCAATTTGGCAACCGGCAATGTAATTAGCATGCCGAATATTACTTGGAATGTGAATTGGAACGAAATCGCCAATAGATAAGACCATTTTACAATTTGGGCCCAAGTTAGAAGCAGAGCCTAAGGTGTAAATTATCGATAGTCCATATCTCGGAAACTATAAGAGGTAATGCAATTTGGCAACCGGCAATGTAATTAGCATGATGAATATTACTTGGAATGTGAATTGGAACGAAATCGCCAATAGAGAAGACCATTTTACAATTTGGGCCCAAGTTAGAAGCAGAGCCTAAGGTGTAAATTATCGATAGTCCATATCTCGGAAACTATAAGAGATAATGCAATTTGGCAACCGGCAATGTAATTAGCATGCCGAATATTACTTGGAATGTGAATTGGAACGAAATCGCCAATAGATAAGACCATTTTACAATTTGGGCCCAAGTTAGAAGCAGAGCCTAAGGTGTAAATTATCGATAGTCCATATCTCGGAAACAATAAGAGATAATGCAATTTGGCAACCGGCAATGTAATTAGCATGCCGAATATTACTTGGAATGTGCATTGGAACGAAATCGCCAATAGATAAGACCATTTTACAATTTGGGCCCAAGTTAGAAGCAGAGCCTAAGGTGTAAATTATCGATAGTCCATATCTCGGAAACTATAAGAGGTAATGCAATTTGGCAACCGGCAATGTAATTAGCATGCCGAATATTACTTGGAATGTGAATTGGAACGAAATCGCCAATAGATAAGACCATTTTACAATTTGGGCCCAAGTTAGAAGCAGAGCCTAAGGTGTAAATTATTGATAGTCCATATCTCGGAAACTATAAGAGATAATGCAATTTCGCAACCGGCAATGTAATTAGCATGCCGAATATTACTTGGAGTGTGAATTGGAACGAAATCGCCAATAGATAAGACCATTTTACAATTTGGGCCCAAGTTAGAAGCAGAGCCTAAGGTGTAAATTATCGATAGTCCATATCTCGGAAAATATAAGAGATAATGCAATTTGGCAACCGGCAATGTAATTAGCATGCCGAATATTACTTGGAATGTGAATTGGAACGAAATCGCCAATAGATAAGACCATTTTACAATTTGGGCCCAAGTTAGAAGCAGAGCCTAAGGTGTAAATTATCGATAGTCCATATCTCGGAAACTATAAGAGATAATGCAAATTGGCAACCGGCAATGTAATTAGCATGCCGAATATTACTTGGAATGTGAATTGGAACGAAATCGCCAATAGATAAGACCATTTTACAATTTGGGCCCAAGTTAGAAGCAGAGCCTAAGGTGTAAATTATCGATAGTCCATATCTCGGAAACTATAAGAGATAATGCAATTTGGCAACCGGCAATGTAATTAGCATGCCGAATATTACTTGGAATGTGAATTGGAACGAAATCGCCAATAGATAAGACCATTTTACAATTTGGGCCCAAGTTAGAAGCAGAGCCTAAGGTGTAAATTATCGATAGTCCATATCTCGGAAACTATAAGAGATAATGCAATTTGGCAACCGGCAATGTAATTAGCATGCCGAATATTACTTGGAATGTGAATTGGAACGAAATCGCCAATAGATAAGGCCATTTTACAATTTGGGCCCAAGTTAGAAGCAGAGCCTAAGGTGTAAATTATTGATAGTCCATATCTCGGAAACTATAAGAGATAATGCAATTTCGCAACCGGCAATGTAATTAGAATGCCGAATATCACTTGGAATGTGAATTGGGACGAAATCGCCAATAGATAAGACCATTTTACAATTTGGGCCCAAGTTAGAAGCAGAGCCTAAGGTGTAAATTATCGATAGTCCATATCTCGGAAACTATAAGAGATAATGCAATTTGGCAACCGGCAATGTAATTAGCATGCCGAATATTACTTGGAATGTGAATTGGAACGAAATCGCCAATAGATAAGACCATTTTACAATTTGGGCCCAAGTTAGAAGCAGAGCCTAAGATGTAAATTATCGATAGTAAATATCTCGGAAACTATAAGAGATAATGCAATTTGGCAACCGGGAATGTAATTAGCATGCCGAATATTACTTGGAATGTGAATTGGAACGAAATCGCCAATAGATAAGACCATTTTACAATATGGGCCCAAGTTAGAAGCAGAGCCTAAGGTGTAAATTATCGATAGTCCATATCTCGGAAACTATAAGAGATAATTCAATTTGGCAACCGGCAATGTAATTAGCATGCCGGATATTACTTGGAATGTGAATTGGAACGAAATCGCCAATAGATAAGACCATTTTACAATTTGGGCCCAAGTTAGAAGCAGAGCCTAAGGTGTAAATTATCGATAGTCCATATCTCGGAAACTATAAGAGATAATGCAATTTGGCAACCGGCAATGTAATTAGCATGCCGAATATTACTTGGAATGTGAATTGGAACGAAATCGCCAATAGATAAGACGATTTTACAATTTGGGCCCAAGTTAGAAGCAGAGCCTAAGATGTAAATTATCGATAGTCCATATCTCGGAAACTATAAGAGATAATGCAATTTGGCAACCGGCAATGTAATTAGCATGCCGAATATTACTTGGAATGTGAATTGGAACGAAATCGCCAATAGAGAAGACCATTTTACAATTTGGGCCCAAGTTAGAAGCAGAGCCTAAGGTGTAAATTATCGATAGTCCATATCTCGGAAACTATAAGAGATAATGCAATTTGGCAACCGGCAATGTAATTAGCATGCCGAATATTACTTGGAATGTGAATTGGAACGAAATCGCCAATAGATAAGACCATTTTACAATTTGGGCCCAAGTTAGAAGCAGAGCCTAAGGTGTAAATAATCGATAGTCCATATCTCGGAAAATATAAGAGATAATGCAATTTGGCAACCGGCAATGTAATTAGCATGCCGAATATTACTTGGAATGTGAATTGGAACGAAATCGCCAATAGATAAGACCATTTTACAATTTGGGCCCAAGTTAGAAGCAGAGCCTAAGGTGTAAATTATCGATAGTCCATATCTCGGAAACTATAAGAGATAATGCAAATTGGCAACCGGCAATGTAATTAGCATGCCGAATATTACTTGGAATGTGAATTGGAACGAAATCGCCAATAGATAAGACCATTTTACAATTTGGGCCCAAGTTAGAAGCAGAGCCTAAGGTGTAAATTATCGATAGTCCATATCTCGGAAACTATAAGAGATAATGCAATTTGGCAACCGGCAATGTAATTAGCATGCCGAATATTACTTGGAATGTGAATTGGAACGAAATCGCCAATAGATAAGACCATTTTACAATTTGGGCCCAAGTTAGAAGCAGAGCCTAAGGTGTAAATTATCGATAGTCCATATCTCGGAAACTATAAGAGATAATGCAATTTGGCAACCGGCAATGTAATTAGCATGCCGAATATTACTTGGAATGTGAATTGGAACGAAATCGCCAATAGATAAGGCCATTTTACAATTTGGGCCCATGTTAGACGCAGAGCCTAAGGTGTAAATTATTGATAGTCCATATCTCGGAAACTATAAGAGATAATGCAATTTCGCAACCGGCAATGTAATTAGAATGCCGAATATCACTTGGAATGTGAATTGGGACGAAATCGCCAATAGATAAGACCATTTTACAATTTGGGCCCAAGTTAGAAGCAGAGCCTAAGGTGTAAATTATCGATAGTCCATATCTCGGAAACTATAAGAGATAATGCAATTTGGCAACCGGCAATGTAATTAGCATGCCGAATATTACTTGGAATGTGAATTGGAACGAAATCGCCAATAGATAAGACCATTTTACAATTTGGGCCCAAGTTAGAAGCAGAGCCTAAGATGTAAATTATCGATAGTAAATATCTCGGAAACTATAAGAGATAATGCAATTTGGCAACCGGCAATGTAATTAGCATGCCGAATATCACTTGGAATGTGAATTGGGACGAAATCGCCAATAGATAAGACCATTTTACAATTTGGGCCCAAGTTAGAAGCAGAGCCTAAGGTGTAAATTATCGATAGTCCATATCTCGGAAACTATAAGAGATAATGCAATTTGGCAACCGGCAATGTAATTAGCATGCCGAATATTACTTGGAATGTGAATTGGAACGAAATCGCCAATAGATAAGACCATTTTACAATTTGGGCCCAAGTTAGAAGCAGAGCCTAAGGTGTAAATTATCGATAGTCCATATCTCGGAAACTATAAGAGATAATGCAATTTGGCAACCGGCAATGTAATTAGCATGCCGAATATTACTTGGAATGTGAATTGGAACGAAATCGCCAATAGATAAGACCATTTTACAATTTGGGCCCAAGTTAGAAGCAGAGCCTAAGGTGTAAATTATCGATAGTCCATATCTCGGAAACTATAAGAGATAATGCAATTTGGCAACCGGCAATGTAATTAGCATGCCGAATATTACTTGGAATGTGAATTGGAACGAAATCGCCAATAGGTAAGACCATTTTACAATTTGGGCCCAAGTTAGAAGCAGAGCCTAAGGTGTAAATTATCGATAGTCCATATTTCGGAAACTATAAGAGATAATGCAATTTGGTAACCGGCAATGTAATTAGCATGCCGAATATTACTTGGAATGTGAATTGGAACGAAATCGCCAATAGATAAGTCCATTTTACAATTTGGGCCCAAGTTAGAAGCAGAGCCTAAGGTGTAAATTATTGATAGTCCATATCTCGGAAACTATAAGAGATAATGCAATTTGGCAACCGGCAATGTAATTAACATGCCGAATATTACTTGGAATGTGAATTGGAACGAAATCGCCAATAGAGAAGACCATTTTACAATTTGGGCCCAAGTTAGAAGCAGAGCCTAAGGTGTAAATTATCGATAGTCCATATCTCGGAAACTATAAGAGATAATGCAATTTGGCAACCGGCAATGTAATTAGCATGCCGAATATTACTTGGAATGTGAATTGGAACGAAATCGCCAATAGATAAGACCATTTTACAATTTGGGCCCAAGTTAGAAGCAGAGCCTAAGGTGTAAATTATCGATAGTCCATATCTCGGAAACTATAAGAGGTAATGCAATTTGGCAACCGGCAATGTAATTAGCATGATGAATATTACTTGGAATGTGAATTGGAACGAAATCGCCAATAGAGAAGACCATTTTACAATTTGGGCCCAAGTTAGAAGCAGAGCCTAAGGTGTAAATTATCGATAGTCCATATCTCGGAAACTATAAGAGATAATGCAATTTGGCAACCGGCAATGTAATTAGCATGCCGAATATTACTTGGAATGTGAATTGGAACGAAATCGCCAATAGATAAGACCATTTTACAATTTGGGCCCAAGTTAGAAGCAGAGCCTAAGGTGTAAATTATCGATAGTCCATATCTCGGAAACAATAAGAGATAATGCAATTTGGCAACCGGCAATGTAATTAGCATGCCGAATATTACTTGGAATGTGCATTGGAACGAAATCGCCAATAGATAAGACCATTTTACAATTTGGGCCCAAGTTAGAAGCAGAGCCTAAGGTGTAAATTATCGATAGTCCATATCTCGGAAACTATAAGAGGTAATGCAATTTGGCAACCGGCAATGTAATTAGCATGCCGAATATTACTTGGAATGTGAATTGGAACGAAATCGCCAATAGATAAGACCATTTTACAATTTGGGCCCAAGTTAGAAGCAGAGCCTAAGGTGTAAATTATTGATAGTCCATATCTCGGAAACTATAAGAGATAATGCAATTTCGCAACCGGCAATGTAATTAGCATGCCGAATATTACTTGGAGTGTGAATTGGAACGAAATCGCCAATAGATAAGACCATTTTACAATTTGGGCCCAAGTTAGAAGCAGAGCCTAAGGTGTAAATTATCGATAGTCCATATCTCGGAAAATATAAGAGATAATGCAATTTGGCAACCGGCAATGTAATTAGCATGCCGAATATTACTTGGAATGTGAATTGGAACGAAATCGCCAATAGATAAGACCATTTTACAATTTGGGCCCAAGTTAGAAGCAGAGCCTAAGGTGTAAATTATCGATAGTCCATATCTCGGAAACTATAAGAGATAATGCAAATTGGCAACCGGCAATGTAATTAGCATGCCGAATATTACTTGGAATGTGAATTGGAACGAAATCGCCAATAGATAAGACCATTTTACAATTTGGGCCCAAGTTAGAAGCAGAGCCTAAGGTGTAAATTATCGATAGTCCATATCTCGGAAACTATAAGAGATAATGCAATTTGGCAACCGGCAATGTAATTAGCATGCCGAATATTACTTGGAATGTGAATTGGAACGAAATCGCCAATAGATAAGACCATTTTACAATTTGGGCCCAAGTTAGAAGCAGAGCCTAAGGTGTAAATTATCGATAGTCCATATCTCGGAAACTATAAGAGATAATGCAATTTGGCAACCGGCAATGTAATTAGCATGCCGAATATTACTTGGAATGTGAATTGGAACGAAATCGCCAATAGATAAGGCCATTTTACAATTTGGGCCCAAGTTAGAAGCAGAGCCTAAGGTGTAAATTATTGATAGTCCATATCTCGGAAACTATAAGAGATAATGCAATTTCGCAACCGGCAATGTAATTAGAATGCCGAATATCACTTGGAATGTGAATTGGGACGAAATCGCCAATAGATAAGACCATTTTACAATTTGGGCCCAAGTTAGAAGCAGAGCCTAAGGTGTAAATTATCGATAGTCCATATCTCGGAAACTATAAGAGATAATGCAATTTGGCAACCGGCAATGTAATTAGCATGCCGAATATTACTTGGAATGTGAATTGGAACGAAATCGCCAATAGATAAGACCATTTTACAATTTGGGCCCAAGTTAGAAGCAGAGCCTAAGATGTAAATTATCGATAGTAAATATCTCGGAAACTATAAGAGATAATGCAATTTGGCAACCGGGAATGTAATTAGCATGCCGAATATTACTTGGAATGTGAATTGGAACGAAATCGCCAATAGATAAGACCATTTTACAATATGGGCCCAAGTTAGAAGCAGAGCCTAAGGTGTAAATTATCGATAGTCCATATCTCGGAAACTATAAGAGATAATTCAATTTGGCAACCGGCAATGTAATTAGCATGCCGGATATTACTTGGAATGTGAATTGGAACGAAATCGCCAATAGATAAGACCATTTTACAATTTGGGCCCAAGTTAGAAGCAGAGCCTAAGGTGTAAATTATCGATAGTCCATATCTCGGAAACTATAAGAGATAATGCAATTTGGCAACCGGCAATGTAATTAGCATGCCGAATATTACTTGGAATGTGAATTGGAACGAAATCGCCAATAGATAAGACGATTTTACAATTTGGGCCCAAGTTAGAAGCAGAGCCTAAGATGTAAATTATCGATAGTCCATATCTCGGAAACTATAAGAGATAATGCAATTTGGCAACCGGCAATGTAATTAGCATGCCGAATATTACTTGGAATGTGAATTGGAACGAAATCGCCAATAGAGAAGACCATTTTACAATTTGGGCCCAAGTTAGAAGCAGAGCCTAAGGTGTAAATTATCGATAGTCCATATCTCGGAAACTATAAGAGATAATGCAATTTGGCAACCGGCAATGTAATTAGCATGCCGAATATTACTTGGAATGTGAATTGGAACGAAATCGCCAATAGATAAGACCATTTTACAATTTGGGCCCAAGTTAGAAGCAGAGCCTAAGGTGTAAATAATCGATAGTCCATATCTCGGAAAATATAAGAGATAATGCAATTTGGCAACCGGCAATGTAATTAGCATGCCGAATATTACTTGGAATGTGAATTGGAACGAAATCGCCAATAGATAAGACCATTTTACAATTTGGGCCCAAGTTAGAAGCAGAGCCTAAGGTGTAAATTATCGATAGTCCATATCTCGGAAACTATAAGAGATAATGCAAATTGGCAACCGGCAATGTAATTAGCATGCCGAATATTACTTGGAATGTGAATTGGAACGAAATCGCCAATAGATAAGACCATTTTACAATTTGGGCCCAAGTTAGAAGCAGAGCCTAAGGTGTAAATTATCGATAGTCCATATCTCGGAAACTATAAGAGATAATGCAATTTGGCAACCGGCAATGTAATTAGCATGCCGAATATTACTTGGAATGTGAATTGGAACGAAATCGCCAATAGATAAGACCATTTTACAATTTGGGCCCAAGTTAGAAGCAGAGCCTAAGGTGTAAATTATCGATAGTCCATATCTCGGAAACTATAAGAGATAATGCAATTTGGCAACCGGCAATGTAATTAGCATGCCGAATATTACTTGGAATGTGAATTGGAACGAAATCGCCAATAGATAAGGCCATTTTACAATTTGGGCCCATGTTAGACGCAGAGCCTAAGGTGTAAATTATTGATAGTCCATATCTCGGAAACTATAAGAGATAATGCAATTTCGCAACCGGCAATGTAATTAGAATGCCGAATATCACTTGGAATGTGAATTGGGACGAAATCGCCAATAGATAAGACCATTTTACAATTTGGGCCCAAGTTAGAAGCAGAGCCTAAGGTGTAAATTATCGATAGTCCATATCTCGGAAACTATAAGAGATAATGCAATTTGGCAACCGGCAATGTAATTAGCATGCCGAATATTACTTGGAATGTGAATTGGAACGAAATCGCCAATAGATAAGACCATTTTACAATTTGGGCCCAAGTTAGAAGCAGAGCCTAAGATGTAAATTATCGATAGTAAATATCTCGGAAACTATAAGAGATAATGCAATTTGGCAACCGGCAATGTAATTAGCATGCCGAATATTACTTGGAAAGTGAATTGGAACGAAATCGCCAATAGATAAGACCATTTTACAATATGGGCCCAAGTTAGAAGCAGAGCCTAAGGTGTAAATTATCGATAGTCCATATCTCGGAAACTATAAGAGATAATTCAATTTGGCAACCGGCAATGTAATTAGCATGCCGAATATTACTTGGAATGTGAATTGGAACGAAATCGCCAATAGATAAGACCATTTTACAATTTGGGCCCAAGTTAGAAGCAGAGCCTAAGGTGTAAATTATCGATAGTCCATATCTCGGAAACTATAAGAGATAATGCAATTTGGCAACCGGCAATGTAATTAGCATGCCGAATATTACTTGGAATGTGAATTGGAACGAAATCGCCAATAGATAAGGCCATTTTACAATTTGGGCCCATGTTAGAAGCAGAGCCTAAGGTGTAAATTATTGATAGTCCATATCTCGGAAACTATAAGAGATAATGCAATTTCGCAACCGGCAATGTAATTAGAATGCCGAATATCACTTGGAATGTGAATTGGGACGAAATCGCCAATAGATAAGACCATTTTACAATTTGGGCCCAAGTTAGAAGCAGAGCCTAAGGTGTAAATTATCGATAGTCCATATCTCGGAAACTATAAGAGATAATGCAATTTGGCAACCGGCAATGTAATTAGCATGCCGAATATTACTTGGAATGTGAATTGGAACGAAATCGCCAATAGATAAGACCATTTTACAATTTGGGCCCAAGTTAGAAGCAGAGCCTAAGATGTAAATTATCGATAGTAAATATCTCGGAAACTATAAGAGATAATGCAATTTGGCAACCGGCAATGTAATTAGCATGCCGAATATTACTTGGAAAGTGAATTGGAACGAAATCGCCAATAGATAAGACCATTTTACAATATGGGCCCAAGTTAGAAGCAGAGCCTAAGGTGTAAATTATCGATAGTCCATATCTCGGAAACTATAAGAGATAATTCAATTTGGCAACCGGCAATGTAATTAGCATGCCGGATATTACTTGGAATGTGAATTGGAACGAAATCGCCAATAGATAAGACCATTTTACAATTTGGGCCCAAGTTAGAAGCAGAGCCTAAGGTGTAAATTATCGATAGTCCATATCTCGGAAACTATAAGAGATAATGCAATTTGGCAACCGGCAATGTAATTAGCATGCCGAATATTACTTGGAATGTGAATTGGAACGAAATCGCCAATAGATAAGACGATTTTACAATTTGGGCCCAAGTTAGAAGCAGAGCCTAAGATGTAAATTATCGATAGTCCATATCTCGGAAACTATAAGAGATAATGCAATTTGGCAACCGGCAATGTAATTAGCATGCCGAATATTACTTGGAATGTGAATTGGAACGAAATCGCCAATAGAGAAGACCATTTTACAATTTGGGCCCAAGTTAGAAGCAGAGCCTAAGGTGTAAATTATCGATAGTCCATATCTCGGAAACTATAAGAGATAATGCAATTTGGCAACCGGCAATGTAATTAGCATGCCGAATATTACTTGGAATGTGAATTGAAACGAAATCGCCAATAGATAAGACCATTTTACAATTTGGGCCCAAGTTAGAAGAAGAGCCTAAGGTGTAAATTATCGATAGTCCATATCTCGGAAACTATAAGAGATAATGCAATTTGGCAACCGGCAATGTAATTAGCATGCCGAATATTACTTGGAATGTGAATTGGAACGAAAACGCCAATAGATAAGACCATTTTACAATTTGGGCCCAAGTTAGAAGCAGAGCCTAAGGTGTAAATTATCGATAGTCCATATCTCGGAAACTATAAGAGATAATGCAATTTGGCAACCGGCAATGTAATTAGCATGCCGAATATTACTTGGAATGTGAATTGGAACGAAATCGCCAATAGAGAAGACCATTTTACAATTTGGGCCCAAGTTAGAAGCAGAGCCTAAGGTGTAAATTATCGATAGTCCATATCTCGGAAACTATAAGAGATAATGCAATTTGGCAACCGGCAATGTAATTAGCATGCCGAATATTACTTGGAATGTGAATTGGAACGAAATCGCCAATAGATAAGACCATTTTACAATTTGGGCCCAAGTTAGAAGCAGAGCCTAAGGTGTAAATTATCGATAGTCCATATCTCGGAAACTATAAGAGTTAATGCAATTTGGCAACCGGCAATGTAATTAGCATGCCGAATTTTACTTGGAATGTGAATTGGAACGAAATCGCCAATAGATAAGACCATTTTACAATTTGGGCCCAAGTTAGAAGTAAAGCCTAAGGTGTAAATTATCGATAGTCCATATCTCGGAAACTATAATGCAATTTGGCAACCGGCAATGTAATTAGCATGCCGAATATTACTTGGAGTGTGAATTGGAACGAAATCGCCAATAGATAAGACCATTTTACAATTTGGGCCCAAGTTAGAAGCAGAGCCTAAGGTGTAAATTATTGATAGTCCATATCTCGGAAACTATAAGAGATAATGCAATTTCGCAAACGGCAATGTAATTAGCATGCCGAATATTACTTGGAGTGTGAATTGGAACGAAATCGCCAATAGATAAGACCATTTTACAATTTGGGCCCAAGTTAGAAGCAGAGCCTAAGGTGTAAATTATCGATAGTCCATATCTCGGAAACTACAAGAGATAATGCAATTTGGCAACCGGCAATGTAATTAGCATGCCGAATATTACTTGGAATGTGAATTGGAACGAAATCGCCAATAGATAAGACCATTTTACAATTTGGGCCCAAGTTAGAAGCAGAGCCTAAGGTGTAAATTATCGATAGTCCATATCTCGGAAACTATAAGAGATAATGCAATTTCGCAACCGGCAATGTAATTAGCTTGCCGAATATTACTTGGAATGTGAAATGGAACGAAATCGCCAATAGATAAGACCATTTTACAATTTGGGCCCAAGTTAGAAGCAGAGCCTAAGGTGTAAATTATCGATAGTCTATATCTCGGAAACTATAAGAGATAATGCAATTTCGCAACCGGCAATGTAATTAGCTTGCCGAATATTACTTGGAATGTGAAATGGAACGAAATCGCCAATAGATAAGGCCATTTTACAATTTGGGCCCAAGTTAGAAGCAGAGCCTAAGGTGTAAATTATCGATAGTCCATATCTCGGAAACTATAAGAGATAATGCAATTTGGCAACCGGCAATGTAATTAGCATGCCGAATATTACTTGGAATGTGAATTGGAACGAAATCGCCAATAGATAAGACCATTTTACAATTTGGGCCCAAGTTAGAAGCAGAGCCTAAGGTGTAAATTATTGATAGTCCATATCTCGGAAACTATAAGAGATAATGCAATTTCGCAACCGGCAATGTAATTAGCATGCCGAATATTACTTGGAGTGTGAATTGGAACGAAATCGCCAATAGATAATACCATTTTACAATTTGGGCCCAAGTTAGAAGCAGAGCCTAAGGTGTAAATTATCGATAGTCCATATCTCGGAAACTACAAGAGATAATGCAATTTGGCAACCGGCAATGTAATTAGCATGCCGAATATTACTTGGAATGTGAATTGGAACGAAATCGCCAATAGATAAGACCATTTTACAATTTGGGCCCAAGTTAGAAGCAGAGCCTAAGGTGTAAATTATCGATAGTCCATATCTCGGAAACTATAAGAGATAATGCAATTTGGCAACCGGCAATGTAATTAGCATGCCGAATATTACTTGGAATGTGAATTGGAACGAAATCGTCAATAGATGAGACCATTTTACAATTTGGGCCCAAGTTAGAAGCAGAGCCTAAGGTGTAAATTATCGATAGTCCATATCTCGGAAACTATAAGAGATAATGCAATTTGGCAACCGGCAATGTAATTAGCATGCCGAATATTACTTGGAATGTGAATTGGAACGAAATCGCCAATAGATAAGACCATTTTACAATTTGGGCCCAAGTTAGAAGCAGAGCCTAAGGTGTAAATTATCGATAGTCCATATCTCGGAAACTATAAGAGATAATGCAATTTGGCAACCGGCAATGTAATTAGCATGCCGAATATTACTTGGAATGTGAATTGGAACGAAATCGCCAATAGATAAGACCATTTTACAATTTGGGCCCAAGTTAGAAGCAGAGCCTAAGGTGTAAATTATTGATAGTCCATATCTCGGAAACTATAAGAGATAATGCAATTTCGCAACCGGCAATGTAATTAGCATGCCGAATATCACTTGGAATGTGAATTGGGACGAAATCGCCAATAGATAAGACCATTTTACAATTTGGGCCCAAGTTAGAAGCAGAGCCTAAGGTGTAAATTATCGATAGTCCATATCTCGGAAACTATAAGAGATAATGCAATTTGGCAACCGGCAATGTAATTAGCATGCCGAATATTACTTGGAATGTGAATTGGAACGAAATCGCCAATAGATAAGACCATTTTACAATTTGGGCCCAAGTTAGAAGCAGAGCCTAAGGTGTAAATTATCGATAGTCCATATCTCGGAAACTATAAGAGATAATGCAATTTGGCAACCGGCAATGTAATTAGCATGCCGAATATTACTTGGAATGTGAATTGGAACGAAATCGCCAATAGGTAAGACCATTTTACAATTTGGGCCCAAGTTAGAAGCAGAGCCTAAGGTGTAAATTATCGATAGTCCATATTTCGGAAACTATAAGAGATAATGCAATTTGGTAACCGGCAATGTAATTAGCATGCCGAATATTACTTGGAATGTGAATTGGAACGAAATCGCCAATAGATAAGTCCATTTTACAATTTGGGCCCAAGTTAGAAGCAGAGCCTAAGGTGTAAATTATTGATAGTCCATATCTCGGAAACTATAAGAGATAATGCAATTTGGCAACCGGCAATGTAATTAACATGCCGAATATTACTTGGAATGTGAATTGGAACGAAATCGCCAATAGAGAAGACCATTTTACAATTTGGGCCCAAGTTAGAAGCAGAGCCTAAGGTGTAAATTATCGATAGTCCATATCTCGGAAACTATAAGAGATAATGCAATTTGGCAACCGGCAATGTAATTAGCATGCCGAATATTACTTGGAATGTGAATTGGAACGAAATCGCCAATAGATAAGACCATTTTACAATTTGGGCCCAAGTTAGAAGCAGAGCCTAAGGTGTAAATTATCGATAGTCCATATCTCGGAAACTATAAGAGGTAATGCAATTTGGCAACCGGCAATGTAATTAGCATGATGAATATTACTTGGAATGTGAATTGGAACGAAATCGCCAATAGAGAAGACCATTTTACAATTTGGGCCCAAGTTAGAAGCAGAGCCTAAGGTGTAAATTATCGATAGTCCATATCTCGGAAACTATAAGAGATAATGCAATTTGGCAACCGGCAATGTAATTAGCATGCCGAATATTACTTGGAATGTGAATTGGAACGAAATCGCCAATAGATAAGACCATTTTACAATTTGGGCCCAAGTTAGAAGCAGAGCCTAAGGTGTAAATTATCGATAGTCCATATCTCGGAAACAATAAGAGATAATGCAATTTGGCAACCGGCAATGTAATTAGCATGCCGAATATTACTTGGAATGTGCATTGGAACGAAATCGCCAATAGATAAGACCATTTTACAATTTGGGCCCAAGTTAGAAGCAGAGCCTAAGGTGTAAATTATCGATAGTCCATATCTCGGAAACTATAAGAGGTAATGCAATTTGGCAACCGGCAATGTAATTAGCATGCCGAATATTACTTGGAATGTGAATTGGAACGAAATCGCCAATAGATAAGACCATTTTACAATTTGGGCCCAAGTTAGAAGCAGAGCCTAAGGTGTAAATTATTGATAGTCCATATCTCGGAAACTATAAGAGATAATGCAATTTCGCAACCGGCAATGTAATTAGCATGCCGAATATTACTTGGAGTGTGAATTGGAACGAAATCGCCAATAGATAAGACCATTTTACAATTTGGGCCCAAGTTAGAAGCAGAGCCTAAGGTGTAAATTATCGATAGTCCATATCTCGGAAAATATAAGAGATAATGCAATTTGGCAACCGGCAATGTAATTAGCATGCCGAATATTACTTGGAATGTGAATTGGAACGAAATCGCCAATAGATAAGACCATTTTACAATTTGGGCCCAAGTTAGAAGCAGAGCCTAAGGTGTAAATTATCGATAGTCCATATCTCGGAAACTATAAGAGATAATGCAAATTGGCAACCGGCAATGTAATTAGCATGCCGAATATTACTTGGAATGTGAATTGGAACGAAATCGCCAATAGATAAGACCATTTTACAATTTGGGCCCAAGTTAGAAGCAGAGCCTAAGGTGTAAATTATCGATAGTCCATATCTCGGAAACTATAAGAGATAATGCAATTTGGCAACCGGCAATGTAATTAGCATGCCGAATATTACTTGGAATGTGAATTGGAACGAAATCGCCAATAGATAAGACCATTTTACAATTTGGGCCCAAGTTAGAAGCAGAGCCTAAGGTGTAAATTATCGATAGTCCATATCTCGGAAACTATAAGAGATAATGCAATTTGGCAACCGGCAATGTAATTAGCATGCCGAATATTACTTGGAATGTGAATTGGAACGAAATCGCCAATAGATAAGGCCATTTTACAATTTGGGCCCAAGTTAGAAGCAGAGCCTAAGGTGTAAATTATTGATAGTCCATATCTCGGAAACTATAAGAGATAATGCAATTTCGCAACCGGCAATGTAATTAGAATGCCGAATATCACTTGGAATGTGAATTGGGACGAAATCGCCAATAGATAAGACCATTTTACAATTTGGGCCCAAGTTAGAAGCAGAGCCTAAGGTGTAAATTATCGATAGTCCATATCTCGGAAACTATAAGAGATAATGCAATTTGGCAACCGGCAATGTAATTAGCATGCCGAATATTACTTGGAATGTGAATTGGAACGAAATCGCCAATAGATAAGACCATTTTACAATTTGGGCCCAAGTTAGAAGCAGAGCCTAAGATGTAAATTATCGATAGTAAATATCTCGGAAACTATAAGAGATAATGCAATTTGGCAACCGGGAATGTAATTAGCATGCCGAATATTACTTGGAATGTGAATTGGAACGAAATCGCCAATAGATAAGACCATTTTACAATATGGGCCCAAGTTAGAAGCAGAGCCTAAGGTGTAAATTATCGATAGTCCATATCTCGGAAACTATAAGAGATAATTCAATTTGGCAACCGGCAATGTAATTAGCATGCCGGATATTACTTGGAATGTGAATTGGAACGAAATCGCCAATAGATAAGACCATTTTACAATTTGGGCCCAAGTTAGAAGCAGAGCCTAAGGTGTAAATTATCGATAGTCCATATCTCGGAAACTATAAGAGATAATGCAATTTGGCAACCGGCAATGTAATTAGCATGCCGAATATTACTTGGAATGTGAATTGGAACGAAATCGCCAATAGATAAGACGATTTTACAATTTGGGCCCAAGTTAGAAGCAGAGCCTAAGATGTAAATTATCGATAGTCCATATCTCGGAAACTATAAGAGATAATGCAATTTGGCAACCGGCAATGTAATTAGCATGCCGAATATTACTTGGAATGTGAATTGGAACGAAATCGCCAATAGAGAAGACCATTTTACAATTTGGGCCCAAGTTAGAAGCAGAGCCTAAGGTGTAAATTATCGATAGTCCATATCTCGGAAACTATAAGAGATAATGCAATTTGGCAACCGGCAATGTAATTAGCATGCCGAATATTACTTGGAATGTGAATTGGAACGAAATCGCCAATAGATAAGACCATTTTACAATTTGGGCCCAAGTTAGAAGCAGAGCCTAAGGTGTAAATAATCGATAGTCCATATCTCGGAAAATATAAGAGATAATGCAATTTGGCAACCGGCAATGTAATTAGCATGCCGAATATTACTTGGAATGTGAATTGGAACGAAATCGCCAATAGATAAGACCATTTTACAATTTGGGCCCAAGTTAGAAGCAGAGCCTAAGGTGTAAATTATCGATAGTCCATATCTCGGAAACTATAAGAGATAATGCAAATTGGCAACCGGCAATGTAATTAGCATGCCGAATATTACTTGGAATGTGAATTGGAACGAAATCGCCAATAGATAAGACCATTTTACAATTTGGGCCCAAGTTAGAAGCAGAGCCTAAGGTGTAAATTATCGATAGTCCATATCTCGGAAACTATAAGAGATAATGCAATTTGGCAACCGGCAATGTAATTAGCATGCCGAATATTACTTGGAATGTGAATTGGAACGAAATCGCCAATAGATAAGACCATTTTACAATTTGGGCCCAAGTTAGAAGCAGAGCCTAAGGTGTAAATTATCGATAGTCCATATCTCGGAAACTATAAGAGATAATGCAATTTGGCAACCGGCAATGTAATTAGCATGCCGAATATTACTTGGAATGTGAATTGGAACGAAATCGCCAATAGATAAGGCCATTTTACAATTTGGGCCCATGTTAGACGCAGAGCCTAAGGTGTAAATTATTGATAGTCCATATCTCGGAAACTATAAGAGATAATGCAATTTCGCAACCGGCAATGTAATTAGAATGCCGAATATCACTTGGAATGTGAATTGGGACGAAATCGCCAATAGATAAGACCATTTTACAATTTGGGCCCAAGTTAGAAGCAGAGCCTAAGGTGTAAATTATCGATAGTCCATATCTCGGAAACTATAAGAGATAATGCAATTTGGCAACCGGCAATGTAATTAGCATGCCGAATATTACTTGGAATGTGAATTGGAACGAAATCGCCAATAGATAAGACCATTTTACAATTTGGGCCCAAGTTAGAAGCAGAGCCTAAGATGTAAATTATCGATAGTAAATATCTCGGAAACTATAAGAGATAATGCAATTTGGCAACCGGCAATGTAATTAGCATGCCGAATATCACTTGGAATGTGAATTGGGACGAAATCGCCAATAGATAAGACCATTTTACAATTTGGGCCCAAGTTAGAAGCAGAGCCTAAGGTGTAAATTATCGATAGTCCATATCTCGGAAACTATAAGAGATAATGCAATTTGGCAACCGGCAATGTAATTAGCATGCCGAATATTACTTGGAATGTGAATTGGAACGAAATCGCCAATAGATAAGACCATTTTACAATTTGGGCCCAAGTTAGAAGCAGAGCCTAAGGTGTAAATTATCGATAGTCCATATCTCGGAAACTATAAGAGATAATGCAATTTGGCAACCGGCAATGTAATTAGCATGCCGA
Organism: Rhynchophorus ferrugineus; assembly: GCF_030347505.1. Taxonomy (NCBI): domain Eukaryota; kingdom Metazoa; phylum Arthropoda; class Insecta; order Coleoptera; family Curculionidae; genus Rhynchophorus; species Rhynchophorus ferrugineus. The sequence goes on along the minus strand of NW_027472720.1, from coordinate 40,406 downwards.
ATATTACTTGGAATGTGAATTGGAACGAAATCGCCAATAGATAAGACCATTTTACAATTTGGGCCCAAGTTAGAAGCAGAGCCTAAGGTGTAAATTATCGATAGTCCATATCTCGGAAACTATAAGAGATAATGCAATTTGGCAACCGGCAATGTAATTAGCATGCCGAATATTACTTGGAATGTGAATTGGAACGAAATCGCCAATAGGTAAGACCATTTTACAATTTGGGCCCAAGTTAGAAGCAGAGCCTAAGGTGTAAATTATCGATAGTCCATATTTCGGAAACTATAAGAGATAATGCAATTTGGTAACCGGCAATGTAATTAGCATGCCGAATATTACTTGGAATGTGAATTGGAACGAAATCGCCAATAGATAAGTCCATTTTACAATTTGGGCCCAAGTTAGAAGCAGAGCCTAAGGTGTAAATTATTGATAGTCCATATCTCGGAAACTATAAGAGATAATGCAATTTGGCAACCGGCAATGTAATTAACATGCCGAATATTACTTGGAATGTGAATTGGAACGAAATCGCCAATAGAGAAGACCATTTTACAATTTGGGCCCAAGTTAGAAGCAGAGCCTAAGGTGTAAATTATCGATAGTCCATATCTCGGAAACTATAAGAGATAATGCAATTTGGCAACCGGCAATGTAATTAGCATGCCGAATATTACTTGGAATGTGAATTGGAACGAAATCGCCAATAGATAAGACCATTTTACAATTTGGGCCCAAGTTAGAAGCAGAGCCTAAGGTGTAAATTATCGATAGTCCATATCTCGGAAACTATAAGAGATAATGCAATTTGGCAACCGGCAATGTAATTAGCATGCCGAATATTACTTGGAATGTGAATTGGAACGAAATCGCCAATAGATAAGACCATTTTACAATTTGGGCCCAAGTTAGAAGCAGAGCCTAAGATGTAAATTATCGATAGTAAATATCTCGGAAACTATAAGAGATAATGCAATTTGGCAACCGGCAATGTAATTAGCATGCCGAATATTACTTGGAAAGTGAATTGGAACGAAATCGCCAATAGATAAGACCATTTTACAATATGGGCCCAAGTTAGAAGCAGAGCCTAAGGTGTAAATTATCGATAGTCCATATCTCGGAAACTATAAGAGATAATTCAATTTGGCAACCGGCAATGTAATTAGCATGCCGGATATTACTTGGAATGTGAATTGGAACGAAATCGCCAATAGATAAGACCATTTTACAATTTGGGCCCAAGTTAGAAGCAGAGCCTAAGGTGTAAATTATCGATAGTCCATATCTCGGAAACTATAAGAGATAATGCAATTTGGCAACCGGCAATGTAATTAGCATGCCGAATATTACTTGGAATGTGAATTGGAACGAAATCGCCAATAGATAAGACGATTTTACAATTTGGGCCCAAGTTAGAAGCAGAGCCTAAGATGTAAATTATCGATAGTCCATATCTCGGAAACTATAAGAGATAATGCAATTTGGCAACCGGCAATGTAATTAGCATGCCGAATATTACTTGGAATGTGAATTGGAACGAAATCGCCAATAGAGAAGACCATTTTACAATTTGGGCCCAAGTTAGAAGCAGAGCCTAAGGTGTAAATTATCGATAGTCCATATCTCGGAAACTATAAGAGATAATGCAATTTGGCAACCGGCAATGTAATTAGCATGCCGAATATTACTTGGAATGTGAATTGAAACGAAATCGCCAATAGATAAGACCATTTTACAATTTGGGCCCAAGTTAGAAGAAGAGCCTAAGGTGTAAATTATCGATAGTCCATATCTCGGAAACTATAAGAGATAATGCAATTTGGCAACCGGCAATGTAATTAGCATGCCGAATATTACTTGGAATGTGAATTGGAACGAAAACGCCAATAGATAAGACCATTTTACAATTTGGGCCCAAGTTAGAAGCAGAGCCTAAGGTGTAAATTATCGATAGTCCATATCTCGGAAACTATAAGAGATAATGCAATTTGGCAACCGGCAATGTAATTAGCATGCCGAATATTACTTGGAATGTGAATTGGAACGAAATCGCCAATAGAGAAGACCATTTTACAATTTGGGCCCAAGTTAGAAGCAGAGCCTAAGGTGTAAATTATCGATAGTCCATATCTCGGAAACTATAAGAGATAATGCAATTTGGCAACCGGCAATGTAATTAGCATGCCGAATATTACTTGGAATGTGAATTGGAACGAAATCGCCAATAGATAAGACCATTTTACAATTTGGGCCCAAGTTAGAAGCAGAGCCTAAGGTGTAAATTATCGATAGTCCATATCTCGGAAACTATAAGAGTTAATGCAATTTGGCAACCGGCAATGTAATTAGCATGCCGAATTTTACTTGGAATGTGAATTGGAACGAAATCGCCAATAGATAAGACCATTTTACAATTTGGGCCCAAGTTAGAAGTAAAGCCTAAGGTGTAAATTATCGATAGTCCATATCTCGGAAACTATAATGCAATTTGGCAACCGGCAATGTAATTAGCATGCCGAATATTACTTGGAGTGTGAATTGGAACGAAATCGCCAATAGATAAGACCATTTTACAATTTGGGCCCAAGTTAGAAGCAGAGCCTAAGGTGTAAATTATTGATAGTCCATATCTCGGAAACTATAAGAGATAATGCAATTTCGCAAACGGCAATGTAATTAGCATGCCGAATATTACTTGGAGTGTGAATTGGAACGAAATCGCCAATAGATAAGACCATTTTACAATTTGGGCCCAAGTTAGAAGCAGAGCCTAAGGTGTAAATTATCGATAGTCCATATCTCGGAAACTACAAGAGATAATGCAATTTGGCAACCGGCAATGTAATTAGCATGCCGAATATTACTTGGAATGTGAATTGGAACGAAATCGCCAATAGATAAGACCATTTTACAATTTGGGCCCAAGTTAGAAGCAGAGCCTAAGGTGTAAATTATCGATAGTCCATATCTCGGAAACTATAAGAGATAATGCAATTTCGCAACCGGCAATGTAATTAGCTTGCCGAATATTACTTGGAATGTGAAATGGAACGAAATCGCCAATAGATAAGACCATTTTACAATTTGGGCCCAAGTTAGAAGCAGAGCCTAAGGTGTAAATTATCGATAGTCTATATCTCGGAAACTATAAGAGATAATGCAATTTCGCAACCGGCAATGTAATTAGCTTGCCGAATATTACTTGGAATGTGAAATGGAACGAAATCGCCAATAGATAAGGCCATTTTACAATTTGGGCCCAAGTTAGAAGCAGAGCCTAAGGTGTAAATTATCGATAGTCCATATCTCGGAAACTATAAGAGATAATGCAATTTGGCAACCGGCAATGTAATTAGCATGCCGAATATTACTTGGAATGTGAATTGGAACGAAATCGCCAATAGATAAGACCATTTTACAATTTGGGCCCAAGTTAGAAGCAGAGCCTAAGGTGTAAATTATTGATAGTCCATATCTCGGAAACTATAAGAGATAATGCAATTTCGCAACCGGCAATGTAATTAGCATGCCGAATATTACTTGGAGTGTGAATTGGAACGAAATCGCCAATAGATAATACCATTTTACAATTTGGGCCCAAGTTAGAAGCAGAGCCTAAGGTGTAAATTATCGATAGTCCATATCTCGGAAACTACAAGAGATAATGCAATTTGGCAACCGGCAATGTAATTAGCATGCCGAATATTACTTGGAATGTGAATTGGAACGAAATCGCCAATAGATAAGACCATTTTACAATTTGGGCCCAAGTTAGAAGCAGAGCCTAAGGTGTAAATTATCGATAGTCCATATCTCGGAAACTATAAGAGATAATGCAATTTGGCAACCGGCAATGTAATTAGCATGCCGAATATTACTTGGAATGTGAATTGGAACGAAATCGTCAATAGATGAGACCATTTTACAATTTGGGCCCAAGTTAGAAGCAGAGCCTAAGGTGTAAATTATCGATAGTCCATATCTCGGAAACTATAAGAGATAATGCAATTTGGCAACCGGCAATGTAATTAGCATGCCGAATATTACTTGGAATGTGAATTGGAACGAAATCGCCAATAGATAAGACCATTTTACAATTTGGGCCCAAGTTAGAAGCAGAGCCTAAGGTGTAAATTATCGATAGTCCATATCTCGGAAACTATAAGAGATAATGCAATTTGGCAACCGGCAATGTAATTAGCATGCCGAATATTACTTGGAATGTGAATTGGAACGAAATCGCCAATAGATAAGACCATTTTACAATTTGGGCCCAAGTTAGAAGCAGAGCCTAAGGTGTAAATTATTGATAGTCCATATCTCGGAAACTATAAGAGATAATGCAATTTCGCAACCGGCAATGTAATTAGCATGCCGAATATCACTTGGAATGTGAATTGGGACGAAATCGCCAATAGATAAGACCATTTTACAATTTGGGCCCAAGTTAGAAGCAGAGCCTAAGGTGTAAATTATCGATAGTCCATATCTCGGAAACTATAAGAGATAATGCAATTTGGCAACCGGCAATGTAATTAGCATGCCGAATATTACTTGGAATGTGAATTGGAACGAAATCGCCAATAGATAAGACCATTTTACAATTTGGGCCCAAGTTAGAAGCAGAGCCTAAGGTGTAAATTATCGATAGTCCATATCTCGGAAACTATAAGAGATAATGCAATTTGGCAACCGGCAATGTAATTAGCATGCCGAATATTACTTGGAATGTGAATTGGAACGAAATCGCCAATAGGTAAGACCATTTTACAATTTGGGCCCAAGTTAGAAGCAGAGCCTAAGGTGTAAATTATCGATAGTCCATATTTCGGAAACTATAAGAGATAATGCAATTTGGTAACCGGCAATGTAATTAGCATGCCGAATATTACTTGGAATGTGAATTGGAACGAAATCGCCAATAGATAAGTCCATTTTACAATTTGGGCCCAAGTTAGAAGCAGAGCCTAAGGTGTAAATTATTGATAGTCCATATCTCGGAAACTATAAGAGATAATGCAATTTGGCAACCGGCAATGTAATTAACATGCCGAATATTACTTGGAATGTGAATTGGAACGAAATCGCCAATAGAGAAGACCATTTTACAATTTGGGCCCAAGTTAGAAGCAGAGCCTAAGGTGTAAATTATCGATAGTCCATATCTCGGAAACTATAAGAGATAATGCAATTTGGCAACCGGCAATGTAATTAGCATGCCGAATATTACTTGGAATGTGAATTGGAACGAAATCGCCAATAGATAAGACCATTTTACAATTTGGGCCCAAGTTAGAAGCAGAGCCTAAGGTGTAAATTATCGATAGTCCATATCTCGGAAACTATAAGAGGTAATGCAATTTGGCAACCGGCAATGTAATTAGCATGATGAATATTACTTGGAATGTGAATTGGAACGAAATCGCCAATAGAGAAGACCATTTTACAATTTGGGCCCAAGTTAGAAGCAGAGCCTAAGGTGTAAATTATCGATAGTCCATATCTCGGAAACTATAAGAGATAATGCAATTTGGCAACCGGCAATGTAATTAGCATGCCGAATATTACTTGGAATGTGAATTGGAACGAAATCGCCAATAGATAAGACCATTTTACAATTTGGGCCCAAGTTAGAAGCAGAGCCTAAGGTGTAAATTATCGATAGTCCATATCTCGGAAACAATAAGAGATAATGCAATTTGGCAACCGGCAATGTAATTAGCATGCCGAATATTACTTGGAATGTGCATTGGAACGAAATCGCCAATAGATAAGACCATTTTACAATTTGGGCCCAAGTTAGAAGCAGAGCCTAAGGTGTAAATTATCGATAGTCCATATCTCGGAAACTATAAGAGGTAATGCAATTTGGCAACCGGCAATGTAATTAGCATGCCGAATATTACTTGGAATGTGAATTGGAACGAAATCGCCAATAGATAAGACCATTTTACAATTTGGGCCCAAGTTAGAAGCAGAGCCTAAGGTGTAAATTATTGATAGTCCATATCTCGGAAACTATAAGAGATAATGCAATTTCGCAACCGGCAATGTAATTAGCATGCCGAATATTACTTGGAGTGTGAATTGGAACGAAATCGCCAATAGATAAGACCATTTTACAATTTGGGCCCAAGTTAGAAGCAGAGCCTAAGGTGTAAATTATCGATAGTCCATATCTCGGAAAATATAAGAGATAATGCAATTTGGCAACCGGCAATGTAATTAGCATGCCGAATATTACTTGGAATGTGAATTGGAACGAAATCGCCAATAGATAAGACCATTTTACAATTTGGGCCCAAGTTAGAAGCAGAGCCTAAGGTGTAAATTATCGATAGTCCATATCTCGGAAACTATAAGAGATAATGCAAATTGGCAACCGGCAATGTAATTAGCATGCCGAATATTACTTGGAATGTGAATTGGAACGAAATCGCCAATAGATAAGACCATTTTACAATTTGGGCCCAAGTTAGAAGCAGAGCCTAAGGTGTAAATTATCGATAGTCCATATCTCGGAAACTATAAGAGATAATGCAATTTGGCAACCGGCAATGTAATTAGCATGCCGAATATTACTTGGAATGTGAATTGGAACGAAATCGCCAATAGATAAGACCATTTTACAATTTGGGCCCAAGTTAGAAGCAGAGCCTAAGGTGTAAATTATCGATAGTCCATATCTCGGAAACTATAAGAGATAATGCAATTTGGCAACCGGCAATGTAATTAGCATGCCGAATATTACTTGGAATGTGAATTGGAACGAAATCGCCAATAGATAAGGCCATTTTACAATTTGGGCCCAAGTTAGAAGCAGAGCCTAAGGTGTAAATTATTGATAGTCCATATCTCGGAAACTATAAGAGATAATGCAATTTCGCAACCGGCAATGTAATTAGAATGCCGAATATCACTTGGAATGTGAATTGGGACGAAATCGCCAATAGATAAGACCATTTTACAATTTGGGCCCAAGTTAGAAGCAGAGCCTAAGGTGTAAATTATCGATAGTCCATATCTCGGAAACTATAAGAGATAATGCAATTTGGCAACCGGCAATGTAATTAGCATGCCGAATATTACTTGGAATGTGAATTGGAACGAAATCGCCAATAGATAAGACCATTTTACAATTTGGGCCCAAGTTAGAAGCAGAGCCTAAGATGTAAATTATCGATAGTAAATATCTCGGAAACTATAAGAGATAATGCAATTTGGCAACCGGGAATGTAATTAGCATGCCGAATATTACTTGGAATGTGAATTGGAACGAAATCGCCAATAGATAAGACCATTTTACAATATGGGCCCAAGTTAGAAGCAGAGCCTAAGGTGTAAATTATCGATAGTCCATATCTCGGAAACTATAAGAGATAATGCAATTTGGCAACCGGCAATGTAATTAGCATGCCGAATATTACTTGGAATGTGAATTGGAACGAAATCGCCAATAGATAAGACCATTTTACAATTTGGGCCCAAGTTAGAAGCAGAGCCTAAGGTGTAAATTATCGATAGTCCATATCTCGGAAACTATAAGAGATAATGCAATTTGGCAACCGGCAATGTAATTAGCATGCCGAATATTACTTGGAATGTGAATTGGAACGAAATCGCCAATAGATAAGGCCATTTTACAATTTGGGCCCATGTTAGAAGCAGAGCCTAAGGTGTAAATTATTGATAGTCCATATCTCGGAAACTATAAGAGATAATGCAATTTCGCAACCGGCAATGTAATTAGAATGCCGAATATCACTTGGAATGTGAATTGGGACGAAATCGCCAATAGAGAAGACCATTTTACAATTTGGGCCCAAGTTAGAAGCAGAGCCTAAGGTGTAAATTATCGATAGTCCATATCTCGGAAACTATAAGAGATAATGCAATTTGGCAACCGGCAATGTAATTAGCATGCCGAATATTACTTGGAATGTGAATTGGAACGAAATCGCCAATAGATAAGACCATTTTACAATTTGGGCCCAAGTTAGAAGCAGAGCCTAAGGTGTAAATAATCGATAGTCCATATCTCGGAAAATATAAGAGATAATGCAATTTGGCAACCGGCAATGTAATTAGCATGCCGAATATTACTTGGAATGTGAATTGGAACGAAATCGCCAATAGATAAGACCATTTTACAATTTGGGCCCAAGTTAGAAGCAGAGCCTAAGGTGTAAATTATCGATAGTCCATATCTCGGAAACTATAAGAGATAATGCAAATTGGCAACCGGCAATGTAATTAGCATGCCGAATATTACTTGGAATGTGAATTGGAACGAAATCGCCAATAGATAAGACCATTTTACAATTTGGGCCCAAGTTAGAAGCAGAGCCTAAGGTGTAAATTATCGATAGTCCATATCTCGGAAACTATAAGAGATAATGCAATTTGGCAACCGGCAATGTAATTAGCATGCCGAATATTACTTGGAATGTGAATTGGAACGAAATCGCCAATAGATAAGACCATTTTACAATTTGGGCCCAAGTTAGAAGCAGAGCCTAAGGTGTAAATTATCGATAGTCCATATCTCGGAAACTATAAGAGATAATGCAATTTGGCAACCGGCAATGTAATTAGCATGCCGAATATTACTTGGAATGTGAATTGGAACGAAATCGCCAATAGATAAGGCCATTTTACAATTTGGGCCCATGTTAGACGCAGAGCCTAAGGTGTAAATTATTGATAGTCCATATCTCGGAAACTATAAGAGATAATGCAATTTCGCAACCGGCAATGTAATTAGAATGCCGAATATCACTTGGAATGTGAATTGGGACGAAATCGCCAATAGATAAGACCATTTTACAATTTGGGCCCAAGTTAGAAGCAGAGCCTAAGGTGTAAATTATCGATAGTCCATATCTCGGAAACTATAAGAGATAATGCAATTTGGCAACCGGCAATGTAATTAGCATGCCGAATATTACTTGGAATGTGAATTGGAACGAAATCGCCAATAGATAAGACCATTTTACAATTTGGGCCCAAGTTAGAAGCAGAGCCTAAGATGTAAATTATCGATAGTAAATATCTCGGAAACTATAAGAGATAATGCAATTTGGCAACCGGCAATGTAATTAGCATGCCGAATATCACTTGGAATGTGAATTGGGACGAAATCGCCAATAGATAAGACCATTTTACAATTTGGGCCCAAGTTAGAAGCAGAGCCTAAGGTGTAAATTATCGATAGTCCATATCTCGGAAACTATAAGAGATAATGCAATTTGGCAACCGGCAATGTAATTAGCATGCCGAATATTACTTGGAATGTGAATTGGAACGAAATCGCCAATAGATAAGACCATTTTACAATTTGGGCCCAAGTTAGAAGCAGAGCCTAAGGTGTAAATTATCGATAGTCCATATCTCGGAAACTATAAGAGATAATGCAATTTGGCAACCGGCAATGTAATTAGCATGCCGAATATTACTTGGAATGTGAATTGGAACGAAATCGCCAATAGATAAGACCATTTTACAATTTGGGCCCAAGTTAGAAGCAGAGCCTAAGGTGTAAATTATCGATAGTCCATATCTCGGAAACTATAAGAGATAATGCAATTTGGCAACCGGCAATGTAATTAGCATGCCGAATATTACTTGGAATGTGAATTGGAACGAAATCGCCAATAGGTAAGACCATTTTACAATTTGGGCCCAAGTTAGAAGCAGAGCCTAAGGTGTAAATTATCGATAGTCCATATTTCGGAAACTATAAGAGATAATGCAATTTGGTAACCGGCAATGTAATTAGCATGCCGAATATTACTTGGAATGTGAATTGGAACGAAATCGCCAATAGATAAGTCCATTTTACAATTTGGGCCCAAGTTAGAAGCAGAGCCTAAGGTGTAAATTATTGATAGTCCATATCTCGGAAACTATAAGAGATAATGCAATTTGGCAACCGGCAATGTAATTAACATGCCGAATATTACTTGGAATGTGAATTGGAACGAAATCGCCAATAGAGAAGACCATTTTACAATTTGGGCCCAAGTTAGAAGCAGAGCCTAAGGTGTAAATTATCGATAGTCCATATCTCGGAAACTATAAGAGATAATGCAATTTGGCAACCGGCAATGTAATTAGCATGCCGAATATTACTTGGAATGTGAATTGGAACGAAATCGCCAATAGATAAGACCATTTTACAATTTGGGCCCAAGTTAGAAGCAGAGCCTAAGGTGTAAATTATCGATAGTCCATATCTCGGAAACTATAAGAGGTAATGCAATTTGGCAACCGGCAATGTAATTAGCATGATGAATATTACTTGGAATGTGAATTGGAACGAAATCGCCAATAGAGAAGACCATTTTACAATTTGGGCCCAAGTTAGAAGCAGAGCCTAAGGTGTAAATTATCGATAGTCCATATCTCGGAAACTATAAGAGATAATGCAATTTGGCAACCGGCAATGTAATTAGCATGCCGAATATTACTTGGAATGTGAATTGGAACGAAATCGCCAATAGATAAGACCATTTTACAATTTGGGCCCAAGTTAGAAGCAGAGCCTAAGGTGTAAATTATCGATAGTCCATATCTCGGAAACAATAAGAGATAATGCAATTTGGCAACCGGCAATGTAATTAGCATGCCGAATATTACTTGGAATGTGCATTGGAACGAAATCGCCAATAGATAAGACCATTTTACAATTTGGGCCCAAGTTAGAAGCAGAGCCTAAGGTGTAAATTATCGATAGTCCATATCTCGGAAACTATAAGAGGTAATGCAATTTGGCAACCGGCAATGTAATTAGCATGCCGAATATTACTTGGAATGTGAATTGGAACGAAATCGCCAATAGATAAGACCATTTTACAATTTGGGCCCAAGTTAGAAGCAGAGCCTAAGGTGTAAATTATTGATAGTCCATATCTCGGAAACTATAAGAGATAATGCAATTTGGCAACCGGCAATGTAATTAGCATGCCGAATATTACTTGGAATGTGAATTGGAACGAAATCGCCAATAGATAAGACCATTTTACAATTTGGGCCCAAGTTAGAAGCAGAGCCTAAGGTGTAAATTATCGATAGTCCATATCTCGGAAACTATAAGAGATAATGCAATTTGGCAACCGGCAATGTAATTAGCATGCCGAATATTACTTGGAATGTGAATTGGAACGAAATCGCCAATAGATAAGGCCATTTTACAATTTGGGCCCATGTTAGAAGCAGAGCCTAAGGTGTAAATTATTGATAGTCCATATCTCGGAAACTATAAGAGATAATGCAATTTCGCAACCGGCAATGTAATTAGAATGCCGAATATCACTTGGAATGTGAATTGGGACGAAATCGCCAATAGATAAGACCATTTTACAATTTGGGCCCAAGTTAGAAGCAGAGCCTAAGGTGTAAATTATCGATAGTCCATATCTCGGAAACTATAAGAGATAATGCAATTTGGCAACCGGCAATGTAATTAGCATGCCGAATATTACTTGGAATGTGAATTGGAACGAAATCGCCAATAGATAAGACCATTTTACAATTTGGGCCCAAGTTAGAAGCAGAGCCTAAGATGTAAATTATCGATAGTAAATATCTCGGAAACTATAAGAGATAATGCAATTTGGCAACCGGCAATGTAATTAGCATGCCGAATATTACTTGGAAAGTGAATTGGAACGAAATCGCCAATAGATAAGACCATTTTACAATATGGGCCCAAGTTAGAAGCAGAGCCTAAGGTGTAAATTATCGATAGTCCATATCTCGGAAACTATAAGAGATAATTCAATTTGGCAACCGGCAATGTAATTAGCATGCCGGATATTACTTGGAATGTGAATTGGAACGAAATCGCCAATAGATAAGACCATTTTACAATTTGGGCCCAAGTTAGAAGCAGAGCCTAAGGTGTAAATTATCGATAGTCCATATCTCGGAAACTATAAGAGATAATGCAATTTGGCAACCGGCAATGTAATTAGCATGCCGAATATTACTTGGAATGTGAATTGGAACGAAATCGCCAATAGATAAGACGATTTTACAATTTGGGCCCAAGTTAGAAGCAGAGCCTAAGATGTAAATTATCGATAGTCCATATCTCGGAAACTATAAGAGATAATGCAATTTGGCAACCGGCAATGTAATTAGCATGCCGAATATTACTTGGAATGTGAATTGGAACGAAATCGCCAATAGAGAAGACCATTTTACAATTTGGGCCCAAGTTAGAAGCAGAGCCTAAGGTGTAAATTATCGATAGTCCATATCTCGGAAACTATAAGAGATAATGCAATTTGGCAACCGGCAATGTAATTAGCATGCCGAATATTACTTGGAATGTGAATTGAAACGAAATCGCCAATAGATAAGACCATTTTACAATTTGGGCCCAAGTTAGAAGAAGAGCCTAAGGTGTAAATTATCGATAGTCCATATCTCGGAAACTATAAGAGATAATGCAATTTGGCAACCGGCAATGTAATTAGCATGCCGAATATTACTTGGAATGTGAATTGGAACGAAAACGCCAATAGATAAGACCATTTTACAATTTGGGCCCAAGTTAGAAGCAGAGCCTAAGGTGTAAATTATCGATAGTCCATATCTCGGAAACTATAAGAGATAATGCAATTTGGCAACCGGCAATGTAATTAGCATGCCGAATATTACTTGGAATGTGAATTGGAACGAAATCGCCAATAGAGAAGACCATTTTACAATTTGGGCCCAAGTTAGAAGCAGAGCCTAAGGTGTAAATTATCGATAGTCCATATCTCGGAAACTATAAGAGATAATGCAATTTGGCAACCGGCAATGTAATTAGCATGCCGAATATTACTTGGAATGTGAATTGGAACGAAATCGCCAATAGATAAGACCATTTTACAATTTGGGCCCAAGTTAGAAGCAGAGCCTAAGGTGTAAATTATCGATAGTCCATATCTCGGAAACTATAAGAGTTAATGCAATTTGGCAACCGGCAATGTAATTAGCATGCCGAATTTTACTTGGAATGTGAATTGGAACGAAATCGCCAATAGATAAGACCATTTTACAATTTGGGCCCAAGTTAGAAGTAAAGCCTAAGGTGTAAATTATCGATAGTCCATATCTCGGAAACTATAATGCAATTTGGCAACCGGCAATGTAATTAGCATGCCGAATATTACTTGGAGTGTGAATTGGAACGAAATCGCCAATAGATAAGACCATTTTACAATTTGGGCCCAAGTTAGAAGCAGAGCCTAAGGTGTAAATTATTGATAGTCCATATCTCGGAAACTATAAGAGATAATGCAATTTCGCAAACGGCAATGTAATTAGCATGCCGAATATTACTTGGAGTGTGAATTGGAACGAAATCGCCAATAGATAAGACCATTTTACAATTTGGGCCCAAGTTAGAAGCAGAGCCTAAGGTGTAAATTATCGATAGTCCATATCTCGGAAACTACAAGAGATAATGCAATTTGGCAACCGGCAATGTAATTAGCATGCCGAATATTACTTGGAATGTGAATTGGAACGAAATCGCCAATAGATAAGACCATTTTACAATTTGGGCCCAAGTTAGAAGCAGAGCCTAAGGTGTAAATTATCGATAGTCCATATCTCGGAAACTATAAGAGATAATGCAATTTCGCAACCGGCAATGTAATTAGCTTGCCGAATATTACTTGGAATGTGAAATGGAACGAAATCGCCAATAGATAAGACCATTTTACAATTTGGGCCCAAGTTAGAAGCAGAGCCTAAGGTGTAAATTATCGATAGTCTATATCTCGGAAACTATAAGAGATAATGCAATTTCGCAACCGGCAATGTAATTAGCTTGCCGAATATTACTTGGAATGTGTAATGGAACGAAATCGCCAATAGATAAGGCCATTTTACAATTTGGGCCCAAGTTAGAAGCAGAGCCTAAGGTGTAAATTATCGATAGTCCATATCTCGGAAACTATAAGAGATAATGCAATTTGGCAACCGGCAATGTAATTAGCATGCCGAATATTACTTGGAATGTGAATTGGAACGAAATCGCCAATAGATAAGACCATTTTACAATTTGGGCCCAAGTTAGAAGCAGAGCCTAAGGTGTAAATTATTGATAGTCCATATCTCGGAAACTATAAGAGATAATGCAATTTCGCAACCGGCAATGTAATTAGCATGCCGAATATTACTTGGAGTGTGAATTGGAACGAAATCGCCAATAGATAATACCATTTTACAATTTGGGCCCAAGTTAGAAGCAGAGCCTAAGGTGTAAATTATCGATAGTCCATATCTCGGAAACTACAAGAGATAATGCAATTTGGCAACCGGCAATGTAATTAGCATGCCGAATATTACTTGGAATGTGAATTGGAACGAAATCGCCAATAGATAAGACCATTTTACAATTTGGGCCCAAGTTAGAAGCAGAGCCTAAGGTGTAAATTATCGATAGTCCATATCTCGGAAACTATAAGAGATAATGCAATTTGGCAACCGGCAATGTAATTAGCATGCCGAATATTACTTGGAATGTGAATTGGAACGAAATCGTCAATAGATAAGACCATTTTACAATTTGGGCCCAAGTTAGAAGCAGAGCCTAAGGTGTAAATTATCGATAGTCCATATCTCGGAAACTATAAGAGATAATGCAATTTGGCAACCGGCAATGTAATTAGCATGCCGAATATTACTTGGAATGTGAATTGGAACGAAATCGCCAATAGATAAGACCATTTTACAATTTGGGCCCAAGTTAGAAGCAGAGCCTAAGGTGTAAATTATCGATAGTCCATATCTCGGAAACTATAAGAGATAATGCAATTTGGCAACCGGCAATGTAATTAGCATGCCGAATATTACTTGGAATGTGAATTGGAACGAAATCGCCAATAGATAAGACCATTTTACAATTTGGGCCCAAGTTAGAAGCAGAGCCTAAGGTGTAAATTATTGATAGTCCATATCTCGGAAACTATAAGAGATAATGCAATTTCGCAACCGGCAATGTAATTAGCATGCCGAATATCACTTGGAATGTGAATTGGGACGAAATCGCCAATAGATAAGACCATTTTACAATTTGGGCCCAAGTTAGAAGCAGAGCCTAAGGTGTAAATTATCGATAGTCCATATCTCGGAAACTATAAGAGATAATGCAATTTGGCAACCGGCAATGTAATTAGCATGCCGAATATTACTTGGAATGTGAATTGGAACGAAATCGCCAATAGATAAGACCATTTTACAATTTGGGCCCAAGTTAGAAGCAGAGCCTAAGGTGTAAATTATCGATAGTCCATATCTCGGAAACTATAAGAGATAATGCAATTTGGCAACCGGCAATGTAATTAGCATGCCGAATATTACTTGGAATGTGAATTGGAACGAAATCGCCAATAGGTAAGACCATTTTACAATTTGGGCCCAAGTTAGAAGCAGAGCCTAAGGTGTAAATTATCGATAGTCCATATTTCGGAAACTATAAGAGATAATGCAATTTGGTAACCGGCAATGTAATTAGCATGCCGAATATTACTTGGAATGTGAATTGGAACGAAATCGCCAATAGATAAGTCCATTTTACAATTTGGGCCCAA
Source organism: Rhynchophorus ferrugineus (assembly GCF_030347505.1). Classification (NCBI taxonomy): domain Eukaryota; kingdom Metazoa; phylum Arthropoda; class Insecta; order Coleoptera; family Curculionidae; genus Rhynchophorus; species Rhynchophorus ferrugineus. The sequence goes on along the minus strand of NW_027472720.1, from coordinate 24,804 downwards.
GTTAGAAGCAGAGCCTAAGGTGTAAATTATTGATAGTCCATATCTCGGAAACTATAAGAGATAATGCAATTTGGCAACCGGCAATGTAATTAACATGCCGAATATTACTTGGAATGTGAATTGGAACGAAATCGCCAATAGAGAAGACCATTTTACAATTTGGGCCCAAGTTAGAAGCAGAGCCTAAGGTGTAAATTATCGATAGTCCATATCTCGGAAACTATAAGAGATAATGCAATTTGGCAACCGGCAATGTAATTAGCATGCCGAATATTACTTGGAATGTGAATTGGAACGAAATCGCCAATAGATAAGACCATTTTACAATTTGGGCCCAAGTTAGAAGCAGAGCCTAAGGTGTAAATTATCGATAGTCCATATCTCGGAAACTATAAGAGGTAATGCAATTTGGCAACCGGCAATGTAATTAGCATGATGAATATTACTTGGAATGTGAATTGGAACGAAATCGCCAATAGAGAAGACCATTTTACAATTTGGGCCCAAGTTAGAAGCAGAGCCTAAGGTGTAAATTATCGATAGTCCATATCTCGGAAACTATAAGAGATAATGCAATTTGGCAACCGGCAATGTAATTAGCATGCCGAATATTACTTGGAATGTGAATTGGAACGAAATCGCCAATAGATAAGACCATTTTACAATTTGGGCCCAAGTTAGAAGCAGAGCCTAAGGTGTAAATTATCGATAGTCCATATCTCGGAAACAATAAGAGATAATGCAATTTGGCAACCGGCAATGTAATTAGCATGCCGAATATTACTTGGAATGTGCATTGGAACGAAATCGCCAATAGATAAGACCATTTTACAATTTGGGCCCAAGTTAGAAGCAGAGCCTAAGGTGTAAATTATCGATAGTCCATATCTCGGAAACTATAAGAGGTAATGCAATTTGGCAACCGGCAATGTAATTAGCATGCCGAATATTACTTGGAATGTGAATTGGAACGAAATCGCCAATAGATAAGACCATTTTACAATTTGGGCCCAAGTTAGAAGCAGAGCCTAAGGTGTAAATTATTGATAGTCCATATCTCGGAAACTATAAGAGATAATGCAATTTCGCAACCGGCAATGTAATTAGCATGCCGAATATTACTTGGAGTGTGAATTGGAACGAAATCGCCAATAGATAAGACCATTTTACAATTTGGGCCCAAGTTAGAAGCAGAGCCTAAGGTGTAAATTATCGATAGTCCATATCTCGGAAAATATAAGAGATAATGCAATTTGGCAACCGGCAATGTAATTAGCATGCCGAATATTACTTGGAATGTGAATTGGAACGAAATCGCCAATAGATAAGACCATTTTACAATTTGGGCCCAAGTTAGAAGCAGAGCCTAAGGTGTAAATTATCGATAGTCCATATCTCGGAAACTATAAGAGATAATGCAAATTGGCAACCGGCAATGTAATTAGCATGCCGAATATTACTTGGAATGTGAATTGGAACGAAATCGCCAATAGATAAGACCATTTTACAATTTGGGCCCAAGTTAGAAGCAGAGCCTAAGGTGTAAATTATCGATAGTCCATATCTCGGAAACTATAAGAGATAATGCAATTTGGCAACCGGCAATGTAATTAGCATGCCGAATATTACTTGGAATGTGAATTGGAACGAAATCGCCAATAGATAAGACCATTTTACAATTTGGGCCCAAGTTAGAAGCAGAGCCTAAGGTGTAAATTATCGATAGTCCATATCTCGGAAACTATAAGAGATAATGCAATTTGGCAACCGGCAATGTAATTAGCATGCCGAATATTACTTGGAATGTGAATTGGAACGAAATCGCCAATAGATAAGGCCATTTTACAATTTGGGCCCAAGTTAGAAGCAGAGCCTAAGGTGTAAATTATTGATAGTCCATATCTCGGAAACTATAAGAGATAATGCAATTTCGCAACCGGCAATGTAATTAGAATGCCGAATATCACTTGGAATGTGAATTGGGACGAAATCGCCAATAGATAAGACCATTTTACAATTTGGGCCCAAGTTAGAAGCAGAGCCTAAGGTGTAAATTATCGATAGTCCATATCTCGGAAACTATAAGAGATAATGCAATTTGGCAACCGGCAATGTAATTAGCATGCCGAATATTACTTGGAATGTGAATTGGAACGAAATCGCCAATAGATAAGACCATTTTACAATTTGGGCCCAAGTTAGAAGCAGAGCCTAAGATGTAAATTATCGATAGTAAATATCTCGGAAACTATAAGAGATAATGCAATTTGGCAACCGGGAATGTAATTAGCATGCCGAATATTACTTGGAATGTGAATTGGAACGAAATCGCCAATAGATAAGACCATTTTACAATATGGGCCCAAGTTAGAAGCAGAGCCTAAGGTGTAAATTATCGATAGTCCATATCTCGGAAACTATAAGAGATAATTCAATTTGGCAACCGGCAATGTAATTAGCATGCCGGATATTACTTGGAATGTGAATTGGAACGAAATCGCCAATAGATAAGACCATTTTACAATTTGGGCCCAAGTTAGAAGCAGAGCCTAAGGTGTAAATTATCGATAGTCCATATCTCGGAAACTATAAGAGATAATGCAATTTGGCAACCGGCAATGTAATTAGCATGCCGAATATTACTTGGAATGTGAATTGGAACGAAATCGCCAATAGATAAGACGATTTTACAATTTGGGCCCAAGTTAGAAGCAGAGCCTAAGATGTAAATTATCGATAGTCCATATCTCGGAAACTATAAGAGATAATGCAATTTGGCAACCGGCAATGTAATTAGCATGCCGAATATTACTTGGAATGTGAATTGGAACGAAATCGCCAATAGAGAAGACCATTTTACAATTTGGGCCCAAGTTAGAAGCAGAGCCTAAGGTGTAAATTATCGATAGTCCATATCTCGGAAACTATAAGAGATAATGCAATTTGGCAACCGGCAATGTAATTAGCATGCCGAATATTACTTGGAATGTGAATTGGAACGAAATCGCCAATAGATAAGACCATTTTACAATTTGGGCCCAAGTTAGAAGCAGAGCCTAAGGTGTAAATAATCGATAGTCCATATCTCGGAAAATATAAGAGATAATGCAATTTGGCAACCGGCAATGTAATTAGCATGCCGAATATTACTTGGAATGTGAATTGGAACGAAATCGCCAATAGATAAGACCATTTTACAATTTGGGCCCAAGTTAGAAGCAGAGCCTAAGGTGTAAATTATCGATAGTCCATATCTCGGAAACTATAAGAGATAATGCAAATTGGCAACCGGCAATGTAATTAGCATGCCGAATATTACTTGGAATGTGAATTGGAACGAAATCGCCAATAGATAAGACCATTTTACAATTTGGGCCCAAGTTAGAAGCAGAGCCTAAGGTGTAAATTATCGATAGTCCATATCTCGGAAACTATAAGAGATAATGCAATTTGGCAACCGGCAATGTAATTAGCATGCCGAATATTACTTGGAATGTGAATTGGAACGAAATCGCCAATAGATAAGACCATTTTACAATTTGGGCCCAAGTTAGAAGCAGAGCCTAAGGTGTAAATTATCGATAGTCCATATCTCGGAAACTATAAGAGATAATGCAATTTGGCAACCGGCAATGTAATTAGCATGCCGAATATTACTTGGAATGTGAATTGGAACGAAATCGCCAATAGATAAGGCCATTTTACAATTTGGGCCCATGTTAGACGCAGAGCCTAAGGTGTAAATTATTGATAGTCCATATCTCGGAAACTATAAGAGATAATGCAATTTCGCAACCGGCAATGTAATTAGAATGCCGAATATCACTTGGAATGTGAATTGGGACGAAATCGCCAATAGATAAGACCATTTTACAATTTGGGCCCAAGTTAGAAGCAGAGCCTAAGGTGTAAATTATCGATAGTCCATATCTCGGAAACTATAAGAGATAATGCAATTTGGCAACCGGCAATGTAATTAGCATGCCGAATATTACTTGGAATGTGAATTGGAACGAAATCGCCAATAGATAAGACGATTTTACAATTTGGGCCCAAGTTAGAAGCAGAGCCTAAGATGTAAATTATCGATAGTAAATATCTCGGAAACTATAAGAGATAATGCAATTTGGCAACCGGCAATGTAATTAGCATGCCGAATATTACTTGGAAAGTGAATTGGAACGAAATCGCCAATAGATAAGACCATTTTACAATATGGGCCCAAGTTAGAAGCAGAGCCTAAGGTGTAAATTATCGATAGTCCATATCTCGGAAACTATAAGAGATAATTCAATTTGGCAACCGGCAATGTAATTAGCATGCCGGATATTACTTGGAATGTGAATTGGAACGAAATCGCCAATAGATAAGACCATTTTACAATTTGGGCCCAAGTTAGAAGCAGAGCCTAAGGTGTAAATTATCGATAGTCCATATCTCGGAAACTATAAGAGATAATGCAATTTGGCAACCGGCAATGTAATTAGCATGCCGAATATTACTTGGAATGTGAATTGGAACGAAATCGCCAATAGATAAGACGATTTTACAATTTGGGCCCAAGTTAGAAGCAGAGCCTAAGATGTAAATTATCGATAGTCCATATCTCGGAAACTATAAGAGATAATGCAATTTGGCAACCGGCAATGTAATTAGCATGCCGAATATTACTTGGAATGTGAATTGGAACGAAATCGCCAATAGAGAAGACCATTTTACAATTTGGGCCCAAGTTAGAAGCAGAGCCTAAGGTGTAAATTATCGATAGTCCATATCTCGGAAACTATAAGAGATAATGCAATTTGGCAACCGGCAATGTAATTAGCATGCCGAATATTACTTGGAATGTGAATTGGAACGAAATCGCCAATAGATAAGACCATTTTACAATTTGGGCCCAAGTTAGAAGAAGAGCCTAAGGTGTAAATTATCGATAGTCCATATCTCGGAAACTATAAGAGATAATGCAATTTGGCAACCGGCAATGTAATTAGCATGCCGAATATTACTTGGAATGTGAATTGGAACGAAAACGCCAATAGATAAGACCATTTTACAATTTGGGCCCAAGTTAGAAGCAGAGCCTAAGGTGTAAATTATCGATAGTCCATATCTCGGAAACTATAAGAGATAATGCAATTTGGCAACCGGCAATGTAATTAGCATGCCGAATATTACTTGGAATGTGAATTGGAACGAAATCGCCAATAGAGAAGACCATTTTACAATTTGGGCCCAAGTTAGAAGCAGAGCCTAAGGTGTAAATTATCGATAGTCCATATCTCGGAAACTATAAGAGATAATGCAATTTGGCAACCGGCAATGTAATTAGCATGCCGAATATTACTTGGAATGTGAATTGGAACGAAAACGCCAATAGATAAGACCATTTTACAATTTGGGCCCAAGTTAGAAGCAGAGCCTAAGGTGTAAATTATCGATAGTCCATATCTCGGAAACTATAAGAGATAATGCAATTTGGCAACCGGCAATGTAATTAGCATGCAGAATATTACTTGGAATGTGAATTGGAACGAAATCGCCAATAGATAAGACCATTTTACAATTTGGGCCCAAGTTAGAAGCAGAGCCTAGGGTGTAAATTATCGATAGTCCATATCTCGGAAACTATAAGAGATAATGCAATTTGGCAACCGGCAATGTAATTAGCATGCCGAATATTACTTGGAATGTGAATTGGAACGAAATCGCCAATAGATAAGACCATTTTACAATTTGGGCCCAAGTTAGAAGCAGAGCCTAAGGTGTAAATTATCGATAGTCCATATCTCGGAAACTATAAGAGATAATGCAATTTGGCAACCGGCAATGTAATTAGCATGCCGAATATTACTTGGAATGTGAATTGGAACGAAATCGCCAATAGATAAGACCATTTTACAATTTGGGCCAAGTTAGAAGCAGAGCCTAAGGTGTAAATTATTGATAGTCCATATCTCGGAAACTATAAGAGATAATGCAATTTGGCAACCGGCAATGTAATTAGCATGCCGAATATTACTTGGAATGTGAATTGGAACGAAATCGCCAATAGAGAAGACCATTTTACAATTTGGGCCCAAGTTAGAAGCAGAGCCTAAGGTGTAAATTATCGATAGTCCATATCTCGGAAACTATAAGAGATAATGCAATTTGGCAACCGGCAATGTAATTAGCATGCCGAATATTACTTGGAATGTGAATTGGAACGAAAACGCCAATAGATAAGACCATTTTACAATTTTGGCCCAAGTTAGAAGCAGAGCCTAAGGTGTAAATTATCGATAGTCCATATCTCGGAAACTATAAGAGATAATGCAATTTGGCAACCGGCAATGTAATTAGCATGCCGAATATTACTTGGAATGTGAATTGGAACGAAATCGCCAATAGAGAAGACCATTTTACAATTTGGGCCCAAGTTAGAAGCAGAGCCTAAGGTGTAAATTATCGATAGTCCATATCTCGGAAACTATAAGAGATAATGCAATTTGGCAACCGGCAATGTAATTAGCATGCCGAATATTACTTGGAATGTGAATTGGAACGAAAACGCCAATAGATAAGACCATTTTACAATTTGGGCCCAAGTTAGAAGCAGAGCCTAAGGTGTAAATTATCGATAGTCCATATCTCGGAAACTATAAGAGATAATGCAATTTGGCAACCGGCAATGTAATTAGCATGCCGAATATTACTTGGAATGTGAATTGGAACGAAATCGCCAATAGATAAGACCATTTTACAATTTGGGCCCAAGTTAGAAGCAGAGCCTAGGGTGTAAATTATCGATAGTCCATATCTCGGAAACTATAAGAGATAATGCAATTTGGCAACCGGCAATGTAATTAGCATGCCGAATATTACTTGGAATGTGAATTGGAACGAAATCGCCAATAGATAAGACCATTTTACAATTTGGGCCCAAGTTAGAAGCAGAGCCTAAGGTGTAAATTATCGATAGTCCATATCTCGGAAACTATAAGAGATAATGCAATTTGGCAACCGGCAATGTAATTAGCATGCCGAATATTACTTGGAATGTGAATTGGAACGAAATCGCCAATAGATAAGACCATTTTACAATTTGGGCCAAGTTAAAAGCAGAGCCTAAGATGTAAATTATTGATAGTCCATATCTCGGAAACTATAAGAGATAATGCAATTTGGCAACCGGCAATGTAATTAGCATGCCGAATATTACTTGGAATGTGAATTGGAACGAAATCGCCAATAGAGAAGACCATTTTACAATTTGGGCCCAAGTTAGAAGCAGAGCCTAAGGTGTAAATTATCGATAGTCCATATCTCGGAAACTATAAGAGATAATGCAATTTGGCAACCGGCAATGTAATTAGCATGCCGAATATTACTTGGAATGTGAATTGGAACGAAAACGCCAATAGATAAGACCATTTTACAATTTGGGCCCAAGTTAGAAGCAGAGCCTAAGGTGTAAATTATCGATAGTCCATATCTCGGAAACTATAAGAGATAATGCAATTTGGCAACCGGCAATGTAATTAGCATGCCGAATATTACTTGGAATGTGAATTGGAACGAAATCGCCAATAGAGAAGACCATTTTACAATTTGGGCCCAAGTTAGAAGCAGAGCCTAAGGTGTAAATTATCGATAGTCCATATCTCGGAAACTATAAGAGATAATGCAATTTGGCAACCGGCAATGTAATTAGCATGCCGAATATTACTTGGAATGTGAATTGGAACGGAAACGCCAATAGATAAGACCATTTTACAATTTGGGCCCAAGTTAGAAGCAGAGCCTAAGGTGTAAATTATCGATAGTCCATATCTCGGAAACTATAAGAGATAATGCAATTTGGCAACCGGCAATGTATTTAGCATGCCGAATATTACTTGGAATGTGAATTGGAACGAAATCGCCAATAGATAAGACCATTTTACAATTTGGGCCCAAGTTAGAAGCAGAGCCTAAGGTGTAAATTATCGATAGTCCATATCTCGGAAACTATAAGAGATAATGCAATTTGGCAACCGGCAATGTAATTAGCATGCCGAATATTACTTGGAATGTGAATTGGAACGAAATCGCCAATAGATAAGACCATTTTACAATTTGGGCCCAAGTTAGAAGCAGAGCCTAAGGTGTAAATTATCGATAGTCCATATCTCGGAAACTATAAGAGATAATGCAATTTGGCAACCGGCAATGTAATTAGCATGCCGAATATTACTTGGAATGTGAATTGGAACGAAAACGCCAATAGATAAGACCATTTTACAATTTGGGCCCAAGTTAGAAGCAGAGCCTAAGGTGTAAATTATCGATAGTCCATATCTCGGAAACTATAAGAGATAATGCAATTTGGCAACCGGCAATGTAATTAGCATGCCGAATATTACTTGGAATGTGAATTGGAACGAAATCGCCAATAGAGAAGACCATTTTACAATTTGGGCCCAAGTTAGAAGCAGAGCCTAAGGTGTAAATTATCGATAGTCCATATCTCGGAAACTATAAGAGATAATGCAATTTGGCAACCGGCAATGTAATTAGCATGCCGAATATTACTTGGAATGTGAATTGGAACGGAAACGCCAATAGATAAGACCATTTTACAATTTGGGCCCAAGTTAGAAGCAGAGCCTAAGGTGTAAATTATCGATAGTCCATATCTCGGAAACTATAAGAGATAATGCAATTTGGCAACCGGCAATGTATTTAGCATGCCGAATATTACTTGGAATGTGAATTGGAACGAAATCGCCAATAGATAAGACCATTTTACAATTTGGGCCCAAGTTAGAAGCAGAGCCTAAGGTGTAAATTATCGATAGTCCATATCTCGGAAACTATAAGAGATAATGCAATTTGGCAACCGGCAATGTAATTAGCATGACGAATATTACTTGGAATGTGAATTGGAACGAAATCGCCAATAGATAAGACCATTTTACAATTTGGGCCCAAGTTAGAAGCAGAGCCTAAGGTGTAAATTATCGATAGTCCATATCTCGGAAACTATAAGAGATAATGCAATTTGGCAACCGGCAATGTAATTAGCATGCCGAATATTACTTGGAATGTGAATTGGAACGAAATCGCCAATAGATAAGACCATTTTACAATTTGGGCCCAAGTTAGAAGCAGAGCCTAAGGTGTAAATTATTGATAGTCCATATCTCGGAAACTATAAGAGATAATGCAATTTCGCAACCGGCTATGTAATTAGCATGCCGAATATCACTTGGAATGTGAATTGGGACGAAATCGCCAATAGATAAGACCATTTTACAATTTGGGCCCAAGTTAGAAGCAGAGCCTAAGGTGTAAATTATCGATAGTCCATATCTCGGAAACTATAAGAGATAATGCAATTTGGCAACCGGCAATGTAATTAGCATGCCGAATATTACTTGGAATGTGAATTGGAACGAAATCGCCAATAGATAAGACCATTTTACAATTTGGGCCCAAGTTAGAAACAGAGCCTAAGGTGTAAATTATCGATAGTCCATATCTCGGAAACTATAAGAGATAATGCAATTTGGCAACCGGCTATGTAATTAGCATGCCGAATATTACTTGGAATGTGAATTGGAACGAAATCGCCAATAGATAAGACCATTTTACAATTTGGGCCCAAGTTAGAAGCAGAGCCTTAGGTGTAAATTATTGATAGTCCATATCTCGGAAACTATAAGAGATAATGCAATTTCGCAACCGGCAATGTAATTAGCATGCCGAATATCACTTGGAATGTGAATTGGGACGAAATCGCCAATAGATAAGACCATTTTACAATTTGGGCCCAAGTTAGAAGCAGAGCCTAAGGTGTAAATTATCGATAGTCCATATCTCGGAAACTATAAGAGATAATGCAATTTGGCAACCGGCAATGTAATTAGCATGCCGAATATTACTTGGAATGTGAATTGGAACGAAATCGCCAATAGATAAGACCATTTTACAATTTGGGCCCAAGTTAGAAGCAGAGCCTAAGGTGTAAATTATCGATAGTCCATATCTCGGAAACTATAAGAGATAATGCAATTTGGCAACCGGCAATGTAATTAGCATGCCGAATATTACTTGGAATGTGAATTGCAACTAAATCGCCAATAGATAAGACCATTTTACAATTTGGGCCCAAGTTAGAAGCAGAGCCTAAGGTGTAAATTATCGATAGTCCATATCTCGGAAACTATAAGAGATAATGCAATTTGGCAACCGGCAATGTAATTAGCAAGCCAAATATTACTTGGAATGTGAATTGGAACGAAATCGCCAATAGATAAGACAATTTTACAATTTGGGCCCAAGTTAGAAGCAGAGCCTAAGGTGTAAATTATCGATAGTCCATATCTCGGAAACTATAAGAGATAATGCAATTTCGCAACCGGCAATGTAATTAGCATGCCGAATATTACTTGGAGTGTGAATTGGAACGAAATCGCCAATAGATAAGACAATTTTACAATTTGGGCCCAAGTTAGAAGCAGAGCCTAAGGTGTAAATTATCGATAGTCCATATCTCGGAAACTATAAGAGATAATGCAATTTCGCAACCGGCAATGTAATTAGCATGCCGAATATTACTTGGAGTGTGAATTGGAACGAAATCGCCAATAGATAATACCATTTTACAATTTGGGCCCAAGTTAGAAGCAGAGCCTAAGGTGTAAATTATCGATAGTCCATATCTCGGAAACTACAAGAGATAATGCAATTTGGCAACCGGCAATGTAATTAGCATGCCGAATATTACTTGGAATGTGAATTGGAACGAAATCGCCAATAGATAAGACCATTTTACAATTTGGGCCCAAGTTAGAAGCAGAGCCTAAGGTGTAAATTATCGATAGTCCATATCTCGGAAACTATAAGAGATAATGCAATTTGGCAACCGGAAATGTAATTAGCATGCCGAATATTACTTGGAATGTGAATTGGAACGAAATCGCCAATAGATAAGACCATTTTACAATTTGGGCCCAAGTTAGAAACAGAGCCTAAGGTGTAAATTATCGATAGTCCATATCTCGGAAACTATAAGAGATAATGCAATTTGGCAACCGGCTATGTAATTAGCATGCCGAATATTACTTGGAATGTGAATTGGAACGAAATCGCCAATAGATAAGACCATTTTACAATTTGGGCCCAAGTTAGAAACAGAGCCTAAGGTGTAAATTATCGATAGTCCATATCTCGGAAACTATAAGAGATAATGCAATTTGGCAACCGGCTATGTAATTAGCATGCCGAATATTACTTGGAATGTGAATTGGAACGAAATCGCCAATAGATAAGACCATTTTACAATTTGGGCCCAAGTTAGAAGCAGAGCCTAAGGTGTAAATTATCGATAGTCCATATCTCGGAAACTATAAGAGATAATGCAATTTGGCAACCGGCAATGTAATTAGCATGCCGAATATTACTTGGAATGTGAATTGCAACTAAATCGCCAATAGATAAGACCATTTTACAATTTGGGCCCAAGTTAGAAGCAGAGCCTAAGGTGTAAATTATCGATAGTCCATATCTCGGAAACTATAAGAGATAATGCAATTTGGCAACCGGCAATGTAATTAGCAAGCCAAATATTACTTGGAATGTGAATTGGAACGAAATCGCCAATAGATAAGACAATTTTACAATTTGGGCCCAAGTTAGAAGCAGAGCCTAAGGTGTAAATTATCGATAGTCCATATCTCGGAAACTATAAGAGATAATGCAATTTCGCAACCGGCAATGTAATTAGCATGCCGAATATTACTTGGAGTGTGAATTGGAACGAAATCGCCAATAGATAATACCATTTTACAATTTGGGCCCAAGTTAGAAGCAGAGCCTAAGGTGTAAATTATCGATAGTCCATATCTCGGAAACTACAAGAGATAATGCAATTTGGCAACCGGCAATGTAATTAGCATGCCGAATATTACTTGGAATGTGAATTGGAACGAAATCGCCAATAGATAAGACCATTTTACAATTTGGGCCCAAGTTAGAAGCAGAGCCTAAGGTGTAAATTATCGATAGTCCATATCTCGGAAACTATAAGAGATAATGCAATTTGGCAACCGGAAATGTAATTAGCATGCCGAATATTACTTGGAATGTGAATTGGAACGAAATCGCCAATAGATAAGACCATTTTACAATTTGGGCCCAAGTTAGAAACAGAGCCTAAGGTGTAAATTATCGATAGTCCATATCTCGGAAACTATAAGAGATAATGCAATTTGGCAACCGGCAATGTAATTAGCATGCCGAATATTACTTGGAATGTGAATTGGAACGAAATCGCCAATAGATAAGACCATTTTACAATTTGGGCCCAAGTTAGAAGCAGAGCCTAAGGTGTAAATTATCGATAGTCCATATCTCGGAAACTATAAGAGATAATGCAATTTGGCAACCGGCAATGTAATTAGCATGCCGAATATTACTTGGAATGTGAATTGCAACTAAATCGCCAATAGATAAGACCATTTTACAATTTGGGCCCAAGTTAGAAGCAGAGCCTAAGGTGTAAATTATCGATAGTCCATATCTCGGAAACTATAAGAGATAATGCAATTTGGCAACCGGCAATGTAATTAGCATGCCGAATATTACTTGGAATGTGAATTGGAACGAAAACGCCAATAGATAAGACCATTTTACAATTTGGGCCCAAGTTAGAAGCAGAGCCTAAGGTGTAAATTATCGATAGTCCATATCTCGGAAACTATAAGAGATAATGCAATTTGGCAACCGGCAATGTAATTAGCATGCCGAATATTACTTGGAATGTGAATTGGAACGAAATCGCCAATAGAGAAGACCATTTTACAATTTGGGCCCAAGTTAGAAGCAGAGCCTAAGGTGTAAATTATCGATAGTCCATATCTCGGAAACTATAAGAGATAATGCAATTTGGCAACCGGCAATGTAATTAGCATGCCGAATATTACTTGGAATGTGAATTGGAACGGAAACGCCAATAGATAAGACCATTTTACAATTTGGGCCCAAGTTAGAAGCAGAGCCTAAGGTGTAAATTATCGATAGTCCATATCTCGGAAACTATAAGAGATAATGCAATTTGGCAACCGGCAATGTATTTAGCATGCCGAATATTACTTGGAATGTGAATTGGAACGAAATCGCCAATAGATAAGACCATTTTACAATTTGGGCCCAAGTTAGAAGCAGAGCCTAAGGTGTAAATTATCGATAGTCCATATCTCGGAAACTATAAGAGATAATGCAATTTGGCAACCGGCAATGTAATTAGCATGCCGAATATTACTTGGAATGTGAATTGGAACGAAATCGCCAATAGATAAGACCATTTTACAATTTGGGCCCAAGTTAGAAGCAGAGCCTAAGGTGTAAATTATCGATAGTCCATATCTCGGAAACTATAAGAGATAATGCAATTTGGCAACCGGCAATGTAATTAGCATGCCGAATATTACTTGGAATGTGAATTGGAACGAAATCGCCAATAGATAAGACCATTTTACAATTTGGGCCCAAGTTAGAAGCAGAGCCTAAGGTGTAAATTATTGATAGTCCATATCTCGGAAACTATAAGAGATAATGCAATTTCGCAACCGGCTATGTAATTAGCATGCCGAATATCACTTGGAATGTGAATTGGGACGAAATCGCCAATAGATAAGACCATTTTACAATTTGGGCCCAAGTTAGAAGCAGAGCCTAAGGTGTAAATTATCGATAGTCCATATCTCGGAAACTATAAGAGATAATGCAATTTGGCAACCGGCAATGTAATTAGCATGCCGAATATTACTTGGAATGTGAATTGGAACGAAATCGCCAATAGATAAGACCATTTTACAATTTGGGCCCAAGTTAGAAACAGAGCCTAAGGTGTAAATTATCGATAGTCCATATCTCGGAAACTATAAGAGATAATGCAATTTGGCAACCGGCTATGTAATTAGCATGCCGAATATTACTTGGAATGTGAATTGGAACGAAATCGCCAATAGATAAGACCATTTTACAATTTGGGCCCAAGTTAGAAGCAGAGCCTTAGGTGTAAATTATTGATAGTCCATATCTCGGAAACTATAAGAGATAATGCAATTTCGCAACCGGCAATGTAATTAGCATGCCGAATATCACTTGGAATGTGAATTGGGACGAAATCGCCAATAGATAAGACCATTTTACAATTTGGGCCCAAGTTAGAAGCAGAGCCTAAGGTGTAAATTATCGATAGTCCATATCTCGGAAACTATAAGAGATAATGCAATTTGGCAACCGGCAATGTAATTAGCATGCCGAATATTACTTGGAATGTGAATTGGAACGAAATCGCCAATAGATAAGACCATTTTACAATTTGGGCCCAAGTTAGAAGCAGAGCCTAAGGTGTAAATTATCGATAGTCCATATCTCGGAAACTATAAGAGATAATGCAATTTGGCAACCGGCAATGTAATTAGCATGCCGAATATTACTTGGAATGTGAATTGGAACGAAATCGCCAATAGATAAGACCATTTTACAATTTGGGCCCAAGTTAGAAGCAGAGCCTAAGGTGTAAATTATCGATTGTCCATATCTCGGAAACTATAAGAGATAATGCAATTTGGCAACCGGCAATGTAATTAGCATGCCGAATATTACTTGGAATGTGAATTGCAACTAAATCGCCAATAGATAAGACCATTTTACAATTTGGGCCCAAGTTAGAAGCAGAGCCTAAGGTGTAAATTATCGATAGTCCATATCTCGGAAACTATAAGAGATAATGCAATTTGGCAACCGGCAATGTAATTAGCAAGCCAAATATTACTTGGAATGTGAATTGGAACGAAATCGCCAATAGATAAGACAATTTTACAATTTGGGCCCAAGTTAGAAGCAGAGCCTAAGGTGTAAATTATCGATAGTCCATATCTCGGAAACTATAAGAGATAATGCAATTTCGCAACCGGCAATGTAATTAGCATGCCGAATATTACTTGGAGTGTGAATTGGAACGAAATCGCCAATAGATAATACCATTTTACAATTTGGGCCCAAGTTAGAAGCAGAGCCTAAGGTGTAAATTATCGATAGTCCATATCTCGGAAACTACAAGAGATAATGCAATTTGGCAACCGGCAATGTAATTAGCATGCCGAATATTACTTGGAATGTGAATTGGAACGAAATCGCCAATAGATAAGACCATTTTACAATTTGGGCCCAAGTTAGAAGCAGAGCCTAAGGTGTAAATTATCGATAGTCCATATCTCGGAAACTATAAGAGATAATGCAATTTGGCAACCGGCAATGTAATTAGCATGCCGAATATTACTTGGAATGTGAATTGGAACGAAATCGTCAATAGATAAGACCATTTTACAATTTGGGCCCAAGTTAGAAGCAGAGCCTAAGGTGTAAATTATCGATAGTCCATATCTCGGAAACTATAAGAGATAATGCAATTTGGCAACCGGCAATGTAATTAGCATGCCGAATATTACTTGGAATGTGAATTGGAACGAAATCGCCAATAGATAAGACCATTTTACAATTTGGGCCCAAGTTAGAAACAGAGCCTAAGGTGTAAATTATCGATAGTCCATATCTCGGAAACTATAAGAGATAATGCAATTTGGCAACCGGCAATGTAATTGGCATGCCGAATATTACTTGGAATGTGAATTGGAACGAAATCGCCAATAGATAAGACCATTTTACAATTTGGGCCCAAGTTAGAAGCAGAGCCTAAGGTGTAAATTATTGATAGTCCATATCTCGGAAACTATAAGAGATAATGCAATTTCGCAACCGGCAATGTAATTAGCATGCCGAATATCACTTGGAATGTGAATTGGGACGAAATCGCCAATAGATAAGACCATTTTACAATTTGGGCCCAAGTTAGAAGCAGAGCCTAAGGTGTAAATTATCGATAGTCCATATCTCGGAAACTATAAGAGATAATGCAATTTGGCAACCGGCAATGTAATTAGCATGCCGAATATTACTTGGAATGTGAATTGGAACGAAATCGCCAATAGATAAGACCATTTTACAATTTGGGCCCAAGTTAGAAGCAGAGCCTAAGGTGTAAATTATCGATAGTCCATATCTCGGAAACTATAAGAGATAATGCAATTTGGCAACCGGCAATGTAATTAGCATGCCGAATATTACTTGGAATGTGAATTGGAACGAAATCGCCAATAGGTAAGACCATTTTACAATTTGGGCCCAAGTTAGAAGCAGAGCCTAAGGTGTAAATTATCGATAGTCCATATTTCGGAAACTATAAGAGATAATGCAATTTGGCAACCGGCAATGTAATTAGCATGCCGAATATTACTTGGAATGTGAATTGGAACAAAATCGCCAATAGATAAGTCCATTTTACAATTTGGGCCCAAGTTAGAAGCAGAGCCTAAGGTGTAAATTATTGATAGTCCATATCTCGGAAACTATAAGAGATAATGCAATTTGGCAACCGGCAATGTAATTAACATGCCGAATATTACTTGGAATGTGAATTGGAACGAAATCGCCAATAGAGAAGACCATTTTACAATTTGGGCCCAAGTTAGAAGCAGAGCCTAAGGTGTAAATTATCGATAGTTCATATCTCGAAAACTATAAGAGATAATGCAATTTGGCAACCGGCAATGTAATTAGCATGCCGAATATTACTTGGAATGTGAATTGGAACGAAATCGCCAATAGATAAGACCATTTTACAATTTGGGCCCAAGTTAGAAGCTGAGCCTAAGGTGTAAATTATCGATAGTCCATATCTCGGAAACTATAAGAGGTAATGCAATTTGGCAACCGGCAATGTAATTAGCATGATGAATATTACTTGGAATGTGAATTGGAACGAAATCGCCAATAGAGAAGACCATTTTACAATTTGGGCCCAAGTTAGAAGCAGAGCCTAAGGTGTAAATTATCGATAGTCCATATCTCGGAAACTATAAGAGATAATGCAATTTGGCAACCGGCAATGTAATTAGCATGCCGAATATTACTTGGAATGTGAATTGGAACGAAATCGTCAATAGATAAGACCATTTTACAATTTGGGCCCAAGTTAGAAGCAGAGCCTAAGGTGTAAATTATCGATAGTCCATATCTCGGAAACTATAAGAGATAATGCAATTTGGCAACCGGCAATGTAATTAGCATGCCGAATATTACTTGGAATGTGAATTGCAACTAAATCGCCAATAGATAAGACCATTTTACAATTTGGGCCCAAGTTAGAAGCAGAGCCTAAGGTGTAAATTATCGATAGTCCATATCTCGGAAACTATAAGAGATAATGCAATTTGGCAACCGGCAATGTAATTAGCAAGCCAAATATTACTTGGAATGTGAATTGGAACGAAATCGCCAATAGATAAGACAATTTTACAATTTGGGCCCAAGTTAGAAGCAGAGCCTAAGGTGTAAATTATCGATAGTCCATATCTCGGAAACTATAAGAGATAATGCAATTTCGCAACCGGCAATGTAATTAGCATGCCGAATATTACTTGGAGTGTGAATTGGAACGAAATCGCCAATAGATAATACCATTTTACAATTTGGGCCCAAGTTAGAAGCAGAGCCTAAGGTGTAAATTATCGATAGTCCATATCTCGGAAACTACAAGAGATAATGCAATTTGGCAACCGGCAATGTAATTAGCATGCCGAATATTACTTGGAATGTGAATTGGAACGAAATCGCCAATAGATAAGACCATTTTACAATTTGGGCCCAAGTTAGAAGCAGAGCCTAAGGTGTAAATTATCGATAGTCCATATCTCGGAAACTATAAGAGATAATGCAATTTGGCAACCGGCAATGTAATTAGCATGCCGAATATTACTTGGAATGTGAATTGGAACGAAATCGTCAATAGATAAGACCATTTTACAATTTGGGCCCAAGTTAGAAGCAGAGCCTAAGGTGTAAATTATCGATAGTCCATATCTCGGAAACTATAAGAGATAATGCAATTTGGCAACCGGCAATGTAATTAGCATGCCGAATATTACTTGGAATGTGAATTGGAACGAAATCGCCAATAGATAAGACCATTTTACAATTTGGGCCCAAGTTAGAAACAGAGCCTAAGGTGTAAATTATCGATAGTCCATATCTCGGAAACTATAAGAGATAATGCAATTTGGCAACCGGCAATGTAATTGGCATGCCGAATATTACTTGGAATGTGAATTGGAACGAAATCGCCAATAGATAAGACCATTTTACAATTTGGGCCCAAGTTAGAAGCAGAGCCTAAGGTGTAAATTATTGATAGTCCATATCTCGGAAACTATAAGAGATAATGCAATTTCGCAACCGGCAATGTAATTAGCATGCCGAATATCACTTGGAATGTGAATTGGGACGAAATCGCCAATAGATAAGACCATTTTACAATTTGGGCCCAAGTTAGAAGCAGAGCCTAAGGTGTAAATTATTGATAGTCCATATCTCGGAAACTATAAGAGATAATGCAATTTGGCAACCGGCAATGTAATTAGCATGCCGAATATTACTTGGAATGTGAATTGGAACGAAATCGCCAATAGATAAGACCATTTTACAATTTGGGCCCAAGTTAGAAGCAGAGCCTAAGGTGTAAATTATCGATAGTCCATATCTCGGAAACTATAAGAGATAATGCAATTTGGCAACCGGCAATGTAATTAGCATGCCGAATATTACTTGGAATGTGAATTGGAACGAAATCGCCAATAGGTAAGACCATTTTACAATTTGGGCCCAAGTTAGAAGCAGAGCCTAAGGTGTAAATTATCGATAGTCCATATTTCGGAAACTATAAGAGATAATGCAATTTGGCAACCGGCAATGTAATTAGCATGCCGAATATTACTTGGAATGTGAATTGGAACAAAATCGCCAATAGATAAGTCCATTTTACAATTTGGGCCCAAGTTAGAAGCAGAGCCTAAGGTGTAAATTATTGATAGTCCATATCTCGGAAACTATAAGAGATAATGCAATTTGGCAACCGGCAATGTAATTAACATGCCGAATATTACTTGGAATGTGAATTGGAACGAAATCGCCAATAGAGAAGACCATTTTACAATTTGGGCCCAAGTTAGAAGCAGAGCCTAAGGTGTAAATTATCGATAGTTCATATCTCGAAAACTATAAGAGATAATGCAATTTGGCAACCGGCAATGTAATTAGCATGCCGAATATTACTTGGAATGTGAATTGGAACGAAATCGCCAATAGATAAGACCATTTTACAATTTGGGCCCAAGTTAGAAGCTGAGCCTAAGGTGTAAATTATCGATAGTCCATATCTCGGAAACTATAAGAGGTAATGCAATTTGGCAACCGGCAATGTAATTAGCATGATGAATATTACTTGGAATGTGAATTGGAACGAAATCGCCAATAGAGAAGACCATTTTACAATTTGGGCCCAAGTTAGAAGCAGAGCCTAAGGTGTAAATTATCGATAGTCCATATCTCGGAAACTATAAGAGATAATGCAATTTGGCAACCGGCAATGTAATTAGCATGCCGAATATTACTTGGAATGTGAATTGGAACGAAATCGCCAATAGATAAGACCATTTTACAATTTGGGCCCAAGTTAGAAGCAGAGCCTAAGGTGTAAATTATCGATAGTCCATATCTCGGAAACTATAAGAGATAATGCAATTTGGCAACCGGCAATGTAATTAGCATGCCGAATATTACTTGGAATGTGCATTGGAACGAAATCGCCAATAGATAAGACCATTTTACAATTTGGGCCCAAGTTAGAAGCAGAGCCTAAGGTGTAAATTATCGATAGTCCATATCTCGGAAACTATAAGAGGTAATGCAATTTGGCAACCGGCAATGTAATTAGCATGCCGAATATTACTTGGAATGTGAATTGGAACGAAATCGCCAATAGATAAGACCATTTTACAATTTGGGCCCAAGTTAGAAGCAGAGCCTAAGGTGTAAATTATTGATAGTCCATATCTCGGAAACTATAAGAGATAATGCAGTTTCGCAACCGGCAATGTAATTAGCATGCCGAATATTACTTGGAGTGTGAATTGGAACGAAATCGCCAATAGATAAGACCATTTTACAATTTGGGCCCAAGTTAGAAGCAGAGCCTAAGGTGTAAATTATCGATAGTCCATATCTCGGAAACTATAAGAGATAATGCAATTTGGCAACCGGCAATGTAATTAGCATGCCGAATATTACTTGGAATGTGAATTGGAACGAAATCGCCAATAGATAAGACAATTTTACAATTTGGGCCCAAGTTAGAAGCAGAGCCTAAGGTGTAAATTATCGATAGTCCATATCTCGGAAACTATAAGAGATAATGCAATTTGGCAACCGGCAATGTAATTAGCATGCCGAATATTACTTGGAATGTGAATTGGAACGAAATCGCCAATAGATAAGACCATTTTACAATTTGGGCCCAAGTTAGAAGCAGAGCCTAAGGTGTAAATTATTGATAGTCCATATCTCGGAAACTATAAGAGATAATGCAATTTGGCAACCGGCAATGTAATTAGCATGCCGAATATTACTTGGAATGTGAATTGGAACGAAATCGCCAATAGATAAGGCCATTTTACAATTTGGGCCCAAGTTAGAAGCAGAGTCTAAGGTGTAAATTATTGATAATCCATATCTCGGAAACTATAAGAGATAATGCAATTTCGCAACCGGCAATGTAATTAGAATGCCGAATATCACTTGGAATGTGAATTGGGACGAAATCGCCAATAGATAAGACCATTTTACAATTTGGGCCCAAGTTAGAAGCAGAGCCTAAGGTGTAAATTATCGATAGTCCATATCTCGGAAACTATAAGAGATAATGCAATTTGGCAACCGGCAATGTAATTAGCATGCCGAATATTACTTGGAATGTGAATTGGAACGAAATCGCCAATAGATAAGACCATTTTACAATTTGGGCCCAAGTTAGAAGCAGAGCCTAAGATGAAAATTATCGATAGTAAATATCTCGGAAACTATAAGAGATAATGCAATTTGGCAACCGGCAATGTAATTAGCATGCCGAATATTACTTGGAATGTGAATTGGAACGAAATCGCCAATAGATAAGACCATTTTACAATATGGGCCCAAGTTAGAAGCAGAGCCTAAGGTGTAAATTGTCGATAGTCCATATCTCGGAAACTATAAGAGATAATTCAATTTGGCAACCGGCAATGTAATTAGCATGCCGGATATTACTTGGAATGTGAATTGGAACGAAATCGCCAATAGATAAGACCATTTTACAATTTGGGCCCAAGTTAGAAGCAGAGCCTAAAGTGTAAATTATCGATACTCCATATCTCGGAAACTATAAGAGATAATGCAATTTGGCAACCGGCAATGTAATTAGCATGCCGAATATTACTTGGAATGTGAATTGGAACGAAATCGCCAATAGATAAGACGATTTTACAATTTGGGCCCAAGTTAGAAGCAGAGCCTAAGATGTAAATTATCGATAGTCCATATCTCGGAAACTATAAGAGATAATGCAATTTGGCAACCGGCAATGTAATTAGCATGCCGAATATTACTTGGAATGTGAATTGGAACGAAATCGCCAATAGGTAAGACCATTTTACAATTTGGGCCCAAGTTAGAAGCAGAGCCTAAGGTGTAAATTATCGATAGTCCATATCTCGGAAACTATAAGAGATAATTCAATTTGGCAACCGGCAATATAATTAGCATGCCGAATATTACTTGGAATGTGAATTGGAACGAAATCGCCAATAGAGAAGACCATTTTACAATTTGGGCCCAAGTTAGAAGCAGAGCCTAAGGTGTAAATTATCGATAGTCCATATCTCGGAAACTATAAGAGATAATGCAATTTGGCAACCGGCAATGTAATTAGCATGCCGAATATTACTTGGAATGTGAATTGGAACGAAATCGCCAATAGATAAGACCATTTTACAATTTGGGCCCAAGTTAGAAGCAGAGCCTAAGGTGTAAATTATCGATAGTCCATATCTCGGAAACTATAAGAGATAATGCAATTTGGCAACCGGCAATGTAATTAGCATGCCGAATATTACTTGGAATGTGAATTGGAACGAAATCGCCAATAGAGAAGATCATTTTACAATTTGGGCCCAAGTTAGAAGCAGAGCCTAAGGTGTAAATTATCGATAGTCCATATCTCGGAAACTATAAGAGATAATGCAATTTGGCAACCGGCAATGTAATTAGCATGCCGAATATTACTTGGAATGTGAATTGGAACGAAATCGCCAATAGATAAGACCATTTTACAATTTGGGCCCAAGTTAGAAGCAGAGCCTAAGGTGTAAATTATCGATAGTCCATATCTCGGAAACTATAAGAGATAATGCAATTTGGCAACCGGCAATGTAATTAGCATGCCGAATATTACTTGGAATGTGAATTGCAACTAAATCGCCAATAGATAAGACCATTTTACAATTTGGGCCCAAGTTAGAAGCAGAGCCTAAGGTGTAAATTATCGATAGTCCATATCTCGGAAACTATAAGAGATAATGCAATTTGGCAACCGGCAATGTAATTAGCAAGCCAAATATTACTTGGAATGTGAATTGGAACGAAATCGCCAATAGATAAGACAATTTTACAATTTGGGCCCAAGTTAGAAGCAGAGCCTAAGGTGTAAATTATCGATAGTCCATATCTCGGAAACTATAAGAGATAATGCAATTTCGCAACCGGCAATGTAATTAGCATGCCGAATATTACTTGGAGTGTGAATTGGAACGAAATCGCCAATAGATAAGACAATTTTACAATTTGGGCCCAAGTTAGAAGCAGAGCCTAAGGTGTAAATTATCGATAGTCCATATCTCGGAAACTATAAGAGATAATGCAATTTCGCAACCGGCAATGTAATTAGCATGCCGAATATTACTTGGAGTGTGAATTGGAACGAAATCGCCAATAGATAATACCATTTTACAATTTGGGCCCAAGTTAGAAGCAGAGCCTAAGGTGTAAATTATCGATAGTCCATATCTCGGAAACTACAAGAGATAATGCAATTTGGCAACCGGCAATGTAATTAGCATGCCGAATATTACTTGGAATGTGAATTGGAACGAAATCGCCAATAGATAAGACCATTTTACAATTTGGGCCCAAGTTAGAAGCAGAGCCTAAGGTGTAAATTATCGATAGTCCATATCTCGGAAACTATAAGAGATAATGCAATTTGGCAACCGGAAATGTAATTAGCATGCCGAATATTACTTGGAATGTGAATTGGAACGAAATCGCCAATAGATAAGACCATTTTACAATTTGGGCCCAAGTTAGAAACAGAGCCTAAGGTGTAAATTATCGATAGTCCATATCTCGGAAACTATAAGAGATAATGCAATTTGGCAACCGGCTATGTAATTAGCATGCCGAATATTACTTGGAATGTGAATTGGAACGAAATCGCCAATAGATAAGACCATTTTACAATTTGGGCCCAAGTTAGAAACAGAGCCTAAGGTGTAAATTATCGATAGTCCATATCTCGGAAACTATAAGAGATAATGCAATTTGGCAACCGGCTATGTAATTAGCATGCCGAATATTACTTGGAATGTGAATTGGAACGAAATCGCCAATAGATAAGACCATTTTACAATTTGGGCCCAAGTTAGAAGCAGAGCCTAAGGTGTAAATTATCGATAGTCCATATCTCGGAAACTATAAGAGATAATGCAATTTGGCAACCGGCAATGTAATTAGCATGCCGAATATTACTTGGAATGTGAATTGCAACTAAATCGCCAATAGATAAGACCATTTTACAATTTGGGCCCAAGTTAGAAGCAGAGCCTAAGGTGTAAATTATCGATAGTCCATATCTCGGAAACTATAAGAGATAATGCAATTTGGCAACCGGCAATGTAATTAGCAAGCCAAATATTACTTGGAATGTGAATTGGAACGAAATCGCCAATAGATAAGACAATTTTACAATTTGGGCCCAAGTTAGAAGCAGAGCCTAAGGTGTAAATTATCGATAGTCCATATCTCGGAAACTATAAGAGATAATGCAATTTCGCAACCGGCAATGTAATTAGCATGCCGAATATTACTTGGAGTGTGAATTGGAACGAAATCGCCAATAGATAATACCATTTTACAATTTGGGCCCAAGTTAGAAGCAGAGCCTAAGGTGTAAATTATCGATAGTCCATATCTCGGAAACTACAAGAGATAATGCAATTTGGCAACCGGCAATGTAATTAGCATGCCGAATATTACTTGGAATGTGAATTGGAACGAAATCGCCAATAGATAAGACCATTTTACAATTTGGGCCCAAGTTAGAAGCAGAGCCTAAGGTGTAAATTATCGATAGTCCATATCTCGGAAACTATAAGAGATAATGCAATTTGGCAACCGGAAATGTAATTAGCATGCCGAATATTACTTGGAATGTGAATTGGAACGAAATCGCCAATAGATAAGACCATTTTACAATTTGGGCCCAAGTTAGAAACAGAGCCTAAGGTGTAAATTATCGATAGTCCATATCTCGGAAACTATAAGAGATAATGCAATTTGGCAACCGGCAATGTAATTAGCATGCCGAATATTACTTGGAATGTGAATTGGAACGAAATCGCCAATAGATAAGACCATTTTACAATTTGGGCCCAAGTTAGAAGCAGAGCCTAAGGTGTAAATTATCGATAGTCCATATCTCGGAAACTATAAGAGATAATGCAATTTGGCAACCGGCAATGTAATTAGCATGCCGAATATTACTTGGAATGTGAATTGCAACTAAAT